>NW_009954185.1:5462211-5532824 GCF_000747805.2 Chaetura pelagica | reverse complement strand
GTTAAATGAGGGTTTGGACTCCTTAGCATCTTCCTCCTTTTCCCCACAGGCCTACCCATAGCAGACTACGCTCAAAGTAGCCGAGCCCTCCAAACATCTGAGCTGTTCCCAAACTCTGTCAGAGCAATGTCTGATAACCAGGTGCTCAGCAACCAGGCACGGCTCTCTACTTTCCTTGGTGTCACTGCTCTCTTCCTTCTTCTCAAACTCCTCTCAGACTTCCATACAACATTTGGATTTTAAGAGGGATTTTAAGACTCAAACTGTCTAATACCTGATTTTTTAAAAAACATCTTCCACTGCAATTTTGTTTCTCCAATTCTTCCATGGCAAGATTTTGACTTGTGTCAGGTGACACTTTCCCACCTAGTATCCAAGCACGGCTTGGGTGTGGGATGCCCCAAGCATGGTCCAGAGACTGTTTTAAATGTGCAGGATGGACAAGCAACCTTATTTCGGGATAGTTGTGGGTTTAGGCACATGGATGGTCTTACAGGTTGGCTGTGCCACTTTTCCCATTTTATTTAGCAGTGTAAGTAAAGCCTAAGATTTTGCTTTAGGAACAGGTAAAGCTGCCTAGGGTGGCAAAGTGCTGGAAGCAGCAAAACCTCAGAAAAAAAGAGAGAGCATGTATTCCTACTGTTGGGACAAATGATAACTACCAGTTCTCCTTTTCTTCTACTGGTATCTGGAGCAACAAAGTCAGGTATTGAGAGTAGTGAGGACTTTTCATTCCATCTCCTTGTCCAAACTGTGCCTACTCCTCTTCTGTACCAGGAGCCGGAAGGTTTCTGTCTGACTTCAGCCTCAGAGTAGCATAACAGAATTTCATCTCCTCTTCTGAGAAGGTCAGAGCTGGCTCAGAGAGCCATACCACCAGCTAAAGGTGACTTTTCTTCTGATTGTGAAATTACTTTTTTTGTGCTTAAAGATCTTTTTGCCTGCAAGTGATTGAAATCTTTGGTGGCTACTGAGTGAGAGTTAAGGTTTTGCCATGAAACATAGATGCCATTTCTTAGGATCATATCACAGAGTAACTGGCAACTCTTGACATCTCTGACCTCAGATACTGTGGTGAGGCCTGGAGAAGTAGATGGCCCCAAACCTGAAGAATTTAGCCATGAAAATCTGCAGTAATCAGAGTCTCTTAGAAACTTTTGTTCCTGCTTCTGATGGAGAGGTCTAATGGTCATAGCTGGTATTGCTGAAAGAGTAAAGGCCTAATCTAGCATGTAATGATAAAAACACATATAACCATTAAATATGAATAACTAACTTTCTGCTTTTCAAAGAATATGCTGCTTTGGGGCATCTGTAACTGCAATGCTGAAGGGTAGTGGTTCTGGACCATGTCATTTACACTAAGCTGCATTAGTTCCTTAGTTACATGGTTAAATATTTGACTGGACATTTAAGTGATATTTATGGATGTAAGCTGGTATGGCCAGAGAACCCTGAAGTAAATTAAAGGGAGAATTAAGAAGTATCATGGGAAGAGCTATGAGACACTCTTATGGGCAGTGCTAGCTGGCACTGTTCACCACTTATTTATACCTTTTATCTGAAGGATGTATACCCATGTAATGTATTTATATGTAAAACAGAGTAATATACGTAGATGGGAATGAATGCACTGGGCAGCGAAATGTGCAACATGGTAACATGTGAGCTGAATGCTACATTATTATGTAGTGATTCATAGGATGAAAATCTCTTTGTAAAAGGAAAATGAAAGAAGGCATCTTGCATGTGATGAATGTCAATTACACCAAACAGATACTGCATATATATTTTTTAAAGTAAATATACATATATAAAAAATGACTGATTGTTTATAGTCTCTTCAGAATGTGTCTTAAGAAATTTGAGAAATAAACAGCTCCTGCCAGGAATGTCTGATCTGTTTGCATGCATAACAGAGGACAGACACTATCAATAGTGAATAATTAATAATAACTATGTAGTAATAGATCAAGACTTTTCTAAAATCCCTCTTTCCTGAAGGATTACATTTGGAAGCTTCTCTGAACGCCATGGCTAACACTCTAAGCTGTCCTGCCAAAACTTCATCAGCACATTGCTAGTTTGGAAGAGTCAGAGAACTTCTGCCTCACAACAATTTTTTGATAATTTGAAAACCTGATAATCTTTCCCCACAATTCCACACCAAGGTCAGTTCTGGTGGAGAAGAAAACAGAGCAGTTAAAAAACAATGTGGAGATGATTGGGATGTTTGCATGGCAATGAAGAATTTGATTTACAGTTTTGCTTTTAGATTTTTTTAGTGTTCTCTTCATTTTGCCTTTGAAAGGATATATTTCCAAAGAAACTCAAGAGCTGTTCACATGCCATCATTAGTATCACATAATTTACATAACATATTTTGATTTTAAATTAGGCTTTCAAAAGATAGTACTTGAAGATATAAAACAGTAAATGTGCTGAATTAATTTTTGCTTCTAAACACATTTTACGGGAGAATCATTGCTCCAGAGAGACTTTAACAAGTAGCACTGTGGTTTCACTAGATATTCAAGAACTGATTTCTATTGGCAGTCTCACAGTGGGGATACTGCACCATAGTGCTCACAGGGGAAACACTCCAATTTTTGCCACTGTATAATGATAATGAGAACATGGCCCTTGCCCACAGTTTTTTTAAAAAGGTAGCTGTTTGCCTCAAATGCATTATATCTCCATTTGTGAAAAATGCCTACACAGCTTGTGTTAAATGTGTGTGTGGTGTTTCCTTCAGCTTGTCATGACACATTATCAGAATGGTATGTGGCTGTATTAGTATCTTTTCCTAGACAAAGCATGAAAGCTCAATGCTTTAGGAAGCAAAGAGAGCACAACTGATTAAATCCAACTTGTATAAGAGGTTTGAAGAGACCTACTTGACCACATTCAAAGTTGATGTCATCTGAATTGTAAGGAAACATAATTCAATACTTTTTTCTGACAGAGGTTTTACATATAACAAGATGCCAAAACCATATTCATGTTGGTCCTAAATGAATTCAGTGGAGGTGTATTGATTTATAGCAGAGGTGTTCTGCTGGTTTAAACTAACCTAAAAGGGTCTCAGCCAAGTGCTTAAGAAGCTTTTGATAATATATTCTTTCAGATGAATGATACGGTTAGGAAAAACAGGCACACTCTTAAAAATGAAGAGCTTTTTCAGAATTTGGAGTCCTTACAGCCACTCCTTTGATTTATTTGCTTTAAAAAACCCAAACAAACAGCTAAAAAAGGCAACTTTCCTATTTGGTAACTGTATTGTTTGAAATGTCAGTTCCAAATAATGGTCATGCAGCCAAAGTCCCTGGAGCATAAATAACAATTAGCAGAACACAAGTGGTTCAGGCAAAGCTATTCTTTAAGGAGATTCTCATCATCTTTCAAGCTGCAATTGCCCAGAAAACATGATCAAAATAATTCACCGTAGATGAATCCCAGCATCCACTGTGCTGATAGAAATCCCCAGCAAAGCAAATAGATGGGGAGATCAGTTGGATGAGAGATCTGCTGCTGGATCTTGAGAAGGCAAAGGCCTTCCCTTGCTGCCTGTCAGCAGTGTTTCTTTATGGACCTTGTGGACCTGCATCACGAACTGCTTCCAATTGCTACAGTGGGTTTCCCAGCACATTCAAGCTTCTACTCAACACAAAGGTTGTATGGGGTATTTCTGGTTTAGAAGAAGCAGTAAAGATCAGCTAGCTGTTATGAATTTAATGAAAGATCATATATAGGATGGGAACAGTCTCCTCCATGCCAGCCATTAGTCCTGGCTCAAGGAGTGGGAAGGACAACTCACTGGTTTCAAGTTAAAGGCTGGGAAACACTATTGTGGTTCCACAAGACATTGCACTTCCAGCAAGGGATTTTACATTTTCTGTTTTGCTTCTTCTGTCACAGGAACACTTAGCAGAAAAAGAAATGCAAGTGAGATGAGAAAAATAATTTAGGACCTCTCACAGAGATGATTTTCCTCCATCCATAGTTAAAAGAAATGCACACATGGCCAGGGTTGGCGTTCAAAGCTCTTTTGTAAAAGGAAGAACTTAATAGTTCTAGCGTATAATAATTGCAGTAATGAAAGCTTGTTCGGTTCAATGCTAGGACAAAAAGCCATACAACCCCCAAACATGAGGACATTAGAGTAAGCACCCCCCTGAAGAGGAGGGCTGTTATGATAGAAAGCTAGAGAAAGCCGGGATGGAGGAGAGTGAGTGCAGAGCTGTGTCAGAAAGGAAACAGAGCAGAGGGTATGGAGCTAAATCAGGAAGGAGTGGGAGGCCAGAGGCAAAATAAGGAGCATTCAGGGACACAAGCATGAGCTTTGAAAAGGATATGGAATAACAAGATGAAGAAAAAAAAGAAGGCTGTGGCAAGAGAATAAGGGCTGTCCAGCAGAAGGGGAGTGTAACGAGTCAAAGAAGCAAATCTCCAGCCTAATGTTTCCTTTACCATGTATGTGCCACAGCCTGTGGAAACTGCTCCTAAAGCATTTAAGATCTTTATATGCAATTAATTGAAATCTGTTTTGAAGGACTTTGTCCTTTCTGCACCCTTCTTAGTTAAAAAAACCCAGCTGTGTGACTGTTGGGAACTGCCTCCTCCATTAGAGGAAAACACAAAAAAGGAAAGTTCAGCCTAAGCCTTTGGTGAGAATGTAACAGCATGTGCACAGAGTCTATAATGCAAGGAGATCTGGTATGTCCATAGCAGTTGGTTTATGTTTGCTGTCTCTTGGAATTTGTATATGTTGAATAGGATTAATTGCTTCAGGAATAAAATTATGCTTTTAAACCTGCTAGGCAGCTATGGGACATGCTACAGCAATCATCAAACACTTCAACCATAACTAATGTAATACTAGGGCAAATATTCCTGCACATTTCTATCAAAACGAATAAAGCATGATAATAGTTTTTTTTCAGAGATAATATATTTTCTTCTCTACATGTTTCAATGGCAGTGCTAGATTCTATTGCTTTGGAGGGATGGATGAGCAAAGGAAGATGCTTCTTTCTGCTGTAATGGCTCCAAGACATACATAAGAGGAAAGAGGTACTAATTATTTGCCCTCTTAAGTACTAAAAGATATATGACACAATTCCAGGCTCACAGCAGTGGAGTTTAATGGGCTGGGAATCAGAATCTCACTTAACTAGCTGGCACCACTTGAAATAAATCAGGATTGTATCATCATCAAAGATATGCAGATAAACAAGGTACTTCATCTTCATACTGACAGAGTCTGACAGCAATGAATCCAATTAGCTTTTCACTGAAGACAATGGAATGAAATCAGGAACGATTTTGGCCCTTTGACTTTGAAATCTGAACATGCGTTTCTGCTGCAAACATCTGCTTTATTTTTTAAAAATTTTCTTTGTATGACAAAAGTTCAGCACAAGGAATTAAATCAGAAAACAGCAAAACCTTTTCACAGCAGTAGACAGGGAAATCACAGAAGTACTTCCTCTCATAAATTGTTAATAAAATTCTGGTTTTAGTTTAATTGTGTCACTCAGCTTCTATTTCCAATGGATAAGATAGGAAAAAAAAAAAAGAAGATAAGCTACTGTATCATTTTTACACCAATAGACTAAATGTAAACCCAATTTTAAGTGCTCCAACTTCTCCAAAATTCATAGGTTTTTGTTTTGGTTTGGTTTTTTGTTTTGGTTTTTTTTTGTCAAGTACTGTGTTGTATGTTATTTTCATTACAGATTAGTAAGAACTACATTGAATACTACTGGCAAAGCTGATGTCCTGGCTCTGTCTTTGAAAGTGTCTGTGAAACTCTTTCTGGTTTAGTGCCTGTAGTGTAGTTGTCATGGTTTGAAACCTGCTGTATGCACTAGTCAAGTCCAGGCAACCTCTTCAAAGCTGTACAATGTAAATATGTGTATAAATTCACCTAAATTCTTGAGGAAACAGAAATAATTTGAAAATCACACCCTCCTGGACTAGGTCTGATTTTGGGATACATCAATAAATAATGTGAAGGACTAAATGCATAAAAAACAATGAGTGGTGGGCTAATTATGTGCCATTTTAAGTATAACATTGTAGTGGACATGTTTAAAAGATTGGCTAATATCAAGTTTATAAACTCAGATTAATTTTAATATAAAGTCTTAAGATATGGTACAAAATTTCCTCTATAAGCCTATCAAAGCATTCATAATTATAGGAAGACTGGCATGGTTTGATTGAAGAAAGTATGCAGAACATATATGGATCTAGGAACTGACTGTTGGAATAAGCCACCATTGCACTGAAAAATAGTACTGTGGCAAATATAGTGTTCAAACTAAAGTGAAGGGCAAGAAGAATTTCCTTATTTCTGATTAAATTCCTTTCCCTCATTCATTGCTCCTCCACTACAACTTGTAGAGCAAAGTTTATCCCTTTGGAATGCAGCAGATTTCCCTTAGTGTTATGGGTTTGGATTTGTTGGTTGTTGTTTCTTCTTAATTTTTCCCCCTAGGGACACAATCCTTCTGGGGATCTCTTGTTTCCTTGACAAACTGCACGATTCAGTTGCCAGTTCCAGCATTGCACATGCAGTTTATATCAGCAGTGCATTCTTTTGCCCTCTATAAAAGAAAATAAAGTACCTAAAAATCTAAGGAAAATGCCAAATTCCCAGGCAATAAACACGTCCGCCTCTACATGTGCATTTTTGTGTGTGTGAAGTTTAATAGCTTTTGAATGAAGTGATATTTTTATTGGTTTGAGGCACACATGTATTGCAATAGCTTTTATTATTTTGGAAGATGGAAGTGCGAGGAGAGATGCTCTAAAAAAAAAGCCCATAAAAGTGATGTTACATTGAATAGAAAAGACTTGCATTTCATTTGTTGAAAAACAAGCTATTAGAAGGCATCATGCACTTCTTCACATGTCAGCCCGGACAAATGAAGCAAAGATGCCATCTTCTTGAGCAAGCAGGTTCTCAGGCGTGTCATACTCTAAAATGTTCCCTCGTTTCATGACAATGACCAGGTCTGCAGTTAGGATGGTGTGAACCCGATGCTGCCGGAAAGAAAATAACACAGAAGTTCTCATTATGATAATTCTCACTGCAGCTCATGACTGGGCCTAAAGGAAGGCATGCCAAGTTGGTGAAAGGCTATCCTTGTTTACAGTGGTGTTTGGAGTAGGCCCTTGTACTATGTCTTTAATCTGAAGAGATCTCCAATTACTTTACAGCTTCCGGCACCAAGTCTGAAAATATTTATGCACGCACTTCACTTTTGGTCAGCTAATTATCATTATGGACAGCACAGCTGTTGAGATAAATCCTGCAGCATCACTGAAATACATCTTCCCCTTTAGGAAATACGGGTGAAAAACATCTGTATGTTCTCTGTTCTTAGGTGGTTTAGCATCCTGTTACACTCCTCGGTCTCTGTACCCTACCTGTCTGCTCTGCATCTATCTTGGGGCACTCCTGGACTGTCTTCTGTACCTCAGTTAGCTCCCTCTGAGATTAAATCTGTGTGTGCTACAGGCAATGGGCATAAAACTGAGTTTGATTGCAGTGCTGTATGAATGCAGCCAGTAAGGTATAGACAGAATAAACTCTTAAAGCATGATACTACACAGGCTGAAGGTCAGGGATAACTTCATGGGGTGGATTCCTTTGACACCGTAGATTCCATGTTAGCTGCCTAAGCTTTTGTTAAATATGATTAGAGTATATAGTAATGAAATTAAACAAACCCAGGAATGACAAAAGATACATCTTTTTGCACTGTCATCTCAGAAATCATGCAGTAGGAAGGAAGCAGAGTGAAAGGAAACTAAAGAGGTAAAAATAACTACCAAAGAGCCAGAAGTCTGGTGAACAGTGTGGACTGAGAGAGTCTACTTGTGAGTCTTCACCAAAGTGGTGAACAGGCCATCCTCTTTGAGGAGTAAGTTTGAAGCAGTGTCACATTCAACTAGAAAACCCTCAGAAAGGACTAGGACAAGATTGGCATCCAGGATGTGAGACACGCGATGCTGGAAAAAAGAAAAGAAAAAGAGGTGGGTGAAGGAAGGATCAGCCATGAATGAACACAGGAAGGAAGTGAAGCCAACTCTGGGAGGATAGTTAAATATTAATGTGTATTATTTTGCTTCAGACACCAACTTTAGAAAGGCAAAGCAAAAGAAAATTGAGATTCCAGTCAGAAGGAAAATTGGAATGGCAAATAAAATTTGAATGGCAGGCAACTGAAAGAGAATGTGTTTATTGCTACATCTTCAGCATTTACACATCTAAGAACCTTAAAGTGTATTGTAAATGAGCTAGGTTAAGTGGTGTGCCTGACACAAACTAGTCACTGACAGACTTGAAACCAGAGTCCAGAAACCGCAGGACTAGGTTCCATAAAAAGCAAATGAAACAGCTGTTCAAACACATATTTCTCTCATGGATAAAACATCTGTTTGTTGAGTAAGCCTGCTGTCATAAGGTAGAACACTGTGTCTGGGTGTAAGCATGTGTGCCTGTCTACGTGTGCACATACACGTGCATACCTGCACAGATATATGGAGCTTTTGGGCACTAAAGATGGCAGGAAACCAGGAAAAAAAATATCATAAGCTATTAGTTGAACAGATATTAATTCTTGAGCAATTCCCATGGATTCCAATTTTTAAAACCTTTATCATAAACCACATTTTTTATTATGAAAGAAAAGATAACCCAGCTTGAGATACCACACCAATAACCTTTAGAAATCTCAGCTCCTTTTATAAAGAAATTCATGCCATGATTGTAGATCCTATATATGCATAGACTTTAGAGGTAAAACTCAAATCTAGATTTTGATGCAACTTGCAATTCAGTTTAAATTTTTTAGTGAGAATCACTCCAAATTTTCTTGGAGATAGTGTGGATGCTGAACTTCCCTCTGAAGTCCTTCATCAGATCTACATGTTTTAGTTTGGCCCTCTTGCAAGATAGCATTTGCTGCAAAATTTCAGGTTGATAGCATATGTCTTGACTTGTTCTAGAGTCTGGGAATACTCTGGCCTTGTGTTTGAGTTTTATTTTGTGGTGTTTTTACTTTGAGGCAGTGATGTCTGACTGGTGAAAGGCAAGATTTACAGTCTGAGGAATGAGGAGAGTATTTGTTGGCATCAGTACTTACCGCTATTGTTACAACTGTGCGGTCTGCAAAGGCAGTCATCACAACTTTCTGCAAAATGTTTTCCTATCAAAGGAGAAGGCTTAATTCAGTTACTTTGACCTTTTACATTGTCATTAATGTGTCTTCAAGCACATAAGAGAGAGAAGATCATATTCCATACTATTTCTGATCTGCATCCCACATTCTCAGTAATGAAATGCCACATGGGTGAAAGCAGGGAACTTCTAAAACATTTCATCCTTTTTTCCTCTCACTAGAGGCATCAAACGACAAAACACTTCAAAATAAACAGCTGAAACTAAACAAAAGAGGAAAGGGAAAAGTTACTGGTTTTCTCTGCTAAAGAGGTCTCATGGATGCCTCCTCTTCTAGTAAGTCTGTCCATCGATGGTGCTAATGGCTATACTCACTGTGGCCATGTCAATGGACGCCGTGGCCTCATCCATGATGAGAATGCTGCTCTTGCGGACAAAGGCTCGGGCCAGACAGAAGAGCTGCCTTTGCCCTACACTGAAGTTCTCTCCTCCTTCTGTGACCATTGCATCTGTAATAAAACCAGTTACTCTTGAGAGTCACACCACCGAAATGCTGTACGTTCATACTGTCAGGACCCAGTGATTTTGAGTGGGCACTACCAAAGCTCTGCTTGTGCATTATTCCAGGGTCAAACAAAATCCCTGTCAAAGCCAGTAAGAATAATCTTGACTGAACACTGTGGAATGGAGTGATACCAAAAAAGTGAGCACAGCCTCTTGGGAAAGGAGCAATTTATCATAAAGCAAATAGTTGGCACAAATAGTTAGCAAATCTGGTATGCTGCAGGATAATATCTTAGTAATATGAAATACACTTAATATGGAAGGAAATATGCAAGTTTCCTTCATGAGCCGGATCCAAAATGATAAAGGAAAATGCCCTGTCAGTGTTCTAGACAAGAGCCACAGCTCTGCTGGCAGAGCAAGATTCTGCTGAAGGAGGGAGGTAAAACTGCTTTTTTTTAACTCTTTGCTGTCTATTCCTCCAACTATGATGCTGAGGTGCTTCAGGATTTTTCTGCAATGAATGGAAAACCAGTCTACTCTTCTGCTTTTTAGTAAGAATATTGTCTCTAGCATAGAGACAGAAGATTAATTAGCTGCCTGTCAACTCCTACATGAGGGTTCAATGACAGATCACATGTATCTGTTTACATGAATGCATTATTTCATTATTGGTCTATGTTCCCAGAGACTTGGTTTAGACATACCAAGGCCTCCTGGCAATGACTTGACCATGTTCTTCAGCTGAGCAATCTCCAAAGCTTCCCAGAGTCTATCATCAGTGCACTTGCATTCTGGATCCAAATTAAAGCTGCAAAGAAAGCCATAACAGGTCTTGGTACTGCAATTACAGTTCCTTCAGGTCTTCTGCAAAGGAACATTTTGACATTGTGTATGTGACGTGACTTCCCTTGGAGAGACCGTGTAGATAGTTTGGACTGAACTAGGAAAGATCCTTCCCTTTTCCATCCCTTTCTGTTCCACAGCACCCACCACAAACACGCCATGCAATGCTGCTTGTCACCCCCTGATGGCATCCACCTACCGGATTGAGCCACTGAACAAAATTGGATCCTGGAGAATAATGGAGAGTCGGGATCGGAGAGTATGAAGAGGTAATTTGCTGATGTCTATTCCATCAATCACTATCCTCCCTGTATGAAACAACATGCAGAAGACATGTGAGGGAGTCTCACAAAGCATGTGACCTTGCAAGTAGCAGACAAAAAGATAGAACTGCTAGTCTGGTCTGGATCTCAGAGGGTGAGGCTGTGTGTGTCTCTGCGATCTCTCAGCGCTGTCACATAAACATGGGGAAGGTGAGTGTGTGTAGTAATGCAAACCCAGTGGCACTGTTGACGTGCTCTCTTTCTTTGTTTTGTTCCCCCTCACCTTCCCTTAAAGGAAATAAATCCATGGCTTCCATGCTATGTGATTGATGACAGCACCAGGAGGATAATTTATTATGGGGCAACCTGAGCTTTACAGCCAAACATAGAGAGAACAAGAGCAACTTCTGTAACTAGCCATGTCCTGGGCCTTTCTCTGTTCCCCTTGACTTTAAGTGTTGCAGAAGGTACTTCACTTGAGATGGTGTATGTATCTGCAAACCATACATCAGGACCCGAAACTATACTTCATACTCTAGAAGGGATGGGGTAGCATTAACCTTTTAACCAGATGCAGAGCAGAAAAACAAAAACTACCCCGCTGTCCTACTCCAAGGCAGTGTCATCTGAGTATTTGGTTGTGGATTAACCACATACTGTTCTGATAGCATAAGATTACTGGAAGCAGTCACATAAATCACTCCTTAACCTAGTAGTTCATTGGCCTAGAAGATGTTGCTGTAACAGCTGTGATACTTGGTAAAGTAAGAGGATTTTTCCTTTTCTAGTCACTACTTCAGGTCAATGAGCATATGGATCTCATTTAAAAATCTGATTTATGATGTGCTGACTGCTGAATTTCAGGCAAGGATGATGGGGGAAAAATACAAGAGAATCTGGTCAGCTGTCTTTAAGTAGAAGAGGGTGAGAAGGGCAGAAGGAATCTCTTCCCTTGAATCCTCAAACAAAAGCCAGGAACTTTCCCTGGATGCAGAAACTTCCTCCAGTTTATGGGGAGGGGATAGGTCAGGGCAAACTGAATGAGGATACACTAAGGGGTATTTTCATCAGGCTCACTTCTGCAGTTTCCCTGTGGATTACTTCACTGAGAAGCTTCACTTCTCCATAGGAGAAGTGAAGAAGCTGGCCATAAACATTATTAATCTAAGTTCATCAGTTCTCTCTCCCAAAAGTGAGCACCTAACTATGAACAGGCAAATATATTGGTATTCAAAGCTGTGCATGCACACCTTTTCCATCATTCCCAATTGTCATGATACAACATTTTGTGGGTTACTCTCTGTGGCCCTATTCTAATGAAAGACTTAATTCCCACCTAGCTGGACTATTGAGAGTCTTACGCTTTTATTAGATCGTCAGAGGAACCAAGATTTCATCTGTAGGGTGCAAAGTCCAATTGTTTTCAGACTTCAGGTGATAGGACTTCAGCATGAGATATCAGTGGTTGCATAAAGTTAAGCAACTCCTTTTCTTCAAAAATGAGGACATGAGAGAGAGTTATCAAAAGATGAGGTGGACTAATGAGAGAAAAATTACTATGGCATGTGATGGGAATAGGGGAGTGGATTTTTGATAGAAGCAAGGGTGCTCACAGGAAAATAGCAGATGAGGAGACCTAAGGGAAAAAGTAAATTAGAGAGAAATTCAGAAATGAGGAAAATAATGAGGGGCAGCCAAGGAAGCCAAGAAGAGAAATGAGAAGCAGTTTGAATGGGGGGCAAGGAAAGAGAAATGCTAAAGAACAAAGAAGCTAAAGTAAGGGAACAAATTTAAACAAATAACAGAGACATAAGATGGACAACATGAACGAAATCTTGGCTCTAGTAAAATTACTCAAAATCTTATTATGTAACTTTTGTTAAAGCTAGGAGTCCACCCAGAAGTGGACCTGCATAGGGACCAAATATGGGTCTAGCTGAAAGAGAGAGGGATGTGCACAAAGGATAAATAGAACTTGAGCAGAAAAGACTTCAGCATTCCCACTGGGAAAAATCAGTGATCCAGAAGGAAAAAGCAAAGCAAAGATGATACAGAAGGAAGACTAAAGTAGAAGGAAACTTGAAGCTGACCATAAACATTATTATTACTTGTTTGCATTTTTTATATATCCAGGAACCCCAGTCAGTGATCAGAAACCTGTTGCCACAGATACACATAGATACATATAGGCACAGAACCATGACATAAGCAAGTACTTAGCTGCATTAGATTTACTTATCCCCCCACATCCTACTGGTGTTTCCCTAGCAAATTCTCCACATGCAGTGGCTAAATTAGAAATATAGAAATCTTTGAAACAAAAAGGTGACTTCCCAGTAAGTTCCCATCCTCCCACAACAGTACACATGTATATGTATTGTAGATGCCAGGGTGAATATTGCTGCGTATCAGTTCATGCCTATTAGATGGGAGAGTGAAACGCTGCAGGAGTGAAAACAGAAAAATATTTCCAAAACCTTTAGGCAGTTTCTGCTGTAGTTGGGGGAAACCATGATAAAATAAAAAAATAAATATCAAGGGAATGAGCTTGTTCAGTTCTAGTTTCTATTCTGTTCATATTTTGACAGCTATCGTAAGTTAATACAGCTATTCTTTAGGGAGAAATTTAGAGGCTCCAGAGCATTGCTTATTTTTTCCTCCTATCTCAAAAAAGACATATTGTTCTGTCACAGCATACACAAAAGAAAAAATAAATAAATTAGTATGATCTGTGCGTAACATTTCCTGGAAGAACCAAGTGCTATTCACAATGGGACACTTTGAAGGATCAGGCATAACAAGCCCCATTCTAATCAAGTATCTTCTGAGTCAGAATATAAACTATCAAAAAGTGTCCTTGTTTCTTCTGAAGAAATAAGGAGGGAGCAGGTCAGGAATGACAAAATACGCAGTGAAAACTAACCATCAAATATGTCCACCATCCTGAAGAATGCCAAAGACAGGGATGACTTGCCACTGCCAGTGCGACCACAGATCCCAACCTATAAAAAAAAACAAGAGCGAAGCTTTGGTCAGACTTGCAGTCCTTCTGGGACAGCTGGACTGGACTGCCCTGCTGGTGAGTAGAAAGGTCCTTCTCAGTGGATGATGGCGGGCACCAGGGAAAAAACAAAAGGGCGTGGAAAGCACACTTCTCTTTTCTGGCCCTCAGCATCATGAGGGCTTTTCCCTGCAACATTTCTGAAACTTCAGCATTTTGACCCAGACTCCAATGACACTATATGTTGTAATGTGAAATATTCTTGCATTTTTACTCTGTTTCAGTCTGGTGTTCATCTACCCTCTAACATCTAACCTCATCTGGCCACCTAGACTCAGTCTCTGTGAAGGGTATAGAGTTGGAAAGACATGGGACTCTCAGATTGAAAACCAATCCTAGACAAGAATAAAGATGTCATCAGTGTAAGTTTCTTGACCCATGCCCAGGGACCTCAGAGAGGACCATTGTCACTGCAAACTGTTGATACTCTTGGTCTTCTGCCACCTTAGAAAAGGAAACACACAAATGAAGCATCTGCTCCAGAAAAAGGATGGTAGACAATTGCTTAACACAGTACCTTTTGTCCTGGTTTGATATAGGCCTTAACATGCTTAAGAACAGGCTTCAGGTTGTTTTCATATCGAACGCACAAATTTTCAATCTTGATTTCCCCTTCTTGGGGCCAGTCTTTTGGGACTTGAGAGGGATCTGAAATAGTTAAGAGTAAAACAAAATACAACAAATGTTGTCAGAGGGTCACTTTTTATGACATTCCTCTTTCCCCTCTCTCCTGCATGGGCACCTTGCTGAAGCCACTCGAGAAATGGAGCCCCAGTTCCCTGTCGAAGGGGAGCTGAGAACTGCCTGGTGGGCATGTTAGCTCTTAGCTTCCAGATCTGGACACGTAAGATGAGAGGGCAGATGCTCTTGGCAATGAAATGGAGAGAAGCCAAATAACCAGAGAAGAATGTAGTGTCAGTGAAGCGTTAACAAGTTCTTTGGTCAGTAACCAGCACAGGAAGGGCAGTGCAAGGAAGGATGTTGTTACTGTCATACAACATGAGCTGTTGACATTATCACAGCTCATACTTCATTCTGATTTGCAAATACACTAGTAGGTGTTGTCTGCAGACTAATGGGCTTGGCTTTCCAGGGAAGTTTGCTGATCTGCAAGCATTTTGGACTTGCACTTCAAGCATTTCTGGAATACCAATGAAAACCAATTTGAAAAATATACAAGCAGCAATGTGCAGTTCAGAGAAGAGCTGCTGAGGTCTGGTTGCCAACATGCCCCTGCCCTGCAGACCCCATTTACTTGCAAAGCATGTGACTTCTAGTGCATTCCTAACTTTTTGTTTTATTCCATATTTTTGTTTTCTGAATAGCTACGTGGATGTTTTGCTCATCCAGTCTGTAACTGTGGGCTGATACTTTCTGATTGTACTACAGGGCCATGCTCTGTTTCCCTGGCATTTGGTAGGGTTTCTTAATGTTGAGTAGTATGGCCTACATATCTCATAGCTGCTTTGGCTATCCTTCTCATTTAGATCAGTGAGAGTTCTTACATGTCAATTAGAACAAGTTTTGGCCAAAGAGGTAAATACGTTTTGCATGACCCAGTCTGCTGTGCTTTCATATTTCCACATTAAAACCCAAGAAGATTAGAGTACAATACCCAAGTAGCCATCATAGTTCTCCGAGTCCATGTTCAGGAAACTATGCACTTTTTTTACTGCACCCATCTGCACCTCCAGATCAGCCAGATTCCTCACCACCCAGTTCAAATAGTTGGTTATCTGCATCACAAAATAAAAACAAGGGCAAGGTTCAGCCTCCTGTCTCTTCATCTACCTGTTTGCAAATAAAGGTTGGACAAATTTGTAAAAGTCTTTGGCCTGACTCAGCACAGTGGGTCTCTCATTGATGTTAAAATAATTCTAGACTCAGTGCAACAGCACCAAATATGTAATAAGCCAGTCATACTCTGACAGAAACAACTCTGACATAGTAATGTAGTACCTGGTATTCTCATCCTTGCTTTTTGAAGAACTATGGAAAGGCTGTAACTACAGTCTGAAGATGTGACTGATTAAGGGAATCTCTTATTCTCAGCCTCTAGTAATCAGTACTGAAAGGCACCTTCTTTAAACACACACAAACAGAAAAAAATTAAATAGGAAGCACTGTTAGGAAATATTTTATTTTATAATCTTTCAAAGATTGCAACTAAAGATTAAGAACATTTACTATTTGCAAATATATTGAAAAGATTTGATGGATGTTTCGTTGCTGTTGCCTTCTGGGTATATTTAGACAATTCATTTATCTCTGTGAAAAATGTGAGATTTCTTAGCATAGAAATATATGATAAAAAATTAATTATTGGCTCAATGGTATGTCCTTCTTGGGTCTTATTCCCATTTGTAATCAAAAGGATCTGACCTATAGTAAAGATTATTACTTGTAGTAGATAATATTTGATAATTAGTTGTCTAACAATACCCAGTAGCTTAGAGAAACTGACCTCTAGTCAGGACTAACTATTTAAGGCTGAAAATTGTAAATCAAATTCCTAAACATTTCCTAAACATTTCTAAGTCTGTATTAGGTGCTAATATAAAAAAGAAAACTTGATCTTATTAGGGATAGTTGATTGCCAAGCACCTTTAAAAACTGAGATACTTTACATTCCTGAATAAGGGTTTATAACTTAACTCAGACAGTGAACATCCTATACATAAACATACTCAGATAAAGAAGTTGACGTTTATTTGTGGAGACTGCTGAATCTGCAAAATGAAAAGTTTATTCTGAATAAATCACCAGGCTCCACTTCTTTTCCACTTACCTATTACTGATGCATTAAGCACACAGTAAATCGTTTTCACTGTGACTCAGCAGTAACATTTGTTGCCAGTTCAGAGAATTTAGTTGTTTGCCTTATTCTTAAGATAGAGTTATTCTAGGGGGTAGTGCGAAGTATTTTCTTGGTTAACTCAGAAACCCACTCATTCTGTGTCCCGCTTTTGAGTCAAGTTACAGAAATGGTTTGCAGATAAGTTAAACACTCTGCGGGATGGCTGCTTGTGCAGTAGCAGGCTGCAATCATAGATCTTGCAGACTTGATAACAGAGCCTGGCATCTGAAAAGCTCTACCCATTATTTCGACCTTTACCACAGTTGTGCAAGGAAGTTGGCAGTGTTTATACAAGGGGAGAGGATAAGCTACTGGATTTCTATTGTAAGCACAATGTTGGTACAAACAATTTGCTCTCATTCAGGACAAAAATCAGCCCTCTGTTAGCTCCAAAGAAAAAGGATACAAAATACTATGTCAGGGGACACAGGTAAGGATCCAACTGCATTCAAAGTTTCACCTGTGTTATTGTGGGGCAAGAGAGAGACAGGTAATCACTTGGTGACTACAGCATTTTTCCCTATGCTATGCCAGACTTCAGCACATGGCTAATTTACACTAATGATCTGTTTGCAAATACAGACTAAACAGAAAGAAGCCAAAGGTGATGCAGACGTCTTCGTGCTTCCAGATGTCTGCTAATGAAGCAGGATTACCAGGAATCTTTTCAGAGTGAAGTTGAGGCACTGGGACTGATTCTCAGCTGATGGCACATTCTCACACTGCTGCAACAGTGGCGTGAAGGGGATTTAAGGCCATCTAAGGCAGCTGCTGAGAACCTTGAGTTTTCCAGCATTTACATGCAAAGCCAAATCTCAGCATTAGACCCATTCCCATACCCCTCCCTCATATCAGAGCCATAAAGCACCAGAGTTTTGCCATGCCAGCCATGATTTCAAACATTCTTCCTGCCGTTATCCCCATCCTGCCTTTGTGCCCTCTCTCATGGTTAATTCAGCAGCATTTGTGTTCTCCCTGGTGTTGGTACTGACTCTGTGCTCATGATGCACTCTCTGCCTCTTACAACCTACTACACTAAAACACTGTTCCTTCTCCATGAATCAGTTCAAACAGCTCAGTGCTAATGATGGAGCTAAAATAGATCAGCTAGCAACCCACCAAGATCTCTTAATCCTTAACCCCAACTCCTCCACTTTCCTACTGCTGCCTGTCATGATGAACCATGCCTACTGGCCCCAAGGGTCCCAATCCACAGATCCATTCAGAATTTCCTGGACAATTATTTAGCATCTGAGTAGTTTCCTCTCACAGGTAGAACTAGCACATCTGGTTCTCCAACCATTATTTTATTTGGTCTTTGGTTAAACACTACCCAGGTTATGACAGTCTGTGGAATAGTATTTTCTGGCAGGTTTTACCATATACAGGCGGAACCAACACTGTGTTGTGCAAAACAGAAAGCACAGCAGGTCCTCTTACGCATTTTTAACTTTCCTGCTCTGGCTGGGAGCACACGGGGCCTGGGAATGGTCGTGGTTTTTTAATTGGCTGCTGAAGCCTGAAGCAAGTCTCAAGTTGCCTTGAACCCTTTCAACTTTGGCTCAAAGCCATTATCTGTGAGATCGTTTTTTGCAGGATTAAGAAAGCTGGAAGATAACCACATACAATTATTTTTTAAATATATATAGCATAAAATGAATATGTTGGTCTGAAAGTTCTTATGCTTGGCCTCGGCACGTACCGTCAGAGCGTACAGGAGACCCAGCCCCACAAACCCTGAGTTAGGCCCTTCGGTGATGGAAGTGACAGCCGCAGTCAGAACTATGCAAGCACCAAGGTAATCCTGGAATGAGAAAGAGGGAGAGAAAGGTTCTAAACAGCATTATAATTTGTGTCTTGTGGTATTTTAACAGACTATGGACTATACTCCCCTGGGAAGTGGTGGATTCCCCAACACTGGACACTTTTAAGACTCAGCTTGACAAGGTGCTGGGCCATTGCATTTAAACCATGTTCCTGACTGGAAAGGTTGGACCATGATCTTTGAGGTCCAAATGCAGCAAAAAGAATTTTTTTTTCAGATACAAAGCCCGTTTTCTTTACTAAGGGTTATTTGCATCATGACATGTAGTCCTCAGTTCTGCGTTGTTTTTCCTGCAAAAGGGCAAGGGTTTTGGTGCCCAACCTGAAATACTCTAAAGGAGCTTGCTGAACACAAGTGAAATAGACCAGTAGTTTCTGCAAATGCAGTCGGGTTAACATATTTTTTGGTGGCCGTCCCAGAAAGAGCAGGTATCAAAAAATCTAACCAGCACATAAAAAAAACCCCAAACCAAAACAAACCAAGAAAAACATAAGAATAATACTGATACCCCTAACTCCAACCACTAAAACAAACTAATTCCACTCTCTCCTCTCTCTTTCAGGTCTTCTCAGACATGGGGTTGCCTCCTCAAAAAAGAGACGTATCAGTGACTTCATAAAGTCCAGGAAGAATTTTGGTAGAAGTTCTACAGACTGACATACAATGTCTACATCATGCAACGGGACACTGTGCATGGTCAAGGCATCCCCAAGCCTGCTGTACACTTGCAGCCTGCAGTGAAACACCAAGTGGGTGTTGGTAGTGTGGTCTCTAAAAGCAGTGTAGCTGTGTAGTTGTGGTGTTGCAGAAGAGCTACTTAGCCTTGCCACAGCACTTAGCATTTCAGAGTGACTCTGTGCTAGACACCTGAAGGATCTCAGCTCTGCTGTGTGGTGATGACTTGCTTTACAGAAATTGCTGGGTAGGCTGTATTAGAAAGATGTGACTTCTCACAAGTTTTGAAGGAGCTTGAACCCATCTTCTTGATGTGTAACTCAATTTTGAAGTGAATGCCACATGTGATCTCATGTTGTCTGTCAGTTGTCAAAGTGCCTGTTTCATGAGACTGCCAATATTCCCACTTTCCCATTGCTCCCTGAATTATATTTACCTTGGACTACAGGGTTAGAATTTTCCACATATTTTTTTCCTCCTGTCTGATAATATCATGCCTGAAGTCTTTCCCTCTGAGGTTTGAAATGAGGGCTACCTAGTTCATCTGTCTGTAAAAAATGTTGATGGCAGATTCAAATTTAACATCCACAGGGAAGTAGAAGCACAATGGTCTCAAGTCTCCATCAGCAGCTGGGACAGGACCTCACAGTTGCTATTAAACCCTGCAAAGTTTTGAGTCATATTAATATCACTGTGCTATTAGGCAGAGCTAAATAAACTACTCCTTGGCGTGACCACATTATTTCTAATGCTATGATGAAGTGATGTGTATTCTTGGATCAAATTCATTCCGCATGTAAACAAGTATAACAGTGTGAGACATTAGCAGGCCTTGCTACAGTTTATTCCAGGATTGGTTGTTGCTGTGTTATTTATCTGTCTTTGACTTGGAAGCACATTCAGTTTGGTCTTGGGTGCTGTAGGAAGGTGAAAGCCTCGTGCATGAGGGAAAGCAGTGCCATGATAAGAAATGGAGCACAACTTTGTTGCTCTGCCAGCATACCAGGGAAATGAAGGTAAGGATCCATACAGCCTTTGAAGTGAGGATTAATCATGCCTGTTACTATTTGTGCCTAGCAGAATCAGGTCACTGCTCTGCTTAGTCACTGCTCTTTTAGTGTCAGGTGAATAAGGAAATCACAGGGACTCTGCTTGCTCCTTTTTGCCTTGCAAATCTGGGAACCTCCTCATATGCTGTCCCTAGGAAGCCCCCATAAAAGCCAGGAGCCTGTCTCACTGGCACTGGCTGTGTTGTGCTCTACTATCATTCATTTTTCGGTTGGAGTCCAATTGGGCCATCTTTTGTGATATTGAACAGTACTGTAAATCACACAGCGTGGACCCACAGCTGCAGTAAGAGCACTGCAAATGGGGACTCTAAATTTCAGCTGTGAGATAAAACATGTTGCTGGTGAGATACCTCAGGACCTGGAAGCTCAACGGTGCCTAAAACAGACCTAGCAGAATGATGGCACAGTTCACTAAACTACTTAAAAGTCACATTCTGCTTTGAAAGCAGTTCCTGCTGTGCCAGCTCTGCAGATGCTGCACAGTAGTAGAGAAAGCCTAATTTCAAGTTACGTCAATGTTTGTTCTTGCACTCTCTTCAGACACTAGACATCACAACAGCAGAAGATGAGGGAGACTTGTATTTTCTTACTCCTGGCCAAGAAAGCTGAAAAAAGCCTATGGGTTTAACATCAACAATCCCTGATCTATTTTAAGGAACAGTGTGTATAATCTCATCCCAAGATTAATTCCCGTTATTATCTTCTTTGCATCAGGCAAAGTCTCTGTTTGCTTCCAAGGTTTCAAAACCATGGCAGGGACTAAACTGAACGTACCGTCCTGACCTCCAGCCATCTGTTGGCAGCTGACAGGAATAAGTAGGCAATGTTATTCGTGTCCGTTAGTTCCAGCATACGTTGTTTAAATCTGGCTTCGTGCCTGCCGAGAACAAAGTCGTTGTATTACAACACATTACACACTCACACACAAAAGGATGAAGTATTAAACTCTCCTCTCCCTCCTGCTCTAAATTGAAACATTTTGCCCTTCTGCCTTTACCAAACTTTGGGTTTAAAACTCTTTTTTAAGGACCTGTACCTGCTGTTAGGGCTCCCCTTTACCAGGCAGAGCTGGTAAAGTACATTGGGAAGAAATTTGCTTGATATGCAATAAAATTGAACTAGATTTTTTATCAGGACCTGTGCCCTCAAGGAGACTGCAATGCAAGTGTGCAAGGGACAGGTTTTACTTCCCAGGGCATATCTGCTTTTATAGCTGTAGACTGTGGCTTCTGCTGCCCTCCAGTCCTCTCACAAATGAGTGCTGCCATGGCCCATCTCTTTTTCACAAGCCACTAGATTTCAGAAGTTACTTGGCCAGCTGTAGGAGTCGTTAGCAGGAGTGATATCTCTAAGGCTTACATTAACAGACTGTAGATTGTTCTCTCAGCCAGTCACACATTGCCTCAGCAACTCAGACAGGGAGAGCTATCAATCACTTCTGAGTTACAAAAACAAGCAGTGTTACCTCCACTGTCACTTGTTTCTCTCTCCCACATGTTTAAAAACCAGTACAAGGATGTTACAGCACCTAAGAGTGGAGGGATGGTCTGGGGAGGGAGGAGAAAATCTCTGTTGGTGTAACTGTATTAAATTTGTGGTGCCTTGCAGTACTTTAGGCATGATTTACAGTCAGATGGAAACCATTTTGTTGTTCCATATTCTGCTGTTTGTTAAATACCCTCACTTGAATAAGCCAGCCAAACTTCATTCAGTAGCTCATTGCCTGTTTTATCATGGCAAGTTCTTCCATTTCAAAGTCTCAAGGCCCTGTTGTGAGGCACCTGTAACCTCTGTTCTGCCAGAAACCTCTTTCTTTTTTTCTTTGCTTTTTCTTTTCCCTGTCCCACTGATACTTTATTTCCCTCTGCACAGCTTGTACATGGCAAGCAACTTCCCCAGAACAACTGGTAACAGTAATGATGTTGGGAGGAGCAAAGATGCACTGAAATTATGCTCATCTGCCTTTCTGGCAGCAAAACTCCTGTTTTCCTAATGGAAAATCTGACATGCTCAATCTGCATCTTTTCAGCCACATCCAGCTCATCTTCTGGGCACTTTTAGACTTTTATCCCATCAGATGACAAACAACAAAGGTCACTGAAGCTGCTCTCTGATCCAACTGTGCTACATTGTGGTAAGTTATATGAGGGGCTGCTCTATTTTATCCTGGAACATGCTGAACTCAAAGAGCAGGGAATGACTAACAGGTCCATTAGTAAATATGAGCTTGCTGACAAAAAATGCTGGAGACTTCAGGTTTTGTAGACAGTGGAGTGCAGACAGGAAAATGAAATGGCTTTGATTAGCACCAGAGATCCTGGAAAATTCAAGTGATGGTTATGATGCCTCCTCCTTCCCTAGTCCTTCTGCTCTCTGCCATCCAACCTCACACTACCAGTTTGTAAGGTAAAGAAGAGCTGAACGACTGACTCCCAAGGAGTTCTAAGCTCCTTTGTCTATCTCAGGAGATAATATGATGAAAAGCCACTCTGAACCTCTCAAGAAGCACTCAGCATACACCAGCATCAGGCCTTAATTTTGACTCACTGTTTCAATACATTATTCTAGTTGATAAAGCTTATTACTACAATTCTTGTTGACCGCTGGCTCACATCTCTTCAACACAGCAACACTTTTGCTTGTCCTGCTGCAGCCTTTACTGCTGCACCTTGAACTGGTAGCCTGGGTCCTAAAGCTAGCTTGAAGTGATGGAGCAGTCTTAAGCTGGTTAAATACACATGTAAATAGCAGTGAAGTGTGATCCACACCAGTTTGTAATTCTACAGAATGAGTTGTGCAGAATGAGCACAAGTTACACTCACTAGGGGACAACTGACAAGTTTGACAGAGTCATTCCAGCTATAAAGTAGTGAATATACAAGGTGAATTTGGCCTATATTTCATGTAGTAATAGAGAAAAAAAATGCATGGGAAGTTGAAAATTTTTCTGAATCTTCTGGAATTTCTTTTTTGGTTTTGACTGATGAGGCTAGGTTTTAAATTATGAAGATCAAGTTCTGCCATAGTTTTCTTGGCAAGTCCTTCTGATTGCATACTCTCTTTCTGTTGGAGGTTGGTGTAACAATGTTTCCTTGCCTGAAGAGTGGGTCAAATACAGAAATTATTTAGGGGCGCTTGGATGGCACAGCTTGTAGTATATAGAAGAGGGGTCAGAAGAAATGATGCCTGTGCCTGCCTGGCAAAGGAGAGTTCTCTGCTGTCCAATGAAGGCAGGGTCAAACAAAGCACCTTAAAAGTTTAATTACTGTATCCTAAAAAATAATCAGTTTCAATTCAGTGCAAAACCAATGCAGATAAATTAGTGTGTTACTGAAAATACGCACAAGCCTTTAGAGATGTGGCAAAGCAATAGGAAAACAAACATTTCTTCACTATTTTGAGATGGCTTAATGAAAGTGTACAAAATCCAATAAATTGCCTTCAGACACTGTACAATGAGCTGCATGTGCCAGAACAGAACTCAAGCCTCTCTCTAATAATTTGTTTTACAGACCTGAATGCTCTGATGGTGGTAAGGCCTTCAGCTGTCTCAGAGAAGTGACAGAGTAAAGGTAGCTGGGTGCTGTCATCGAGCTCCTGGAGGTCCCTGGGAGTATGAAAAAGAACAAGCAGCATTACAATGTAAACACTTCTTTCTGTAGAAAGTTTACTGCATGACAGACAAGAATACACACTTGATGTATTGCACGTATTACTTCCAGGATAACACAAAATGGTATTTCTGTAGTGTATGAAGACACTGACATGGGAATATCACATTTCTCTTTTGCCATAGGAGCCTTTGAATCATCTCCTAGCCTCCTCCCCAAATCTAGCTTTTTGTCCCAGCTAAGCTGAAATTTGTTCCACAGCCATAATGACATTATGGTATCTCTCCTGGATAAAAATCTTTTGTCCATTTTAGCCAGAACCTAATTACCTTTTATTCTCAAACATTCTAATGCATGAATACAATTAATATCATTAACTTCAATTCAAAACAGTTGATTTTCAGCTTTATAGCATGTTATTTGTGGCTCTCACATCAGGTGTAAAACAGAGTTTGTGTATCTGCAAGCTTATCTATTTTATGGCAACTGTATCAGCTGGCCTAACAAAAAGGATGCCTTTCCATATAAACTCTGCATCATTTTGAGTATCTGTAAGCACCATGACTTGCTGACCATAAAATACAACAGACTGTAGCAGATCTTCTATGTGTAGAGTTCACATTATCACTTCCACTGAAATTAGAGACAGCACTGACAGAAAAATAATATGAATGAGAAATTTCCTCAATTCTTCAGCCATGGTGTTTTCAAGACCTGCACAGAGCAATGATATTTAGGTCTAAAAATTTCCAGTCCCCTGAAACAGGAACATTTTCCAAACCACAAATATATCTTTCTGTAACAACACTCTGTCACTGGCATAGCAGCTGGTTGTATAAACAGAAGAGAGGCCAGATCACTAGATATTTGAACTTTTTATTACTATCCTAGTATGTTTGCATACTGTATTAGATAGGCCAGGAGAAATAACTGCTCCATGATGTTGAATGTTACAGTATACAGAACTGAATTCGCTGCTTGTGTTTTGATGATAAATATGCTGTCTTTCAAATTTATGATGGAAAATACACACAAGTTTTTGAGAGATGTAATGGAAAATACAACAAAGAATCAAAGTGCTGCAAGAAATACTGTAAATATTTGCATTTCTAAAAATTAATGAAGCTTATATGCCTGGAAAGTACTGCATGCAAGGGAGTTATAAAAACCAGCTGAAGATATTCCTTTATCCTACTTTTCCCAAGATTATTTTTTTTAGAAATACATTTAATTGTTAATTGCTGTCGTGGATTGAAAGAACACAAGTCAACCCTGGATGCGTCACAAGCAATTTAGAAGAGTTTAATTTAAACAGATTAAGAAACAAACAAACAAAAATTTAAAAAAAAGAAGAAAAAAGAAAAAGAAAAAAGGAAAAAGAAGAGCAGTTGCTGATACAGATTTTCCCAGAAAACTGTAAGGGAATAATATGAATGAGGAATGAGGTAGCTGTGAATTTGCAGATCAGCAATTGCAAAGCCAATGGGTGCATGTGTGTGTGTGTGCTGACCTACAGGGGTGGTTAACTTCTCACTAGCTTGCCTGGCATGGCTATCAGTACAGCACGTAGGAAAAACAGGTTTGGAGACAGATGGAGACTTCATTTTCACATATAAAATCACAAAGAGGAACTGCAGTATTTCCCTGGCATCTAATCCATCAGATTTTGCCCACTCCTGTATATTTTAAGTAAAAAGTTTAATATGTGTACATTGCTATGTGTAGCAGGGCAGGGTGACACTCAGAAGACCATAATCCATTTAAGAATAAAAACCAGGTCTGCTAATTCCTTAGCCATCTTAAGACCTGGTGTACTGCCATGCACAGCATTGCTTTGGAAACCTGGGGGGCAAAGAGCAAGGCTTCTGAAAAATCTCAGAGAATTTAAGCAAATTATTTCAGAACTAAACATTTTTGTTTTGTGAATTCTGAGTTTTAGATTTTTAGAGTTTTCTTATTAATAAATCTTCCCTGGAAATTCTGAGGAAAGCTGATGAAAAAATTAAAGGTTAAAGTCAAGCACTTTGTGCCCCTCCTGCTCCATTGATTTAAGGGAAATAACTAACAAGAATTGTCTCTCTTAACTGGATGCTACCAAACAGCAGCTGATGCTTTACCATGTGCACACTGCAAAGACAGGGCCAGAAACGACAGTTGCTAATTATTGTAGTTTATTTTGGCCTCCCTGCAGGTCAGAAGGCACCTGGATGGGTGTTTTGAAGTAGCACAAAATGGAGTGAATCCAACCAGAAATCTGGCTGATGAAATTAAAAAAAAAAAAAAAAGCATGACTGATTGAGTTTAAGAAAAAAAAAAATCAATGGCTTGATTAAGATATTTTATTAAATCTTGTAATTAATTTAGCAGTAGAAGCATGACTTTAAGAAATCATGGCACTCTTTTGCCAAAACAATGTACTTTTTATAGCCAGCAAACCATTCTGAATATTAAATGTTGCTGTATGGTGGAAATTACTTTCTGTTGAGGTTTTTTTCTCAATGTGAAGAAAAAGCTGTGACTGACATTAGTCCAGGGAGTTCTTTTCCATTCTTTACTAACCCTCAAAAGGTCAAAGAGGAGCTTTGACCAGATGTGAGCTGGCTCAGATGATTAACAAACTTCATGCTCATTTGACTTTATACCCAACAGTGTGCAAAAGTGATGCAACTGGTGTCACTGCCTCAAGTACCCCAACTGTAGTCAGGTCAGCTGGAAACATCCTCCACTATATGTCCAAA
Source organism: Chaetura pelagica (assembly GCF_000747805.2). Lineage (NCBI taxonomy): Eukaryota > Metazoa > Chordata > Aves > Apodiformes > Apodidae > Chaetura > Chaetura pelagica. The sequence goes on along the minus strand of NW_009954185.1, from coordinate 5,506,181 downwards.
ACTCATACCTTAGGATCAAAAGCAGAACACCATGGCCATTTTCCCCTTATACACACTCCCATAACCTCACATGCCATCACAATTGTTATGTACAAATTTTTTTTCAGGACAGTTTTTTAATACCTACTTGGAAGCAACTCTGAAGTATTTCTGGATGAAATAAAATGCTATCCCAAGAGGCACGAGGGCAACAAGGAACCATGGAGTGGCATAGGAGATCATCCCGATGGCTGACAGGCAGAGTAAGGTGGATCTGGTAAGAGACTCCAGGGTAGGAGGAATGTGCTAGAGTGGAGAAAACCCCAACAAATATAAGGCAAAAGTCACTGGTAGAACCATAACACACCTTTCCCTATACAGGATCATAGGTAAAGTGGAATGATACCACTATGCCATCACTGATATTCTCTGTTTATCAGGAGCCTTTATGTTTCTGTGGGTCTGCTCCTCAAACTTGTAGATGTTATAAAATGAGTCAGTAGGGTTTTTTCTAAAGGTCAGTGTTTCAAAGAGCACAGGGAAATGGAAGCCATTTTCACCTTGTTTACACAATGGGCAAGAAAGAGAAAATTGTTTTTCATATCCCAAACATTTAGAGAAACAACATGCTTTTTCTCAGAAGCCTTTTAAATTGCCTTCTGTGTTCCCATCACCCTCCCATTCAGGATTATTAGTCATACAAACACTTTAGTTCACAGCCATGGTGAAAGTATCCCTTCCTCACCCTAAGTACTCTAAATTCACATCCACAGGATGGAATATCTGCTCGTCATGTGTACTCCCATGTTGTTAAAGTTACTATATTCTATCCTGCCTCCTGTTTTGAGTACAAAGTCTTGTGTTTTGCAAATCCAGATTTTCCAACAGAGGCAACCAGCCCACATATCAAGACATGAAGAGCCACTATTTCCCACTATGTCTATTCTAATGGATACCTGCCCTTATTACTATAAACATGTGTGTACTTTCTATTTTGAAATTGTCTATTAACATTCCCAGAGCCTGTTTCTGCTATGCCTTTCTTTACTGAATATTTGAATATATCATCCTAATCACTAGCTAAGTGAAAATTTACGAAGTCAAGATGCAATAAAACAGAATATATTGATACATCTACCTGATCAATGATATTTGTATCAGCAGAGAAGCGATTTAGGATTAGCCCCAATGGAGTCATATCGAAAAACCTATTGAGCAAAATTAAAAGAAAAAGTTACCTGAAAAGGAATTCCAATTTTGGGTAAAAAGCCTGGCCAGACAGAACACAGAGCTGTGTCCAGACATTTTCTAAAACCAAGCAGTAAATATGAATAACATAACATACCATAATGTCTGCATCCTTACTAGGCAAATGCTTCTCTTGGCATTCGCCCCACCCCAATTTTGGTTCTCCTTGTCCAAAAATCTTTCAACTTGCCCCCTGCTCTTTTATGCACACTCCTTCAAGATTTTAGATCCCTTCCAAAGATCACAGCCTGAGCCTGGCTGCTGTTCAACCTCTTGCATAGTACAGGGCACCAGGACTCCAGAACTTGTTTTATACAAGAACTGTGTTAACTGCATTAATTGTGCATCCTTTTGGCCATCCTGCTGTCTGTGAGAGATGATGGTTATCATGCATAGAACCTGTCCCTGGCCATCTGAAGAAACTTGTCCACTTTTTTTGACCCCATGCCCACCGCTCAAGGTTGGGGCTGGGTGCCCTGTAGCTAGAACTGTACTCAAAACTTTCCTTGACACCCCAGCCTTGAAGGGGGTGCTAGCTATCTGACACATTTCAGCCAGATAAAGAAGGGTGCAGATTGTCACATGTTCTGACATGGAATTTTCTCCACTCATGCTCACTTAACTTGTTATTTTCAGTTGTTGAGGCCTTGAAAAAAACAGGGCAGTTACAAGAGCTTTTCACAGGAGTATCCTCCTGGATACAAAACCAGGACAGGTTTTGGCCATGTAGGTTTTCAGGAAGAATGCTATTTTTGCTGTACCTGATTGGTCCAAGGATGATCTTGTTGAGGAGATTATGGTGTAGGTTCTTGGCTGCTGTGAGGCCCATCCATTCAACAGTCAGAGATGTGATGAGGCAAAGAACAATCCCTGCTCCAGAGAGGATGCTGAAGACAGCTACATGATGAGTCTAATAAAATGACAAATACATCAGTCCTAGAAATAAACACATTTCTCTTTTCTACTAAGAAGTTCCCAACGTAGCTGATACCAATCAGCTAACATGTCACATCACTTATATTACATAATTAAATTCATATAAACCTCAGGAAATAAAAAGAACTATGATGGAACTGTGCTTCATTAAGTTCACATAATTACAATGTCTGGCAGTTCTAAGATCCCTCAACATACTGATAAGTCTGCTTCAAGACCCTGAAGCAATAGTCCAATAGTACTTAGAACTGTGAAGACAGACTAACTGGACAGATACCAAATTATGCACACTGTTAGCCAAGAAACTCAGACAAGCAAAGTAGAACCTCTCAAGGACTAAGGCAATTGAGAGATGTTGAAAAGTTCCACTTTATTAAGCTCAAGCACCACTAAAATTCACAGAGTAAATCCTAAACTAATCTGCCAGGGCTGTAACACATTTATGCCTTCTGAAAGTTTAATAAGTGGATTCCAGTGAAATATTCGAATATGAGTCAAATTTACAGCTATAAGCAGATTGTATTTAAGTATTTAAGTAGTACATTTGAAGACCCTTTTTTACCAGTGAAATATTCGAATATGAGTCAAATTTATAGCTATAAGCAGATTGTATTTAAGTACTTAAGTAGTACATTTGAAGACTCTTTTTTTTATGTTGGTTTTTTGTTTTTTGTTTTTGTTTTTGTTTTTTTTAAGGACATTATTGGACAGCCAGTACTTAGGATAATGGGGTCATTGACTTAGGTGTTAACAAGTCCAGATGAAAAAGTGTATTATGAGATTCCTTCCTTTGAAAAGTCAATCACTTTTCTAACCTCAAACATGCTTCTGTTTCAGTCTCGTGTGTTTGAAAAGACTGATAAAATCTGTACTGTCTTACATTTTATCATGAACAACTCACCCATCCTATGTATTAATCAATCTTACCATATCTATCTGTCTTTCCAATCTAGCTGGCTTCTAGATTAACAACAAATAATTACTTTAAAACATTTTTATGCATTTATTTATTTATTTTCTTCCTTGTCAAGCTCCAGGATATGGCCCACCTTTTCTGTGCTCTTATCATCATCAACATTCTTGACTTCATTTGTATTGTCCATGGATGTCCATGTGGCAAGTGAGTAGTCTATGGCCACTATAACTGAGTGTTTCAACAACTTGGAGAAAACCATCAGAAAGAGCAAGAAGAATCCTCCAGAGGTTAGGTATCTCCAGCATGTTTTCCATGGCATCTTTGTTCTAAGCCTCAGGACAGTTGACATGTTATCATCTTCATCTTCTTCCTCTTCTTCCTCTGTGACTCAAACATTCGATCAAGTTAGCTTGGATTCAGTACAAAGAATTATACCCAGTTTTACTGTATTTGGTTGACTTTTGTTGTTTTGAATTTTAATGGCAAAATTAAATTTGTCATTTAAAACCAGCAAACATTTCAGACATATTTCCATTAAGAATTCCCCTGTGCTCTTTGAGCAACTCCATGGACTGTCAGTCTTTGACTTGGTAGAGTTATGGTAATAAATACTTTTTTTTGAGTCAAGTCTTCAGTGCTGACTCTTTACAGTAGAGACTAGGTCTTTCCCAACCAGTTTAGTTGCTTTTACTATAGAGTCAGCGGAGCATTTTGGGTCACATGGAAGATTCTAGAAAGCTCTCCAAAGCTTTCCATCCAGATGCAGTGTCATCTGTTGCATGAAAAAATTCTGGTTTGATTTTTTCCTGAGTACTAAAGCTTTGTCTATATAAAAGAGCATAGCTTTGGGATTAATGTTTCTTCTAGTCCTACCTTTGATTATATGATCATTGTTCATATTATACTGGAATACAATTGGTGGAAGACTCTTCTTTAGGAAATATCTATTCCCTAGGTGCATAAACATTACATTTTAAATTATTTTTTTTTTCCTTGGTAATAAAAATAGACATCACAGCTGTGCAGGCTGCATTTGGGGAAGAGAAAGGTTGACCTGCTATTGACAGCCTTGAACTGAAAGCACTTCCACTTGTTTCTGATTTTGAACATTAAAAATTAATTAGTAGGTGATTTCTTGAAAGTTGAATTCCTACACTTTTTGGGACACTAAGACTTTGTGCATATTCCCTAGATCACATAAGTGTGGGTGACTTGGGATGCAATGTCAGGTTATTTTTCTGCCCTGCAGTTACTGATACATGTTTTATCATCCTAAGTATGCTTTTTGCAAGCATTCTGCAGACTGCGTGGACATGCCTTTTTTCCCCTGTGTTTTCCATCTTACCCACAAAGAAGACACAGGCTTTCTTGCACAGATCAAAAGGAGGAACTTGGGAATAACCTCGGTTTACGCTCCTCCAATAATTTAACTGATAAAGTGTGCTGATGACTGGATATAGCAAGAGGTGTTCTCTGTGCCAAAGAAATATGAAGCCAACATAATATTTCCATCTCAGGGACTTTGGGGTCCAGCTCTGCCTATTGTGCAGTGATTGGAAATCTTTGCAGAATGGAGCAACCCAGGACCTACAGACCTATGACTGGAGACAGCAACTGGTCATGAATGTTGCCAGATGAAACACAAGGGAGCAATAAAGAGCCTACTAATAGCCAGTGTGCAATCCTGCAGACACTCCAGCCAACATCACCATTATACTCCCTACAATTAGTGCTCCTTTTAAGTTAAGGTCAAGCTGACAGTTCTCCTCTCCTCTTTCCTGGCACAAACTTACTGCTTGTCAGGACTGACTACTCCATTTAGGTATGGACTAGCATCCCAGGGATGTTCTTCATGCATCTTCTTGCCAGCAGCCAATATTGAACTGTGTCCTTGCCTCTGACCCCACCCTGCTTTAACAGCAACGTGACTCCAAATCTGCAGTCTCTAAAACCACCAAGACTTTGGGGGCACAGGAGGCTAAACTTGAGAACAAATCCTAAAATTTCTCCCATAAATAGTCTCAGCTAGAAAAACAGAAGATTAACTCCATATTCAAAGAGGGATTGAAAAGAGCTACAAATTTGATCACGTGGTGACATATCAAGAGCCCAGAACAGATAACTCATGAGGGACAGGACTATGGATGATCCAACATTATTGTGGCAATGCTGAGGCAGACCTATCTCAATTTGCATAAATAATTCTTACAGTTGCTTTACTTCTGTTTCATCCCTCACTACCTCCAGGCAGTGTAAGTTAGCAAATAAATTAATTTGTTTTGTTACACCTTATCCTTGCTCAGTGTTTAGAGAAATCTGTGGAGAATCTCTTTAACAAGTCATATTCTAAACAGGTTGACATACCGGACTTTCCACTTTTATTAACAATGTAATCCACATTGTCATCCACATTTTCAAACTTTTCTGCTAAGAACTGCCAGAAAGGCTATGATACATGCTGATAGAATAAATGAAGTGGATTGATAAAACATACCTTCATCTTCATCTTCCAGTTGTGATTTGGATTCCCTGGGGTACATGGCCCTTCTAAGAGTTTTTCTCTCAAGAGTAGTCTGGTCAGCTTCCATATCCTATAACAAGAAAACTTATTTACTAATTTGAGAGCTTAGCTGTCTGCCATTGTGGTAGCCCCAACAGTAGCCTCAAAGAGATAATTTTGATTATTTACCTCACAGAATGCAAATTCACTGTATTTTGGGATTTATCTTACAGAAAATCCCACCTTGTCCTCTTTCCTTCTTCTGTCTTTTTTCCCTTTCATTCTCTCTCTTCTGAAATAATAAAACCTTCAAAAAACTTTGTTTAGAGTATCCTAAAGGCTCATGCCAATGACAGAATAAAAGGCTGAGATACTTTAGAAAGTCTCTTAGTCCTTCCCCATGCCCCAGCAAAGGATAAGTTGTGTACCACATTTCAAAAGGATAATGAAAAAATATTTATTTTCAGAAAGGTCATCCTTACCCAAATGCTCCTAATTACCTTTTCCAATTCTTGGTCTTGGCGATTCATCAAAGTTTTCCAGTGTTCATACAGCTCAATATCATTGTTCTGGATATCCTTTAGTGTCCCTTCTCTAAGCACCATTCCATCCTTCATTGCTATGATCTAGGAGAGAAATAATTCAATAGGTCTACTCAGCAACACAGATACCATATTCACTGACCTGGACCCTACAAGACATCTCTGAGTATTGGTGAAATTACTGGTAAGCAAATTTTTGTGCTCGTTTTATTCAGTAACTTATCAGTAACTTCCTAAGTTTGTTGATATAGCACATAAACTGAAATTCCTTTCAGCCATGCTTACCTGTATGTGTAAAAAGCATTGACAAGACATAATAAGTCATATTTGCAATTAAGTCATAATTCTCCAGGGGCTTTCAATAAAAAATATCAAACCACAAATACACAAATAATGTCAATTTTAAATTTTTCATTCTACTATAAAATCTGTTTTAGGTAGTAGCAGTTAGCCACATCACATATGGGATTATGAAGGAGGGACTCCATTACAGAGAAAAGCAGTGATCTCATCAAGTGTTATGGTGCTCACTTCAAGTGTATGTTTATCATCAGCAAATCTACTTCACATCTTTTCTCTTACCCAGTCAGCATGGGGTAGATATTGTAACTTATGTGTCACCAGAACAAGAGTTCTCTTGTCTTCTTGCAGAAACTTCAGAATCCCTTCCTGCATTAAATGATCACTTAAGTGAATGTCCAGTGCAGAGAATGGGTCATCCTGCAAACAAATCAAATTTTAAAATATTAGAACAGGATAGAAAGATGTATTTCTTTAAAGAGCTTTTTAAAAACAGAAAACATATCCCATTACTAACATTTCCTCTCTCTCTAATGACGAAGACCCAGTCAGAAGGCTGCACTATGAAACAGTGAGCTAGAATCCATTGCTCCTCAGTTCATAGCACAGGACTAACATTAATTTTTTGTGTCTAGATGTGTGCAGTGCTGGTATCACACTGCTAGTGTGCAGTAATCCCAATCAGGAACAGAACTGGAATTTCTCATCCAAATTTGAAAATGTCAAGATACAGAGCCAAGCTCAGGCCTAATTTTAATGGAAAACTGGTACAGAAAACATAAAGCAGCATTAGGAACTGTTTGAATTTCCTCCAAACTAAACTGTGGATGTGCTTGCTCTTAACTTGGAGTGAGCTTGGCTAGCAACAAAGAAGCATTCAGATAAGGATATTAATATGTAAACACTTTTTCCTCTAAGGACAGAAATCCCCGATTAACTTTGATTAGAGGTGCAAAGAGCCCCTTGATGAGCAGCAGTCTCCTGAAATTCCTGACATGCCTTGAAATTAATAGCAGAGAAAAGAAAGTTTGTCCAGATCCATAGCTCTCTGCATGAGAGCCCTGAACAACCAACCTGTTCATTGCTCACAAGCATTATAGTGCTTTTCCTTAGAACTCCTGCAGATTTCAGTGGGACTATGATGATACTACGTCATCACTGAGTGCAACCAGAAGTTAGACAATTTGTTCTACTCTTCCAGTGTTCATCTCTGTAGCAAATCTCACCTTCATCAGTCTCCCAGTAAGTTTTGATGATGCCTCTGGTAGATGTTTATTTCATATCTCTATAATATAGATTTGGAGTTGAATACAAGCCCCTATGGTTTTCTAAATCTAACACAATTTTTTCTAAAGCTAATTATAAGGAATGACAGTTTTATTACTAACTTTCCATGCTCCACGTGAAAAAGAAATAGCTTACCAAGAAGACAATGTTGGTGTTCTGGTAGAGGGCTCGAGCTACACAGATCCTCTGTCGTTGGCCACCACTTAAATTAATCCCCTAATAAATAGAATGGATCAGAAATATGCGTCTTTGAATAAACATTATGAGAGGACTTTTGAAATGTGATTTTTTAATATTATACAAAGTTCACATAAAAAACCAAAGCTTTATTAAAATGCTAATCCTGTTGACAAACAAGGATAATCCTCATCTAATATAAGAAAAACGATTATTCAGCAACTAATAATGGGTGAGTGCAAATTATTAAGAGCTTCTCTAAGCATAGCTTTGTAGATTGGAAAATACAACCAATACTAGCACCAAATTCTGGAGCAAAATATAGAAGACTTTGATCAAAAAATCCTATTTGAGAAACAGCTGAAGAAAGAAAAATGTTTCAACTTTTTTTTTTTTTTTTTTTTTTTTTTTTTGTTCCCTCAGCTGCTGCTTTTGCCAGTTGCCTTAAAGTAATGATTAATGCTCCTTGGCCCTGCCTGCCTGTAACCTGACACCATTTATGGCCTTGGTGTGTTTCTAATGTATAGTGAATGAGAAGGCTACATTCTCAAATCAGAAACATAAACAGGAACTGGTTGGTCTGAATTCCATTCAAATATGTCACTTCAGCCGTGCAGTGTTTGTCCAACTTCGATTTTACAGGCAGGGGACGGGGTGGGGGAGAAAAAGCAATATTTTTTTTTTTTTTTTTTTTTTTCAGTAAAATCTGGGGAACTACAATTATTTACCAGGCTGGCAGCCTAATACAGACTAGATCTAGAGTCTAGTGACTCACTAGAGTGACACCAGAGTGTGACATCAGCCTTATTAAGGGTAAGCAGACAGAAAAAGCATTCATATTATTTACCCTTTCTCCAATTTCAGTCTGATCACCAAATGGCAGTAGGTCAATGTCAGGCTGCAGAGAACACGCATCTGTAACAGCCTTGTACCTGTAACAACAATATGGTAATTGCAATTATTTAACCAGCCACTTACTTTGCCAACATAAAAACCTCCAGATCAAACTCACTCCTAAGTTGTTCTGCCACTGCGATGGATGGATGATTGCAAAAATAAGTAGGACAAAAGGGATTATTCAGCAACTAATAATGAAGCTTTGTAAACCAAGCATTTTAAAAAAATGACATATTTATTAGAGTTCTTTATCAGCAAGCCTACTTTTTAAAGATTCAATTATATAAATTATCGAGTCCGTTCCTATCATGGAGCTGTTTTGCTGGACTCTGCAGAATCTGAAACCATTTCCAATGAGTGATTATTCTTCCCCATTTAGGTGCCTCTTCGTTTACTTTGGTGTAATATTACAGGACAAAGGACCCTCATTGTGCTTCTGATCTTGCCCGGGTCAGGAAACCCCTTGCAAAAACTTGAAATTTGTTGTGAGATGTCTAGGTCTGTGGGCTATCACAGACAATCTGTGGATAAACAGCTGGGATCAAGCTATTTGAATGGTGTAACTGAGGGCCCTTGGCTCATGGATATGAGTGAGGTTTGGCCAGTGGATGCAGTAGCTGAAGAATCTGGTCCCTGAAAGTCTAGATGTTTATCTGGATTTTGAGATATTTGGTCATTGCTAAGTTTTAGTAAGTGGAAATGGAGGCATATGTCTTAACAAAACTCACACTGAGAGGAATGGGATGTATTTTTAATAACTTAAAACAAAGACAGTGCTGCCTTTGTAAACATCAGCAATTTGTTTTCTTTAAGTCAAGTCACTTTTTTCCACTGCATTTGTTAGCTGACCTTCTAGAAGGACATAAGAAGCAAGTGCTGGACAGGCACAACAGAAAACTGGGCACCTCAGCTTTCACACTCCCTTATCCTGTATTTCTAAAGGAAGAGTTAAAGTTATTTCCTTGAAGCAATCCATCTTCATACATGTAGCATTTTTGTGAAGTGGCTGCTTCAGTAACTTGATCACAGCAGGATAAGCACATCAACTCGGTGGAAACATGCCTAGCATCACTGTTCCCAGAGTCTCTGGCAACCTCAGGCTCCATTAAACAAAACACAAACATGTCAGAAGTCTCCAAAGATGGGATTCATCTCACCTAACTGTAGCTGCTTGAAAAACAGATACATGGGTTCTGCTGCATTGCATGGGGAGCCACTGTCACACTGATTTCTCACAAACACACACTCTGCTTTAGAGGGGAAGCCTTGAAAGACTCACTCAATGCAGAAACCTTCCTTTGAAATGCCTCAAGTCAGGTTAGGTAAGTCTACCCCAGGGATAATGTGCATTGGCATTTTTCAGAATCTACCAACTTCCTCCAGAAGGAGAAGCCAAAAACCTCTTTAGAAGAAGCTGCTGGGTGGTTTTGCTATTTAAAAAAAAATAAAAATAAAAATAAAAATAAAAATAAATTACCTCTGTTTATTAAATGGGCTCCCAAAGATAATGTTCTCCTCCACAGTTGCATTCAGCAGCCATGGCTTCTGAGCTGCGTAAGCCACTGAATATCTGTTTCTACTGCAGAAAAATAAAGAGCCTTAGTAAAAAGCAAAGCACCCACATTATAAAATGTCTGAGAATTACATTTTTAAAAAAACTAATTCATGAATGCACATTCATAAAAATACATGAAAGCACACAGGCAAAGCAACTGTTACAAAAGTGAAGGGAAGAATTTTAAATTAGATGCTTTTGTTAGAACAGAACCCACTCTCTCCCCCGGGGACAAAATCTACACCCCAGGTTGTATTCTATTCTGCTTTAAGTGGCTGGTACCTATGTCAAGTGAATAACTGCAATTTAAATCCAAAGATAAAATTATAAATAATCAAAATTGTTATATTCTCACAAGGCCAGTGTTTTTTACTCTAAAATCAAAACAGAGAGTGAAAAGGCACTATTCAAATCACATCAGGACACTTCACTTGCTGCTTTCTGAAGTTTTAGATAATTTTACATGCACATGAAATACTTTTTTTCCCAGCAAATGTTTTTTTTCCTTAAAATCTGTTGGATCTTGTGTGGACTGATATGATATTGGAAGAGGACTGTTCAATACAGACTGGGAAGAAATCACTATGGTCTCCCAAGTATTTATTAGATATACTTTAAATACTTAATGAAATGTGTACAATAAGGGTATGGATGTTCTTCACTTCTAGCTGCTTTGTCTGTGTATGGCAAAAAAAAGGTCATGTAATTTCAGACATCTGCGATGTCCAAGGTATGCAAGGAAGGTGTCAGCTGGTACCTGCTTGTGGATCTGAACACTTATCTTCCTTCTCAGTGTCTTTGATAGTTCAATGCTTAAAACCAAACATCTGACGTAGCTTCGTATGTAAGTCTCTAGGATTTGTTACTGAGAGAGTGGGTGCTAGCTTAGGAGATACAGCTGGTTAGAAGCAGTCAGTAGCATCCCAAAATTTTAGGAGTTTTGGTATTTCAGTATGTACAGCTACGAAACACGTCCTCAGGATTATCAGGTATCAAATCACTGTGCATCTCCCAACCACAACTCTGTGTGCCACTAACTTCTCCACCATTCACAAGATGTTTTTCGTTTGGCTTGTCCTTCTTTTAAGCCACCTGGCCCCTTCACTGAAGCCAGGGGCGGAGCCACTGCTGGTTTTGCAGCCCCACCTTCCTTCCCAGGCTGTGTGCCCTGCTCCATCCCCAGCCATCCAGCTGGGCTCTGAGCAGCAGGAAACCCAGCACTGAGCAGAAAACATGCAAACACACGGGAGGGTACAGGTAATGATGTCTTGTATCTAGTGGCCCTGTCTTGCAAGGTATGGAGCACACTTAAACTGTAAAACGGGAGCTGGGAGCACGGAACATCTTTCAAAGACTGAGGTTGTCGCACAGTGGCTGGAGAATACTGGGATCCACAGGATTTAACAACAGTCTGTCAATTAATCCAATGGGAAATGATTACTGACATAGTAGGAAAACAGAGAGATGACTGAAGGGTACACAGATGAAGCTTTGAGGAAATTCTGAAGAAACAAATCAGTGTATTATGATACACTAAAAACAGAAATAATACCTTCTGGGTGCTTCAAAAGAAGGGTCAGATTCATTTACACTGTAAATCGTGGTAAATAACATTTAGTAAGCAGGAAATGCAGAGAATAACATTTTGCACAAATTTTACACACAGGGAAACTGGAATTAAGTACATATTTTAAGGAATTAAAATCATGGGTTTTTTTCTGTTCTTTAAGGGAAAATAAACAATATCTAATTAAAAGCATATAAATATTGTAAAGGCAACAGTTTCATATCTATAGTGTGTAGTGGCTAAATAGGCAAGTTAGAAAATGTATTAAAAATTAAAAGCTTTTTGTAAAACCTTTAAAAAATGAAATTACTTATATGGTCTGGGCATAGAAAAGCTTGACAAGCAATAAGTTAACTTCTCCACACAGCTCTGCCAATCACCTGCAAAGGCTAGTAAATATTCAAATGCAAAATTTCTTCTGGAGCCAAGACAAGTTCTACAGATACAATTTTGCAAGATGCAAGCACACTTTTGAATCATAACAGATTTTTAACCTGTTTATAGCAGTAAGGCTGCATCAAGCCATGCATTTTGAAGAACGTGCAATGGCAATAATGACATGAATGATTTGGTCAGTCCATCTGTTTGTTAATTGACATATTAACAGTGTCAAGGGCAAGGAATGGCAGTCAAAGCAGTTCTGGACCAGTAATTGTGCTCACATCCAGGCATGGCAACATATCACTGCGAAGTGAAAAACCTAAAATAATAAGTTTATCTCAGGTAAATGGAAGCAGGCATCAGAAGGGACTAGAAAACTTATATTAATTACGGGAAAGAAAAAGAGAAAAAAAAAAGAAAGAAAAAAAAAAAAGAAAGAAAAAAGCCTTGTTAAAGTTTGCAAAACTTTTATGATAACTAAAAATACACTGATGCATCTCTAACTGGGACCAGATTTCCTCACTTACAAAATTAAAATGAAGAGAAGAAAGGGATAAAAAAATTCTAGGATATCACTGTAATGGCAGAATGAAGCATTTCCTCTGATAACACAGGCAAGAGATTTGAGGCAAGACAAGGACCGAGCATCTTTACAAATTCTATCCAGCAGTTTGGAGGAACTTGTCACCATCCCTGCAACCAGCCATAGCAGGACAGAAGCACTACTATGCTGACCTTGCCTATGCTGACATTTGTCTGGCTGACCACATATCCATTGATGGATAATGTCCTTCCATGTTTTCTATGAGATACTGTCGTTGCAACCTTTTGGTAAGCAGTTGTACTTGGCAATCCTTCTGAGGGGAAAACTGACTTTTCCTAATTTTTCTGGAAGATTTCCATAGCTTGAGGGCACAACAGGCCATCTGGCATGATCTGTTTCATAATTCCTGTGTTTCACATGCTTTTCACCTAGTACACAACAACCTGTTTGCACAGAAACCAGTTCAACGTACAGAAAATGTTTATCACATGAAGGGCTGCCATTTAGCCACTCTTCTTTGCCTGGTGGTTTCAGAAGATGGGTCTGACTGTTTGACTTGCTGTGGATGAGAGGAATACATATCTCTGCATATTTCTCACATCTGTCTCTGTATAGACTTAATAACTCAGATCTGAAATGGGCTCTGCTGAATCACTGCATCCAGCTGGCCTCATGCTTCAGTGTTTAAGGAGTCTCTCTGGCTGATTGCTCACTGGGAAAACAAAAGCCAGCTCCTTGTCTAAGGTTTATAAGGTATCTGAGGCATGTCTCATGAAGAGAATTGAGATCTGGTCCATAAGATTGGCCCTGACCAAGATCTCCTACAGAAAGATACACTAACATGCTTCCTTTCCTAAGAACCCAAACCAGTGACAACTGGGGCAGCAGGACATACAGCTCTCACTGCAGACAACCACAACAGCAGCAGGGTATTCAAGCCCCATGATGGGCTTTCACAACGATGCTTTGCAAGATTACCCCAATACAACTAGGACTGAAATCAAATCCATCATTACTGTTACTGTGCTGTTATACCTGAATTTGTTGGGGAATTCTCCCAACCTGCATTTCATCCCTGGAGCAGTAGCTGCGTTAGTCATGCATGTGGAATCACAAGGAAAGGGATTTAAGGGAGTAAACAGGACATTAATTATGGTTTATGTATAGGATCCACTTAGTGAAATACCTGAAGCATCCTTCTGTATTCATCTGTCTGTCAGGCATTCTGAAATTATCAGCAAAATATAACCATGTTTGCATCTGCTGTATCACAGTATCACATTACAGTTTGCAATGAAAAAACATCACTCAGTAACACCTGTGATGCTTGCTAAGACCTGAGCTAAACCCTCTTTGATTAAGTGCAGACTGCTAATCTACTGGCAATATGATCTTCATTCCTCTTGAGCAATATGAAACTTAAATGATATTTTCTAATCTTTCTATAGTATCTTTCTAAGATTTCCCTTTTTGTCTAATCTTCCCAAGATTCCGTATCTTTTCTAGAACAAATTTGATTATTTTTCAAATATACCTTTGAAGACAGCTGTGCAAATCATTTTAAGGTACAGTTTACTCCTTGTATTTTATTAAACGATTCAGGAAAAAAAAAGCACCTGACTGTGAAGTCAAAATCTCCATTATATGTTTCAAAGAAATTAACTGTGATAAGCCCCATATTCTTCTTCTTTCAAAGCTTAAACTCACATATAACTAAACTAAAGTTAGTCTTGCCTTGGCTCCAATTGTACCTGCTACTCCAGTGAGATCATACATTCAGAATAGCAGACAGTGAAATATGGCTGGGGAACAAAAAATACCATGCATACTAGCACAGGAAAAGCAAAAATACTCAGCCTGCAACTTGGCTGTAAGAAAAAGATGACAAAGGAGATTAATAGTCAAGGAATGGGGCAAGAAAATATTGGCCTTTGTGACAAAATTAATCCTTTCTCTTCAAAAAGCTGATGGAAGAGTAGGTAGTTTGAAGGAAAAAAAACAACAACAGGTAGTTTAATGGAAAGTGATCTGATCTTTAAAATTAAAGAACAAGTCTTGAGTTTACAGCACATCCCTTCCCCAGCCTCCGCCCTGCCTAGGCTGGAAGAGTGGCTCCTGCTCTGCTTAGTTTCTGTAGAAAATTGTCTTTCACTGAGTCTGAATCCATATGGATCCTGAGACCTGATCTCTCTGGCAGTTCCCTCTTCAGCAACAGCTTCTTCAGAGCCTTTAGTCCTTAGGTATGCAGGGTCTTCAGCCTGCTTTCTGAATGCACAAGTATGAAGAGTAACATTGACTTCCATAGATTAGGACTGGGCCAATACTAAGAAAGGGGAAAGTATGGCTCACCTGTGATTACACCAGCTTTTACTGCTAGCAGCAGCACCCCTGGGTGGGAAAGAGCCTTTCCTGAAGGCTGGTACCTCACTACTGAAGCAGCTCCAGCCTGTCATGCTTTCACAGGTGGGTACAGTAGCAAAATAACAATGCTGATTTAATAATCTAGGTAGGAACTTGAACTGGAGTGCTGCTTTGCCTTTTACTTGTTAAGTATCTCACCCTTTCTGTGCTTCTTGAAGAATTTCATTATTCGCACAACCTGAGTTGCAAGTATTATCTGAAATGTTACTAAACTACAAACACCTTATTTGATGGAACACAACAGAAGTAAATTGCATCTCATTGTTCTTCCCAAAAGGGTTTGGAGACAGCCTGGTTATGGGTGTTATTTGCTATAAGACTTCAATTATAGCAAGTACCATAAATCCAGAGCCAAATTCCACCATAACAGGAATAGTTATCCACTGGATAACAAGAATAGTATATGCTTTCTGTTCAGGTCATTTGATAGGGCTAATATATTAGATATTAGATATTATAATATACTAATATATTAGAAATTAATCATAAGACTAGCCTCTTTCTCTTCCTGAGGCAGTTTGATCTGAACCATGAACAGAACAGCTATGAAAACCCTTCATAAGTTTGCAGGTGATGCCTTCCAGAGAGGATCTGGGTGATGGTAAATATCTAACATGCAGTTCTGAGACATGAAGTTCACATTTCTCACAGTAAAACCCAACTCACTCCTTTTTAAATTAATACAGCAATTCATAACTATATGAAACATACTTGCTCCAGTGAACTTTTCCCTCCAGTGTCTGCATCTCTCCCAGTATAGCAAGGAGAAGCGATGACTTGCCACAGCCAACTTGACCCACAATCATTGTCATCTGACCTACCGTAATAACAATAACAAAAAAGATTTTCAAAAAAGAAAAAGACCAGTTCTGCTCAAGTCCATGAGGCCCAGCTAGATCCATTTCTAAGCCAAGTGAAATATGGTAAATATCAGTTAAAGCTACTTGGTTAAATTTGTTAGCATCCACTATGTAAATGGACAATAACACATGTATTCATGGAAATACACATTAATGGACAGATCGCGTACACACAATCTCCAAAGAAATGAGGCTATTGATTTGACATATCATTCGTTGCATGAGAGTGTGTTACTTTACTGAAGGGTCAAATGATACAAAGTGGGGAGCAATCGCTTAGTTTGTGGTTCCGTGAAACTTCAGAACAATCTAATATAGTGAAACTGAAAGAAAATCCATTACTCTTTTCTCATTTGCTGTACTCCTCCTTCCTCTACCACCGCTTTTCTACTCTCAGTCCTACACTGTAATAGTAACGGTGCTTCTCAGATCTTCCCATAAACTAATTAAACTCACTAACTATGCTAGCTAGTGCATTTGCCAGGTAAGCTTCTTGCCAGCTTGGAAGTTAATGGTCTTGTTCCTTCCAAAGGAGATAAACTCTTAGACTGGCTCACCCAGCTTGTAAACCTATGGCCTTAGATTGTAAACTCCTTGCAGACGTTCTGCTGGTGCTGTGTGGCACTGGGCCAGCACAAAGAACTGTTTGTTCATCTATAGGACACCTAATGCTGTAGTGAAACAAATAGACTTTGGGATTACCTATCGTATTTTGAGAGTACTTAATAACTAAGCACTTGATAATTAAAAAAGGCTATTTAATAGCATGAAACACCAATAGATAGTGTTAGAAATTTTACAGTAATAAAGTCATAATAACAGCAAGTTGCTACTTTTTGCACTTGCTGTGTAAGTCTTTGAAAACAAATCAATGTTTTTGAAACCTGTGGAACTCCTACCCAAAGACACCAAGGATGCTAGAAATTATAGGAGCTCAGCTGGACAATGAGAATTTAATTGAAAGCAAAACCAGCTGAGGATTTAATGACAGACAAACTGCATGAGGCTCAAGGAACACACATAGAAGAAAAGAGCTGTGAACTGGGAGACCATAATACTGAACAACTGTAGAAGTATAACATGGGAGTGCTGTGTCCCTGTGCACCCACTGATATCCACTGTAGGAAATAAAATACTGAACTAGATGGACACATGGTTTGAATGAGTCTGGAGTTCTCCCCCTTTTTTTTTTTTATATGTTACAATAAGAATTAAATTTTTTTCAAACATCTTTTTCGTATTTATACTTACTCTTGACTTTGTTCCTGCTGTTATAAAAACTACATAAATTATATAGGTATACAAAACCATGTAATTTTTGGGGTTTATTTATAGTGCTTTAGGCTAATGATATAGCTATATGATCAATAAAGCTTATGACCTTGTATACATTTTAACATTCCTTTTTTCTTATAAAAATTTAAATGTGTAGTTTTGTATTTCTCACAAAATCAAGAAATTGAATTATTAGTCATTTGGTATTACACATTTAATGGTTAAGGTGTGCATTTATCTTACCTGTTGGGATTCTGATGTTTATGTTGGACAATGTAGCTAAACCGCTTCCCCATGAAAAGTATCCATTGATCACCTATGAAACAATTACCACATGTCAGATATATATAAATACATGAGGGGAAAAAATAGAATGTCTGTTTTTTATTCAAAATATATTACTGATATAAATCCATGATTAATAGACATGGTGAGGTATGCTCCTACACACACACACACACAAAAGGCAAGTTAGAGTAGTAAAGATTGTCAAAATCAGAAAAAGTTTGTGAATAAGAAAAGTTACATATCTGTATAGAAATGCAATAAAGGGATGATCTTGAGCTGAACCCTGCTAAACACTTAAATTCTGTCAAGTATAAGATTAAAGACTAAGAAGAATGATTACAAGATCTCACATGTGACAATCTGAATACCATAGCTTATCAAGGAAAGAATCATCCTGTATTTGGTGAATGGATTCCCAAAGTACAAATTGAATATTCACAGGGTTTATACTGGACATTAGAAAAATGTTCCCCAGTGCATGCTAGTCTTTTTGTACTTCCTTTGGAATTGACAGGGCCATGAAACATGCTTTGCACAGAGCACAAGGACATATATGGGGAAAACTGACCAACATGACTAAAATAATTTTGTAATAAATGATGTAATAATAATAGAAAAAATATTCAGAAGTTTTCATCGTGGTTCTAAGAGTGAAGAGAAATGCATGAAGGGGAAGTCTGAAACACCTCTATTAATTTCTGCATATCAAATTATCTAGTTTTTGTTTCTTTAGACTCATGGTGCCCCTGTCTCCTGGGAAGACAGAGAATCACTATAAAGAGCTGGTCTGCAACAAATTGTTCTCACTTTGTTTGACTAAAGCACTAATTTATTTAAGGGCTTGTTCTTATAATGGACAATTTGCCTTTGGAAGAACAGCAGAGACTGGGGACTATTGGGCACTGTTGCAGGAGGACCTGCTCCTCTTGAAGAATGATAAGAATGTTTTCAAACCACCTTGATTGCAACATCATCTATCTCCACAGGACGTGTTTGCTTCCTTGTTGGCTGCTCGTAGCTTTCAAGCTGGTACCTCAAGGGCTGCTTTCTGTTGATGGCCTTGGTATGCTATGTAAGGAAATAAAGAAAGGGAAAAAGTTTGAACTCTCAAGAAGACAGTATTTGATTCCTTATAAAACAGACAATCCCTTCCCTTTCTTAGTACTCTAAGTCACAAGAAGTAACTAGTGCTTTCCAACATGTGATATTGAAGACACACTACTGTGATGCATGTATTTTAATATTTCATGCACCCTTAACTGAAACACAGGGATTGTCTTCTGATTTTGGTTTCCCATGCGTAAAAATAATTTCTAATTTCAGCTCTGTCAACATCCTCAAACCACTAGGTAAGTCTGCCCTACCTGAAGTAGCTCCAAACGAAGCTGTGTCATTGGAAGTGCAATGACATGCAGAGTTACTGGTTTGGTTCTTGGAAGCAGAATAGCTGCAGGAGTGAGAAGCATATCCAAGTAGCTTGTGCAGAATTACTCACTAATGCGTAACAGTGAATGTAGAGCTGGCTCGTTCAGAGCTACCTGTGGTATTTTTAATTACCACTGAGTACCACTGGTTTGGAATGAATCAATATAATCTTAGTGATTCCTTACAGCTGGTTTGTCTAAAGTGAATGATCTAACTGTTACAGATACTGAATTTATTTTTCCCTTTCCCAGTCCTCTAGACTTTGTTTCTCTCTGTAGGGCTGAGCAAAAACAGACAAGAGAAGCTAAATATATGCTGAAACCATTACTTTTTTTGTTTCCTTTGTTATAGCCATTAAGACTGAAAAACAAGGGAAATGCTGATTCGGGTTGGCAAACTAATTTAATTCAGTTCAAATAAAGCTTATTTTGACCTAATTCTTCTCTTCTGTTGCTGTTGTTTATTTTCAATCACATTTCAAATGATATAAACAGACTCAAACAGTGGAAATATCTATCCTTCTTCTTTTCCCAAATCATCTCCCTTGGGTTTTTTTGCCCTCAAATTTTACTCAGATTCACTATATGTTTAGCACTCCAGAAAGAGCATTTTTAAAATTAATTTCTATTTCACAAAGTTTGGTGTTGGTTTTCCTGCACCCAATTCTGAATTTCCCACAGAAGAAATCAGTCCTATCTAAAGATGCCCAACATAGGATGGGTAGTACTGACAATATACAGTACAAACCCCAGAACCACAGGAAATTAACCTAGATAATTTATAAAAAATGAAAAGGCTGAATTTGAACCCTATGTAAATGAGCTGGTGTGTTACAAGACTTATTACTACTGGCACTTCAGCAATGCTTAAATATGTTTGAGGATCTTTCATGTTGTAGAAACACAGAGATCCCAATATAGAAAAGGCAAAACTGGTCCATGTTAGAATCAGGTTAGAAGCTAAAACTCGCAAACCCTATCAGCTACTCCACTGGCCTTGTTCAGGGCTATATGGCCTCTCTGCTTTGAAATTCAGTGTCATAAAACAGAACTTACAAGTCCTGTGTGCTTCTTACAGGATTCATAAGCTAGAGAGCTGTCCCCACCTCTCCAGCTGTCATCTCCAATCTCATCACTCAGGAGAAACTCATTCAGCTTCTGCACACTTGAAAGAAAACAGGACAGTGAGTTAATAGACCCACATTTCCATGAGTATCTTTCCATTTGTATTCAGTCCAGCCAGTACCATGTATCTGATGTGTTCCAAAAGGAGTTCATGGGACACTTTTGGTTTCCTATTGGACTGTCTGCCACCCTGTTGTCAAGTGAAAATATATTTATGTGGAAGACATTTGTGTGGAAGGACAGGTGAAAATAATTACTGTACTGGTAGCTGGGGACAAGAGGAGGTCCAGTCATGTGAGTGCCACTAGAGCCCTGTGGGAATGATTTCTGCCTTGGCAGGCCCATCTCTTCTGTGCCTTTCCCATGCCTACACACAGTCAGGATGCATGTATGAATCATTCAACCACCTACATCCTCTGAAAATGCCAATGCACTAGGTGCATCCTGAACACAGTTTTTGCATGCACTCCATGCAAGCAGGACTGATTACTGCACAAGTCAGCACAGCCATGGCCAGCCTTGGAGAAAGACTGTAAGAACTCTCTTTGCTTCCTTTTTAAAACTGTCCCCTGAGAAATAGTGTACAGGTTCAATTCGTTCTTCATCACAGAAAGATCTGATCCTCTTTCTGTCACACTTCCTTTCAGAGTGCCAGAAGCACCAGGCTCTTTTTTCTTTCTGGGAAAGAGATGAACAAAAGCACCCACTGGTCACGGTGAAGCTATGTCACTTTGCAAAAACTGTGCATTGAGTCAGAGACTGAGAAAACAGAAGGGCATGCAACTTCAGATCAGTGATTTTAACGTTAATCTGCAAATGCGAAAATAGTCCTGTTTCAAGGCCTGCCTGGGTGTTTCATATTAAAACATCAATACGTGTTGAAGACACAGATACACTGGTTAGCAAGGAAGCATTGCTATTGTCATTATCTACTCTTCCTAGTACACCTGTTCCTACTTCCGCATTTTGAAAGGAAAATTTACATGTCTAACTCCCATGCAGAATTGCAGTCTTGCATAAGTGCATCAAGCAAGAATGTATCTTCTTGTAGAAGGTAAAAGACCTCATTCTGATGATCTGCCTAAGAAGACATCAACTATTACTTTGCAGCGAGATCCCACCTGGGGCACTCAGTTCCGGGGCCCTCAACAAAACAAGGGAATGGAGCTTTTGGAATGAGTCCAGAGGAGGGTCACAGAGGGCTGGAGCACCTCTCCTATGGAGATGGGTTGTTCAGACTGGAGAAAAGAAGTTTCTGGGGAGACCTCATAGCAGCCTTCCTGTACCTTCTGGGGACCTACAGGAAAGCTGGGGAGGGACTTGTTACAAGTACTGATAGAATGAGAAGGAATGGTTTTAAGCTGAAACAGGGTAGATTTGGATTAGATATTAGGAAGAAATTCTTTACTGTAAGCATGATGAGACACTGGAACAGGTTGCCTAGGGAAGTTGTGGTTGCACCCTCCCTGGAAGTTTTTTAAGTTGAATGGGACTTTGAGCAACCTGGTCTAGTGAAAGGCATCTGTGCCCATGCAGGGGGGCTGGAACTTGATGATCTTAAAGGTCCTTTCCAACACAAACCTTTCTCTGATTCTATGATTTGAAAGAGGGCAGGCACCCTCAAAAGCTTTACAAAAAATTGAGGTTCTGACCACAATATATAAGCATTTAATTATAACACAAATGAGCACATACTTGTATACATGTATTTAACTGATGATAGAGCCATGGAGTGGCCAAGCATGCATTCTTTATTCTTCACTTTGGCTCATGATGTTTGTAGGAGAAAGATGTTAGGAAACAAGTTTGCCAAAGGGTAAAGATTGTTTGGGCAAATACAGTCTTTAAATAATACCTGGCCAGCAGTGCTAAGGATAATGTACACACCATTTTGATACTAGGGCTAGGCTAAACATAGTGCAGAGATGTTGAAGCTGGGATGATTTATAAAGGAGACTTGAGATTTTCCACTAGTCAAAAATTTCAACATAGGGAAAATCTCTCATGCAGCCCTGCTGCTGCTTTGATAAAAAAAACCCCTTTTTTTTCCTTTTCTTTTTTTTTTTTTTTTTTTTTTTTTTTAAACTGGGTGTGGTACTGGCAAATGGCAGCTGTGGAGCCTAAAGTCACCATGACTGGTGTTTGGTACGACCGGTACCACCAAAAAGAGGCAGCTGCAGCAGCAACACAATACCTTGCCAATATGCCAAAGTCTTAGCCAGAAGGAAACTATGTTTCTGGGTAGGAAGGTTAGTTTGGTCTTCACCTCCTTCCAGTGCTTGGTATCTGACATGTTACTTCCAGTCAGGTGACAGTTTGTGCCTCCTGGGACATCTTGGCATGTGTATGTCTACATAACTGCTCCATAACCACAACTCTTTCCATGGAGTCCAGGGCATTGACACAACAGCCAAGAGTCTGAAATTTGACTTACTACTAACCAGCTCTCTTGAGATTAAGTGCTCTCTAGCCCAGCATGAAGGACGTTATTCTGTTGGGCTATCTGCATAAGTAAATGCCTGGAACATGTACCTTTCAGATGAAGAAACACATTTTATGAGTTCCTTTTTTCTTATAAATCTTTTTCACTTCATGCCAACTTCCTTGCTGTCCTCCCATGCAGATCCCTAAACCTCACAGACTGAACTCCCGCATGTCTGCCTTGCCACGCTTTCCCTCCTGCCTCTCTTTGATGCCATTCAAGGGAACAGCATTTCTTCTGTAAGGTAAGTCCTTCCAGGCTCAGTTTTCCTTGGGTAAGTAGTACTCCTTCAGGGCCCAACGTTCCTGCAACCACTCTTTTTGCTAAGAGAGTCCATGCTAGTGATAGACAATTTGAGGCAGGACAACACCAAATTCTCACTTAAAGCACAATGCACCCTCTGTGGGTGCAGAGTTAAGCCAGTTGCCAGCAGCAAGGCCAGCCTTGCAAGGCAGCTTCAGGCCAGTCTCTCATTTCCCTCTGTGTTGACAAGAGTCCAGAAAAGTGCTAGGTGAGAGTGTTGGCGGATGGCCACACTGTGAGAAGAGGAGCATATTCCAAGGAAGGACAACGCTGACTCTGGACTGCCAAACTTAGTGAAATGATAACAAGAATGGAACATTTCTTTGTCCCTGTATCATCCAGTAAAAAGAAATTTTTACTCTGATTATTCAGGTTACACCTTCACATTTGTGAAACATCTGAGTCCCACCTCTTAATTCTCTTCCACGTGAGCAGTTAGAAACAATCTTTTTCTTCAGCACTGTCCCTGTCGTATTACTGAATGTAGGTGTTCAAGAAACTAGAAGGGCCTCTTACCTTATGATAGCCTTGACTGCAAAACGAACCACAGTGGAGAGCAGGAACAGTGGTGTAACCAGGATATGAAACAAGGACAGGGATGCAAAGGCCTGGGCGGGTTGCAGTGGCTTGTCATTGGTGTATGTGTAAGTCACAAAAGTCTGTCACATCAGGAAAAGAGAATGTCAGGATCAGGACTCTTGAAAAAGATGGAAAAGGGCAGCAAACAAACAATTTTGCACAACTAAGGCAAACAACTATATACCTCAATTTATTGACAATCTCAGTAAGCTCAAGAGAAAGGTGAAAAGGATTTTTAAAACTTGCCAGTAATTTCAAGAGATGTACACATTTAAAAAAGAAAGCAATGTCTTCGTAAAATCAAAGCATTTCTTTTTGTCAAGTTTTGTAACTGACTTCAGGGTTTAGACAAAACACACAACCCAGAATAAAGTCAGTAAGAATATAATACGTTTTATGGGTTTTTTCCACAGATGCAAAACTATGGTCATATTTCATCAAATTCTGGAACATGCTGTCAGCATACACTGAGTAATTCCCTCAGAATTTGGGCTATGAACACTCCTTACTGATTGACATGCCATAGTTCCTCTAGTGCATTAGGCTGAGATTTAAACCTGTCTGAGGACAAGCAGAATTTATTTGTCCTTAAACTGCAGAATGCCCTTCCTTTGAAAAAAAAATGATTTTCACTTCTGGATAATAGAAAAGCAAAGCCATCCCAAACCCCTTCAAAATGACCACTTCTCAAAATGGGTCTTCTCTCAAGTTGCAGTGAGATTTTTTTCTTTATTTTTTATAGTAAAAACTTATATTCCTTTTTGTTTTTACCAATCCACACCACAGCTGGTGAAATAGCATCTCTGGAAATGGGCACTTCCAGTGTCATGCTATCCTACAGTTAACAGAGGCACATTAACCCATCTGCTGGTTCTATAAGGATTATATCCAACAATAACAATAGTGTCCTTTCTTTCTTCTCCTCTCTTTTTCTCTCCCTTTTTGTAAGGAAAAGTGAAAAAAACATATCTTACTGCAAGCACAGCTGCTATTGGTATGGCTGCATTCATAAAAACTGTGAAAGAGAAATAAAATAGGCATCAAGTTATATGGAATAAGAAAATACACTTTCACAATTAGTTGTATGGCACTAGAATAACCAAGTTATTTCCAATTCAAATAACTAAAATTGCTCTTCAGGAAGACATTTCATTCCATGACAGTGAGTGATCTTAAACCCATAAATATGTAAGCCAAGAAATTATCTCATCTGTATACTTTAGTGAACGGGGATAAAAAGTTTTATGTGCAGAATTATTATGCAACAAAACTAAAATATTACCCTCTCAGCTCTTCTACATAACAGAAAATACAGGTTCTTACAGGCACTAATTTATCTTTGCTGTCATCAGAGCTGCTATTATAAAGTCTCCTTATTATAAAGCAACTCATAACTGTAAGGTCACAATGAAAGTGACAGAAAACATTATAAAAAAATCAACAAGATACGTTCTGTATTTTAAAGTTTCTGTGTTATATATTTGTCATGCCTTTTTATTTTAAACACATTCCACACATACACACACAAAAGGTGTCATGAGCACAGCTGTATTTCACTTTAGTTGAAGTCAGGAGGAATGTTGAGATGAAGAACAGGATCCATTTCCAAGTACTAAAAACATTGTTACTTACTTGAAAGAGATGTATGAAGTGCAAAGGTTTTGAGACTGGTGAGTTCCTTCATTCTTGTTTCTTCCACACTAGTACAAAATATGTGCTCCCAGGCATACAGCTTTAACAACTTAATGCCTTTTAGTATCTCATTTGTTTTCTTTAATCTCTCAGTAGAATAGTCCTTAATTTCAAAAGAAAACAAGGATAAGAAATTGATAATGCTTTGTAATTTTAATGAGAATGCTCTTTTCCCTTCACTTCTGTTGTAAAATTAATTACAGATTTCTAATTGTGGGGTTTTTTGTGATTTTGTGCAGGCTTTCAGTTGCCATACTGAGTAAAACAATACAAAATTCCACATTGTTTGGAGATATTAAAGTGCTTATAATCATGAGGGGAAATTAAGTGACCCTGTTCTAAAAAAAAAATTAAAAAAATCAAAATATCCAAATCCTTTAGATAGAGTGTGAAACTCAGGGAGATGAATTAGCAGATCAAAGGTGTCCACAACAGTGGACAGAAGGCTACCTGTAGTTGTTGATGAAAGATTCATCCTGGGATTCATACAGACCAGTGGTGAAAATAAGTGAGGTGTTTACTGATATATTTAGCTAATTGTCTCTCACCAGAAAACAGTAAGTTACATCCAAAAGATGTAAGTCAGAGGAACTCAGTAAAGAGCAAAAAGCAAGATTCAGACTGTTTCTGAAACTATGTGAAGATAAATACTCTGGTGGTATAAATTGGTGCAACTCAACAGGATTGAAGTGTGTTGAAGAATAGATTAATGTATATATAACTTGCTTATTGAATATTGAGATAACAAGGTTCTTTAAATATTGAACAACTCAAACATCAAAGGTTGATTTTAAACGTTCAAGGATCACAAGAATAAAGTTAAAAATTAGACAAAGTATCAGAAAACATTTCTAATTGCTGAACTACATTAGGCAGCAAAATAAATTTACAGCCCTGAAGAATGTACAATAGGTATTAATCCAGCCAATGCCAGCTCATTTTTATAGAATGACAAAGACTAGCCTGAGGGCATAAATTCTCTAGCCATTTCAGAGAGGGACTGTACACATTCTTTCATACTGTCCTATCAGTAATTTGTGCTGCTTCCTAACATCCCATGAAATACATCACCTGAATGTAGGAATAACACCCTTTCATGGAACTGAATACAGATGAAATTGTGCTAGTTGAGGGGAAATACATTCTGCAGAGACATCATGTCAAGGCCCACATACTTTTTTTGGATTCTTGACCAACAGATGTTAGGAAGGGATATCAAGCCACAGAAAGGCAGGAACGATGGAATTAAGGGATGGCTTGGCCAAAATTCCACAGTGAATGTTCACTAACACCAAGAACAGAATCCAGAACCCCTCGTTCCCTGTGCTCATTTCTGGATCACAAATGTCACTGAAATAATTTACTTACAAGTGTGCTCTTCTGAGCCTCAGCCAACTTTGTAGCTATGAAGTACTGTATTGGAGCTAGCAGGACAATGACAGCAGCACCAACCAAAGCACTCACTCCAAGCAAATTATAGAGTAGGATCACACCCATTATTATCTATAAAGAAAAAAGCAACATAGAAGAAAAAGTAGATTCCAATATGCCAAAATAATAGCAAGAAAATGGTATTTGTTCTTCTAATAAGCAGTTAAATGGTTCATAGGAATCAGCTGAGCCTATACCTCAGGAGGTCATGTTTGGAAAGTGTGGGAAATTAACCCAAAGGCCTTTAATTTTGACACTGGCTGCACAGTTTGTGTTACTGCCTGGTAGTCCTAATTCCAGATGGGGCTTCCACAGAACTAAAGGAGCACTAAAATGATGGTGCTTGTCCCAAGGAATTTTACAGAAACCATGGCCTCCATTCTTTTTTACACTAGAGCTTCTTACATCACTCTTGAAAAATTCAAAGGTCTTAGGACTATCATGAATCAAAGTTGCAATCTGTTGTAATGTCTTCTTGCAACTGCAGACAGGGGCACATCTAAGAAAGGCACTGAAGCATGAAGCAAAACAAAAACCTGGGCTCGTGCATCAAAACCATGTAGCTCTGTAGGAAAATACCAAAATGCTAACCTAGCCCTACAAAGAGTTTGGGAACATCTCCCACAGAGTTTTACCTTAAAATGCCTCTGATACAACTACTGTAATTCTGGTTCCCTAGTTAATACCAGCTCTAATACATAACATTTTTTATTACAAGCTTCACTTTCTGGTACAAAGATGTCCTCAGTGACAAGACGGCATGAAGAACTTGTTCCCTAATTCGTATATTTCTTATCTCTTAAACAAGTCAGTTCTGTCTTTAAATCTGCCTCCTTATTATACAATACCAGAAATAACCATCAGTGGAGCTCAACATTTTGAAAGTATTATTTAGATTCTCAGGCTTCTGAAATGTAAATTAGCATGTCTAGATGCTATTTTCTTAGCAGAATAATACAAAGTTAGCACTTTGTACTCGGTGTAAGATGAAGCCCTTATTGGTGGTCTGATTCTGCAGTCAATTTTTGTTCTTGGCAGCAGGCCATAATTGGTGGATACACAATGTATTTTTTAAGATTCACCCCAATCTTCAGCAAGGTATGACTATATTGGTATGACTGTATTCTCCAGAAATTATTTTATGACTCTCTAAATGCCACTCAAACCTAAAACAGACACATTACCCAAATATTTGATTCCATTAGGAGTAGTAATATCGGTTACTGTTATAATAGATTACTGATATAATTCCAGGATTTTCAGAAAAACAGATCTTCTCTAAGAGTGGCTTTTATCCCTTTTTAAACTTGTTTCATGTCGGCACAATCACATACAGGTAAGGATCGTGCCAATTCCACCTGAAGTTAGAATTTTGGAGGTGCCACAGGAGTCTAAGCTTCATCGAAAATCAGTGTGGCTCAGGTCATGAAGTCATTTAGCACTTCTGAAGATTTCTTTCAGGCTAATAGCTTTCACCTTTTCTTCCTACAGGTTTGCCCACAGATCCTTCCCAGCCTTGTTGAGAACCAAAGGTTTACAGTAACTAAACTTGCTTCTATGAAAGCTCTTCTGAGCGTTCTGTGCAGCACAGTATTGGTGCTGCTGTCAGTAAGTAGGATTCAACTGTTTTTTGCTCCTGCCACAAAATGTAGTTACAAGTGGACACTGCAAATGCACTACTTGGCACTGGTCAGACACCTGTGGTGCTGTTGTGTGCCAGAAGTAAAAATAATTACTCATGTCAGCAGCAGAAGAAATAGGAGCAGTGAAAGGATGACAGGTCATCATTCTTAAAGCCACAGCCCATATCCATGACATGGAAATCCTACTCAAAAAATTCCTCACTCTTTACTGGCCCCCAGAGAGACAGCCTCCCAGCTCTTGGAGGAGATGGTGGGCCATGTTTCTGCTTGCTAGTCCTCCTGGCAAATGAGCGTGAAGTCCGGGTTCCCCTCTAGATTTTGTAGTAGTCTTACAGACATACAGTCTTCTCAAGCAGGTTGGAGGATCTCTGAAATTAGGCCCCTACTTTGATGCTCTACCTGAACAGGCATTGCCCACAGATTGGGGCACAGGAACAAGAACCACATTAATTGATTTGTTTCTATGGCAACCAAGTTATTGATTTGTCCCAGCGTCATCTCTCCCATGGACAAGTTGGATGTAGAAAGCCTCAGGATCTTATTATATATCATTGCCTGTGGAAAAGGAATAAAATAGAACATATGAAAATGATACAATTATAAAACAACAGTAGCAGCAGGACGTTTCAAACTGCAGTATCAATCTTTACCTAAGACAGCCCTTCTCCCAGTCTCTCACCTGAGACAGAGAGAGAGATGGAGACAGAGTGAGAGAAAGCACAAGAGAGAGAACTGACTTTTAAAAACTCCCATTCCTCTTAAAAGGTTTGTTGCTTAACGCAGACCTAAAATAGAACACAATGACAACAAAACATCAAAATTTAGGAGACTAGGCAAAGATCTTTTTTAACAAACATTTGGTGTGCCTGCTTTTCTATTACACTGTCAAAGAAATCCTTCTTTGTAATAGAATAGTTAAAGTCAAGCTATGAAGTTTAGATAAGGGTGGGTATGTATTCCCTTGTGTTTCTCCCCTTTACCTGGCCATCTATTTCCATAACGCTTGTAGGAGCTTAACAGAATTTAAAATTAATCAGGGCATATATCTACCAGTATTTTAAAGACAAATATTGTAAGCCTAGTCTGCAGCTATGACCAAACATAAAAGAGTGCAGCTTCAAGGAATTTTCTAAAATAATTTGAGCTGTGTCCTGTTTTGTCCACGAGCAAGGTAGTTCCTGTAGAATGAATTAGAAACGCCTACAAACTGTGGTGAATTACATCAGCTGCATCTAGAGTCCCCATTTTAGCAAGAAGGAGTTGCAAAAGGACAAGGAAATAATCAGGTACTCTTTCTTCAAGTCTGTACCATCTCTCCTGGGAGAAGGCAGGAAATATTAGAAACATCTACATCTATCACACCGCGCACAAAAACCACAAGCTTCCATGCTGAGATGATATTCTATGGTTAGTTACACCTGGCAAAACATCTGTTCCAGCCTCTGTTTTGTACATAGTGCTACAGTTGCCTGTGGAATTTGGTCTGTGAAGATCCCTGCTACAACCCACCCGTGTTCTGAGCAGGAGCTGCTGGCTCCAGTTCATAAACACAACTTTCACAAAGGGTTAATGGATACTGGTTATAGAGACACAGTTTTGGAGGCGAATCACTCCCATCCCACAGGACTCTATGCAAAAGGGCATAAATATTCAGAATGATCACTCGTGATACATGGGCAATGCTCCTGTAAAACAGCTCAGCCAAAGATACTCTGCAGATGAATCTGTTTACAGTCAGCAGAAGTAACCTCATAAGCAGATGAACAAAGAAGATACAGAGCCAAAACAACACTGCTTATCTTCATATACCTAACATCATCTACAAAGGTATGTTATTATACCCACAGAGTGAGTGTTAAACTTCCAGATGTTAGTACAATGGCTTTAGATTTTAGCAAAAGTCATTGCTGCAATCAGTTAGACTGTGCCACTGATACTACTTTTTCCAGTGTTCTGTATAAAAATACAGTGTATCTCTTCTCTCAAACACCTGTTAATTGAGTCTTCAGATAAAGAGCAAGCCAAATGAAAGTATGAAGCCAGAGCTATTACTGGTTATTAATAGTTATTACTACTTCTTGGCAGAACATGGGAACATCTTTGCTCACCAGTAAAGCACCTCGTAGGTTGATGCCAGTTTCTGTAGTCACATAGTAGGATGCCTGCAGGAATGTCCTCTGCAAGATAAGGGCCAGGAAGAGAAGAACTGCCAAAACATAAACATTCCTGAGGAATTCCTCTGAGGAAAGATACAAATTTGATGGATCCTTCACCTGAAAAGAAAGCAAAAAATTATTAAGGTGGCATAGGAAGGATTGCATATTCTTGACACACTGGAAACAAGGAAATTCAGTCACTGCATTAGAATTAAAAATATTGATTATACTATGGGAAAGTTATGACAACTAGATTTCTCACTGCCCTATGTATCAAAATGATTCAGATACAAATTAAATACTCTGATCATGTTTCACCTTAACTTCTACCAGTTCTAAAATGTTTAAAAGTTCTAAAATGTTCTGTTTAAAGTTCTAAAATGTTCTAAAATTGTTTTTAGCAGAAAAGGGACAATGAGATCACCATGTCTGCCTTATCTGTAGTTTCTCCATCAAACTCTGATGATATATAAGATAGAAAATAAAGCTTATTCCACCTGCACCACAAAGAAGCTGCAAGGCAATGCTTTTTATTATATGGGATTAGTTACTTATGTTGTATATGCATATTATGCAAACAGTTCCTTCCAGAAATATAATCTCTAACACCTATGAATTCTGAGTAAAATAAGAATCTATATGCCATTATTCCCCACAAAATGAGATTTAAATGCCTCCACAGGAGAAAAAATAAATCATGTTTAAATAACTTTATTTTCATTTTCTAGTTTTGATGTTCACTGTGCTGCTCTGCTTCAGGCCAGAAAAGGAACAAATATACCAAAATATTGCAAGGAAGGCTGTTCCTTTGGTATTTCCGACCCAGCTGGAAGCAGGATGTACTGAAATTCTTAAAAAAAAAAAAAAAAAAAAAAGCCTGTTCTTCTGAAATACTCTGCCTGATTCTGTGACGAAAGGTTGTGAATACTGAAAAGTACCCATGTACCTACCCTCTTGAAGATTCCTTCTTCATTCTGGATTATTGTCACCTGCCACGAGACTGCAGGCGGGAGAGGGGTGCTCTGAGCTCTCCAGGCTCACCTCACTGCAGTGACCCCAACCTCTCCACAGCACACACTCCTCTCTCTGCCACTAGCAGATGGCACCCAAAAGGTGCACCTAACAGTGTTTTCAAAAGGTCCAGTGCCTGTAACACAACTAAATCCCACTGACAGAAGAGGTTAAGTCACTCAACCAGGCCAAGACTCTTTGAAACAAGTGTTGCTTAAGTGCACAGTTGGTCAGATAAATACATTTGAAAACTTTTTAAAGTTCTGCTGCAGCTAATGTCCCCAAGTTTCCACAGTGGAGATGTCAATAATTAAAAAAAAACATTTGTAGAGGCCTTTATCAATATACATAGAGTTCCCAGGAATTAAGGTGGAACAAGCACAAAATTCAATTAATTCACATTAACTGAAACTAGATAGATTTTAAAGGAGAGACACATAATAACAAGAACAACCAAGAGAAAATTTATCAAAATCCATAAATGAAATGAAAACGTATTCTGAAATGTATCCAAGAGAAATAGTGACTGTCACCAAGCCAGACTCCTGGAGTGGTTTCAAGTTCTTCTGTGATTTTAATCTTCCCTTCAGCCAGTGCTGATTAAAACTTAAAAAAGCCCATAACTAAAACCACTACACTGAAGAGTACAAAAGATAAAGGAATCAGACAAAGTGCAGATCCCTAAATCTGAGATCCAGAAATTAAAATTTTCAAGGTAAAATACCTCGTTTCATAACATGCCAAAAAAACCTACCCATTTTTGAGGCAAAGTAAGTACTTTGCCTTTTAACTCTATGTCTCAAGCCCAACACGTGGAAGTTCAAGGACGATAAAGAGCTTTAGTTGATAAGCTGCACATTTAAAGTCTCATTCTTTAGTGCAATGGGTGAATAAGAGTCTAAAGCCAATTTTAGGCCATCAGTCAAGAAAACAAATGTCAGGAGTGAGCAGCCAAGGATAAGATGTTTGGATAGTGTTGACAGTCAAATGCTTTATCTCGAGGGAAAAATGTTATTCCATTACACACCTATCTGCTCATTCAACTACCAAACACACACTGCATAAAGTGTGTGGAGATGTTTCTGTATCACAAGACAGACATAGGAAAGTTTCTTCATCATGTCTTCTCTGCTGCCAGCTAGTAAAATACGTTCACCTGTCTCTTTTCATCAGTTACTAATAAATTATTTTTCTTACGATAGAAAATGTCCTGTATCATGCTGTAAACTAGCATCTTTTGCGCATCTTTAGCATCATGAATGATGTTGAATAAATTGGATGCTTTCCAAATTCTTTTATGTGTCAGTGCATCACAGCAACAAGCAGCATAATCAGTCACAAACAGGGAGTGACTACAGATTCCAGAGACCTTAAACCTGTCTACAAACTACAAATGGACAGATGGACAGAAATTAAGCAAAATCCCCAGGCTCATCCTGGCTGGATGAATAACTCAGGCATCACCAGCGCGTCTCCTGTCTGAAACGAGAAGGCCCAGTTGAAGAGGAGCCAAAAAGCTGTTCCTTCTCTCCAGAACTGCAGGGATGACTCCACCAAGAGGCAGACAGCTGGGCAACCTGTGTCAACATACCTGTGTTGCATTCATACCAAAGACTTCCATTATGCAGGTTTATAACTGGATTGTCTCCCACCAAAAAAAACTGCTACATTTGTTTGAAAGAAAAAACGAAATAATAGTTATCGTAGCCATACAGAAGCATGTAGTGTGAGGAATTAAATACCTGATCTAGAGCCAATACAAAAAAATGGCAGGTTACCTTTTCTGTTGTATTGGTATTATTGGTTGTATTCTGGAAGCCCTGGACAATGCCAGAAATGCATAATGGCCCAGCAAAGCCCAGCAAGTCAGCCAAGTAACGGAACGTGCTGCTGAGCAGAATCGGTCGTCCAAAAGCACTGTACATGGCTAACCATATGGAGGGACTCCGGTTGGGCTGGTCTGCCACCTTTTTCTGGAAAAAAAGAGAAACAGGTATCAATGCAGGTATCAATGTTTTGCTTCCATCTGGAGGCCCAGCTGGTTCCTGAAGGGTGTTTTGGAGAAGGTGAGGAAGCAAACACGCTGTAGATATCAACAGATTTCAGATACGCTTCAGAGCAAATTCAAATTCTGCCTCCTCTTGGTAGCCGTGGTTCCTTACCTCTAAATCCTACCACTTTTCTGAACCTGTGAACACAGGAATGCAAATACAGATAAATCCTACTGGCATGCAGCTATTGCTTCTTGTCACATGTGTGGTCAGGAAAAAGTTTGACCTTTCAAGCCCTTGCTCATATGGGAAAACTTGACTTTCACAGTACTTGAGAAAAATATTGAAGGAAAAACACAAGCAGACACCTACAAGTATGTAGTTTAATTTAATTTATCTGGATCTTTCTAGATTTCAGTTCTGTGGATCTATGCAGCATCACAACTTTTGCTCTAGAACACCAGTATCTAGTCAGAGGTTTCCTGATGTCCTTTCAATCTAAAGAAGAATGAGTTTCACTGAACAGATCCTTGGCCTGCAGAGTGCTTCCCTGTGCTTCAGGCAGCAGCTTTTGACACTTTAAAAGACCATCTGTCATTTTTCAAGTAGCACAGATGCCTACAAGTTGTAACCCAAGCCAGACCCTCTTGAGTGTTCACAGAGACATTTTAAGAATAGCCTATAACAACAACCCCCTGCTCCAGCAAATCAACCAAAGAAAAGCAACTATGCCTGTACCCTGCCTGGCTGCCTCATGTCTTTTTTCTCTTTTCTCTGTTTTTTCTCTTATGCACTTCAACAGTGGGACAGAATATGTGCATGGTGCCAGAAATGGACAAGTGTACAGGAGGGGCATATAGTTGCTTTTCTGGCTTCTAGAAATTAGGCCAGCTGGTCATACCCAATGCCAGGAAGCTTAGTGCAGAGAAATAAGCAGCATGGGGACAAATTAGAGCTAACATTTCAGAAAGTGGTAAGAATGAAACTGTTTCTTCTGATGAGGGAAATAGTACAAGGGACTCACGTGTGTTTCCCAGAGAAAAGGCTCAATTTGTTGCCTAATGGGTTTTGAACTAAACTGCACTACAGAGTCTACTGTCATTGCCCTCAAATAATCTAATTTATTAGAAAAACACAACTACTGTCTTCTGGAAAATATTTCACACTCAATTCTGCATTCAATTAATAATAAATTTGGTAAATGGCAATGGTAAAGCCTTATTTCTTTAATAAGATTTTACTGCTTCAACAGCCATTTTCACTACTATTACTATTCACGGAACTGTCATCAGCACATGAAACCTATTTACTTTTCACTGGAAAAAATACTAATCAAATTAAATGATCTAATAATCTATATTGCTGAACACTGTTGTTCCTTCCTTTTTAATCAGAACTCTAAATTAGCTGAAATATCTAATGGGGAGGGGGGATAAAGAAGATTAGATTTTCCTTCTAATCTTAAACTCTTTTCCAGAATGGTTCTTGAGGCCCAGTGTCAGGGGCTTGCAGTACAGTATGTTGTATGTGCCAATCCTATGCTTTATTCAGGTGTTGAAGGATGATCTGTCAATCACCACTCACTATAACTCTCTGACAACTACTGACAGGTTTCAGACAATTCCCAACTGAAAGTTTGGCCAATGTCATAAGAAATAAATAAAACGCTTTGGGTTTCCTGTGTCAGAAAAACATTATTACTATGCTGATTTTTTTTCTACAGTTTCCCAGTCCCTTTAAGCTTCTGTGGCTTGAGAAGCCACCTGAAGCCAAGAACTTCTACTGGGCACTGGAGGCTGGAAGGACATACGTTCCTTTTGGAAGGTGAGAAAAAGAGTCTTAAAACCTAATGTTAAAAAGTATTCAGTTACAGAATAGGAGGGGAACAGTACTAAACACAGGGAAAACTGCAGCAGCACAAACATGAGCTTAAGCAGTTTACACAACTATGCATCTCAGTGCCTTGTTTAAATTTACAAGGATTATTGGTGTTGGTAGGGTTGGTGGCATTTGTTATTGTGTGAATTGCCAAGGTGGACCACTAGTCTCACCTGTGCCATTTGCTTAGGTTTTCCTTTTCTTTGTCACCTCCCTTCTATATCACTGTAATTTTCTTTACCTTGGACATTCAATGGTTGAAGTAAGGTTAGTGAGAGAGCAGATGCTGGTAAATCAAGCCACCTGTAAGGTAAGCCTCAGTCATATAGAAATTTGACTGTTCCCTTAGTGCTGTAGCTGACAGTGTCAGCCTGGTGCTGAAGGGCAATACCCTGTCCCATGATTTCTAGCTATCTAACACTTCATTTCTTCCTCTTTTTGCCATAACTGGTAAGATCCATAGTGGCACATGAATAGCAGGTGTACGAAATTCTCTTGGTCCTTGACTTTAAAAATTGTATTTTCTATTACACCATCTGAAACGTAAAACTTTCTACTGACTGCCAGAGCAAATTACATAGGATTTTGGTTGATGGGGCAAAACAAATGTAATATCAATGAGCTAAATCTATTTTGGGATATGTGATGTATGACGCCTTTGTATGTGATTTGAAGCATCTAAACCACTTGTAAATGAAAGCAAAACATATCCAAGCAACATCAGAAACAGGATCAAATTTCTTTAGGGGGATTATGTGTCAAGTACTACTATATAGTTAAATATGGATTTCAGGAGTTGTCCAGCAGTGTCAAAGAATACAAGAAAATGCTCCATTCAGTGTTCACAGACTTCATGGTTACTCAAGCAGCAATATTCTATTTTAGCAGAATATAGCAGCCATGAAAAGTTAATCTCAGAACCTCTAATTTACACTCCTGTGTGCTTGGACACAGGTTTTGGAAAACAACAAATCTGAGAAAACATCATCAAAATTTAACCTGACTCGTTTCCCTCATGGTATTTTTGGTAAAGAACCTCAGCTGGTTCCAATTTTCATTGCATGCAGAAGAGAGACCATGTCCTGTAAGCCATCTCAAAGGCACTTTACAATACAGAATATTCATGGCCATGTTCAGCATCTTTCATCAAGGCATGATAAGAAGGGTTCAGAAAGGAACAGAAGCCTTCTTTCTCCAGAGCCATGGAACACAGCTGAGCTCAGCTACCTCCAGGCACAGGCAGGGGTAACCTCACTAAGTACTGAGGATGCTGGGGGGCTCCCCTCACCAGCTGCAGAAGATTAGTGAAAAAGCACTCTGGCAGCAGAGACAGTGACATATCATCTCTTTCAGACTGCAGACCACACTTCAACCTGAAGAATTTTCCTAATTCTGTGGCTGAATTTTCTGACCAGCCATGGACAAACTAACACATTTCTCCATGGGAGTAAATTGCAGTGAATTTCACTCCCTGGATCTTTGTATTGGTTTTAGCTCTTTGGTTTACTTTCTCTATGAAGTATCAGTTTACTTTAGGGTTGCAGTCTGTTTCTGAATATTAACACAAATGTTCTAGAGGCTGTGGTAATCTCAAGACTTTAAACAACTAGAGAAAGCAAACAATCTGATGTAAGCCAGGTTTATAAATGTAGGCACATGTAACTGGCTACATTTACGCAAGTCTTCATACGTGGATGGCACACACTGGGGGAAGATACACACTGAATGTTTGCATTCATGCATATGAGCAATAGCAGCCTTAACTTGCCTTTTGGCATCTGAACTGCATATTTGTGCAGGCACACACAGTATTTGCTGATGTAAATGAGCTACAGACCAATGCTTGCACCCAGACACCCTGTCCTTAAGAATGGCAGAAAGACTCAGACCCTTGGGGGCATGTAAGTGCCTGAGACTCTTTGGTTTCTTTAAGGCATTTAGACACCAAACACTTCTATTAAGGAGCTGGCCTAAGGGTGCACTTCTTTGCTGTGAAAACCTCAGTCCCAATGGCTCACTAGCCTTCTACTTCAAGTAGGGGAGTCTTGGACTCAAGTACTAGAAGCATTGACTACAAAAGGAAAGAGAAGCAACCTAAATCTATTAAAATAGAATCAATTGTATGGATGATGGTTTCATTTGAGAGGGCACAGAGAGGAGTCTGCTGCTCCATGAGTTGCTGGGAGTAGAGAGCTGCTTCTCCCAGCTTCCCCTTGTGTTGCAGTTCTAAACCACGCACTGGTTGGAAACATGTTTATCTGGTGTATGCAGGAAAGGGATTTAGATGCTTTTGTACAATGCACTACACTTTCCAAAGTGGCCACCAAATGCCTGTATTCCCTCTCTTTATCCTTGAGGATTGATAAGTATATACAAATCAAGGAGGCAGGCTCTCAAACCCTTTCCCTTTCCCTTTCCCTTTCCCTTTCCCTTTCCCTTTCCCTTTCCCTTTCCCTTTCCCTTTCCCTTGCCTTGCCTTGCCTTGCCTTGCCTTCCTCCCTTCCTTCCTTCCTTCCTCTCTTCCTCTCTTCCTCTCTTTCTTTCTCTCTTTCTTGCGGGGGAGGGGAGGCATGGGGGAGGAGGATGGGGACAGAAATCAACAGCTTTAAGCACAAATAAAATGCTACAGTTTTGCCTACATGCATCCTCAAGTTACTCTGGAAACTCCCAGTCTATCTAGTGAGTTTGCCCAACCATGATTTTTGTAGTGGATGTGGCTGGGATGGAGTTAATTTTCTTCATAGCTTCCTGTATGGTGCTGTATTTTGGATTGGTGACTAAAAGCTGTTGAGACACCAGTGTTTTGGATACTCTTGATGTGTGTTTTTGGCTATTTCTCTTTCTGGATAAAAAAATTGAAGATGAATGTTTCCAGCTGCAACTCTGGACAGAATGTCTTCTAATTTAAGATACTGTCACAAGTAGCTAAGATTTAAGCAAAGCTTTCCCTTTTAAAATGAAATCTAACAAGTGGTCAGCCTGTTAAGGTTTTAGTTTCCAGTTGCTCTCAATCTGGCTACTCTCCCCTGTTGTAAATTCACTTAAAACCAAACAGTAACCATTGGATTGGAACTTCCTAAGCCAAGATTCACCTTGGAACAAACAGTCCTAAGATAAAAATTCCTTAAACTAGGATTTCACAGAAGCACAAAAAATTTCTATACACTATACTTTCTACGGCCAAACAGTGACATGAACATCTTTGGTTTACCTTTTGTTCCTCGTATGCTTCTTTGAGACAAACATAATTTGTCAGTGCTCTCATTGCAATTGGAAGTTTTCCGATTGCCTTCAGGTCCACAGGTTTCTTGTGAGCAGATATAATAAGAGTATTCATCCACCAGTAAGTCGCCTTTGAGAGCAAATTGACAAATGGCTGAAGAAACCTCACCCCCAGGTCCTGTAGATCTTCTGGTGGCTTTACTTTCTGAGGGTTCATGAAAAAGACATACCTCTGGAGAAGAGAAAATGGACAGCATGTGTTCAGGAATTATCTTATTAGTGGCAATTTCTAGTAAAAATCATGTCTATTATGCATACAGTATCAATTTTGCATTTAAATGTAATTTTGCATTCTATTTAAACATAAATTTGCATGTAAATAGGATCATTTCCATTTTGACATCATAACTGGCAAAAAATTGAGCAATACGGGATGTTGACACAGCTCTGTAGCCTACCAGTACCACCTATCTCTATCTAAACAACAACAAAGAATTCTTGGGATGTAGCTATATTTAAAATTATCATGGGTAAGAACATACGCTAACTTACACATTCACTACATATATAGTTTATCTGCATTAACATAGTATTTAATGTACAGATTACACACACATATAGCCTTAGATGCACAAACGTGTGTGTATCTATCTATGCAAACGTGTATGCACTCTATGTGTACACATACACATGGGTACACATATGTACTAAGTCCAGGGGACAAATCAAGGACATACAATTAAAACAGGAGACAAGACCCATTCACTTCTATAGAATTAACCAGACACTTGCATCTAAGCTAAACCTAGGCCTAAACTATATACAAGCCAGAGTTACTGGGACTAAAAACCCATCTTCATCCCCGAGGTGCTACTGGTGTATTTTTTGATCCTGATAAAGACACCACGTACCCTAACTCGAATGACATTGATCTCCACAGCCATCAGCAGCCCATAGAGGATGACCATAATGCCCGTGATGCAGAAACGCAGCTGAGAAAAAGGCACACCATCCTGGCAGTATCTGACAAGCTTGATGGTTTTGGTGACAAAGGCCATTATCCAGTAAAGAAAGAGAGCTGTAAAACAGGTGCATATGCAAAATAAAAATAAATAAATAAACAAATAAATACATAATTGTTAAAAATTTAGCTCGAGGAGTGCTGCAGGTGTTATAGCTCTTTCAGAAACAAACAAACAAATAAATAAATAAATCATTGATTAAAATTTAGCTCCAGGAGTGCTGCAGGTGTTATAGCTCTTTCAAACAGACAGATTCCATGGCTTAATTCAATGCAAGCGTGGTGATCCTTCTTATCACCAACCTGGAGTCTGGCACAGTGGGATGTCAGCCCAAGTCAAGAACTCAGGTTTCACAGATTTGCTTTGCACTTTCTTTTCTCAGGCACTACTTTCTTTCCTGGGCCATCACATTTCAAAGAGATCCACAATGGCAGGTCTTTGCACAATTACAAAAGTCCATTTAAGATAATCTGAAGGGGAATTTTGTTATCAAAATGAAGAAAAAGTCACTTAACTTGATCAATATCATATTGCCTCCTTGAAGAAGCAGAGTGCATTGCAGATAAGCTCATTTTGAAAAAGAGCTAATACAATTTAATCATATCGTGCACCCTGGTTTGTACCTGTCAGTAGC
Organism: Chaetura pelagica; assembly: GCF_000747805.2. Lineage (NCBI taxonomy): Eukaryota > Metazoa > Chordata > Aves > Apodiformes > Apodidae > Chaetura > Chaetura pelagica. Next base: position 5,465,915 of record NW_009954185.1, on the reverse strand, counting down.
TAGTGAAGGATGTTGGGTTATAGGTAATTTGGACCATGTACTTCTATGAAACATTATCCTGCAAAATCTAGTCACATTCTTTTGACCATCTCCTGGCTGAGACAGATATCAAAAACACCAGGTAGCAGTTTCTCACAGGTAAACCTTCTCCCCCCACACCTTTGGAAAAAGTGAGAAGTAGCATTCCTCATTCGACTGGGTAATCTCAGAATCAACTGCAATGGATGCTGAAAAAACAACAGCCATCTGCACAGGATGGTGTGTGATCAGATTACTATTAAAAGTGGCCTTTTAAAATAGCCCTTCTGAACAAAGACAAGTTTTGCCTCAAAATAATGAGCAGCTTTTAAAAAATACCTAAAAGCTCATGGTATTAATACAGCAGGCACACTATGCTTTTCCTTTTGTGATAATGTTTAAAAATAGTTTTCAGTGTGTACCTTATGAAAGGTACAATAACTCCTATAATAATACTAGTTTAAAGAACAGAGAATTATTCCTTTCTCTTTTAATATTATCATGCATTTCACCATCCTCTTCAATCTAAACAAGTTGACTTTAGGTACAATACTGTTTGCTAAGAGTACATAAATACCAGATTTAGCCTTACCCAACAGTAACTTTGGAAAGTTTGATGTTTCAATGTTATGGTAATAGACTATGGATACAGTGGCAGCCACAAATCCCATTATAGCTGGTAGAAAGAGATGCAGATGGCGAGATTTCATTTGTCTGAAAAGAAATAAGGTTTAAATTAGTGAATTTGGTGTCTTTTTTCACCATAGCTATACAACTAGGTGTTCTGCTCATCTATTTAAGAGGACAAATACGACTTGCCTAGAGACAAAAATATTTTTTTCATGTGAATGTTTTAACCCCTAATAATTAATATTTACTTGCCATTATAGCTTGAAAGAATAACAATATGTTAAGAGCAGTTGTTTCATCTTCATCCCATTAAAATCTGGACAGTTCATGAAATGATGCCACAACTTTTTTGGGGAAAAAACTCCAATTGCCTTACTAGCCACGCCCATCATACATTATCAGGATACATTACTGAATACAATCAGCTTGACTATCCACCAAACATTGTCACTTACGTATCGGAAACTATACCCTCTGCTATTTCACACACATGTACAAAGAGGAGGGTGAATGTCAGGATCCACCGCAGGTTGTGCCCCGGGAAGTGCAGCCAGGTGTTGTGATGGATCTGAACTTTGGAGCTTTGGCTTCCCCAGCCTGAGAAATAAGAGTAAGGAAAGAGGAAGATTATCATGCAGCCAGCAAGTGAGTCATCTGGTTATCAATTCTAATCTACAGATTATACTTAATAATATGTATCCAACACCAAGAAACCTGCAAGACTATGGGGGGTGTTGTTACCAATAAGATAACCCAGGACTGTCTGAGCTGCCGTGTAGCCCCTCATAATTTGGATCTGACCCTGTGGACAGCGGGACAACAGACTTCCCAAAGAGAAGAGGTCCCTCGATAACAGCAAAGATGAGAAAACCAAAAGAAACATCTGAAAGTCTCACCCTCACACAACAGGGACTGGCAGATCTTAAGTGACAGTGTCTATCCCAGTCACAAGCAAGACTGAACAAAGTTTCCAACTGATGTAAAAGTTTCATTCTCCAAGGAAACCTCAAAGAGAAGTGTTTACTTTAACACCATTTATTCTCTCTGTCTCAGGCCAGTAGGGAGCGCTATCTCAGGGGATGCTAAACAGCCATTTCCTGGTCTCTATTCCTCAGGCACAGCCCAGCCTCCCTGCCCTGTGCATTCCTGGCACATTAAAACTCCCAGCACGGCACAGAACTCAACCAATTCCATCAACAAGTTCATCGGGCAGCCTGCTTCTGTGTCCTCACCTCAGACGGCACCTATCCCTTTCAGGCAAGATCCTCTCTGAAGCCCACAATCTGGCAAGAATCAGGACACCAAGGACCTAATGGATGTGACAGTGCTGGGGGGAGCTGAGGATTGATTAGAGGTCAGCATCTCATGAGGTAAGTCTTGTCATGCACATGGCTTTGTCCTCTGTCCTGACTCCGTCAGCCCACATGGCTGCACACAGCCCTGTACTGTAGTTCAGCTCCTCACAGACTTCCCAAAGCCCACTGAGAATCCCATGAACAGTACATTTTGGGGAGTAAAGAAAGAAAACAAAAGCAAACAAACAAAAAAACCCAAAGAAGTTTAACTAGGGCAGTGAGCATTGCATCTGTTTATTTCAGTAGCTGCAGAACCAAGTTTAAAATCCAGGATCTGCTTTTGATACTGAAGGATGCAGCAACTCATTGTGCCTAGAGGCTCAACAGGTGACTCAGAAACACATCAAACAGCCCAGGTTTATTCTGTCTTGGGAACTCTCAGGATTTCACAATTTCATTCTTGTTTAATATGCCAAGTATGGCAGAAACAATATGTTCTCTCTTCTCCATATCTATCTCTGTAGCGCTTTCTGTTTCCTGGCATTTTCCTAATCAAATGTGGCTTTCTTTGACCCTGCTGTCTTTGTCTCTCCCAAGGTGTTTTTCATTTTTATCTTTGCCAATACATCTGCACAAACATGGTCAATCATCAACTTTCTGTTTTGGAGCCAGTCAATACTGTGGACTCCAATTGACTTTTAATGCTTGGCTCAACAACTATTTGTCCTTATAATCAAGGTACAAAATAGAAAACAAAGAATTACATGCATGTATTCATAACATACAATTTAAACTATTATGTTTTTTCCTAACATTATTAGAAAATAAAGGGAATTTTCAGTTCCTGCAATACTTTTTCAAAATTAATTGGCTAATACCTGTGAAAATCTTAAAGCAGACTGCTACCACTTGAAGCATAACACAGAATGTTGTTGTAAAAGATTATTTCTGCCCTCAGACCTTTTGTTGAGTTTCCATCAAACACTTCTCTAGAAAGCCCTGTAGTTCAAGGATGACTTATATCTCATCTCAAAGAAAGATCCAGCACTGGTGTAAAGATCCAGTACTGCTGAAGAAAGTCCTCCATAACCTTTGGGTTTGTTTTTTTTTAAGCTACTCTTCTCTGACAACTGATTTATTTTACCCTTGTTTTATTTAATAATTTTTTAGTCACTGAATCTTGTTATCTTTTTGATTGTTAGGTCCTGAGTGTCCTATCCCATGGGTTCCAGTAGCCTATTATTATTCAATCACTTCAGTCTCTTTTTGTATAATGGAAGTCCTTAAGTGTCTAGTTTGAATATAGCCCCAAGTTCAAATCCTTCTCATGGAAGAAATGTATTATCACGTGTATATACGACACCAGGAAGCTAACAAGGATTTCTCATGCAGTTGTCAGGAGAATATTTATTCTTCTTAATGCTTATTACCTTTTGATGGTTACTAAAATATCTTTATCTCCTACAAACAGTTAGAATGTCACTGCTTGACAGCTCTGAAAAAGTATTATATTTTATTTATTTAATGACTGCATATAACTGGGGTAAAGAGACAACTGTAGAGAAAATCTTTAGAGTACTAGTTTGCATATTTTTTTTTACAAGAATATGTAAGTTAGAGACACTCCACTGTCTCAATTCATCAAAAGAGATTGATAATTTCTTATTTTCATTCCTGTGGAAAAAGATTAACTTCTTTGCTCTACTTCTGTTTACAAATGTTGCCAAATTAAGGAATTATTCCATTTTAAAAGTTCCCTAC
>NW_009954185.1:5454927-5462183 GCF_000747805.2 Chaetura pelagica | reverse complement strand
CTACACTTATCTTAGCCTTAGTTACAAATTGCACAGAATATCCAACACAAATTGGATATTCTCTGAAATTCACATAACTTGAAGGGTGATTCAGACCCACGGTCGTAAGTCTTCTAATATCTAATAATAGCTAAGATTGCAAGTTGCCAATTTAGAATCTAAGGAAAACTTCCCACAGGGAAGTTTCAAAGCATTTGAATCTGAGTTCTCTGGTTCTCATCCATCTTTTCGTGCTGCCTAGTCCAGATTTTATCTAAAATTCCCAACATTTCAAGTGGGTTGGCTTTGGGTTCTCTGGATCAAACCATTCTGTCTCTTCTTTTTTAAAACTAGTAAATACAAAGCATCCAAAAGTTTACATCACAGGCTTCCAAGAACATATAAACATGATGGAGTATAAATACACACTCAAGTGCTTGCAGGATTGCACAGCTCTATAGAGTAACTCACCAATGAACAAAATTGGGAAGGTGATAAATAGCAAGAAGACATGGGGAACCAAGTTGAGGGCGTCCACAAAGCAGACATTTCTTAGGACACCAGCACTGATGTTGTAGGCTGAAGCATTGTCGTTACCACAAAATGCGAGCCTCATTGCTTCCAGAAGGTCTGACTACTACAAAAAAAAGAGACATGTTGAAGCAATAGTTGACTACCAAGACTACTAGCTGTCCATTTAGCTAAACACAAAATAAATAAAATAGACACAGAAAGAGCACAATGAACAACCCATAGAGAATAATTTAGTTGTATTTTGAAAATGCTTTTCAGCCTCATCAAGAATAAGCACATCAGAACCAAGCTGTGTTTATATTAAATGTACTATTTAGTTCATTAAATATTTCATTAAATACACCATGTAATGTCTTCTGGTGTTCATTTTATGCAGATGTGTTATACTTGAATTTCTCTGTGAAAATATGAAGAACAAGAAAGTTTTGAAAAAAAATGCTTCCTTTCTCATAAGAGGAGTCAAAAGCACATAAGCTGTCCTCTGTATGCTCCTGCTTCTTTGATAAGCCAACATTCTCTGTGCAACATCTCTGCTCATATGCCTTGTGCTATGTTCTTAGTGCAAGCTCTGAACCTTTGGAATTTCTTATTTGGCAGCTTTGAATTCACTGATATTTTGTATTTCTTCATTGTCCTGTAGAACAACAATGATCACATCCAGTTGTCATTACACATCACTGCCAAACTCTTAATCAGAGCACATTGTGTTGAAGACTGCACGGGCCATCCAGCCACATTTACACTTGATCCCACAAATCCTTATGCACGTGCTTAGCCTCATCTAAACAGCTCTCCAGTTTCCACAGTCTCTTATGAGATTATCTCTCTGCACCAAGATAAGCTCATGCATTCATGATTGCAGAGTGTGGGCCACAGTATGACCCAGAGTTGCAGCCAGCTTTTGGCTTTTATCAACCTGTGCTTCATTTATTTATTCATTCTTCTTGATAGGGAGATGAAACAAGATTGCAAACAAAATGTTTCCTTGCTGATTTCTTTTCCCAAGACTTAAACATAGAATATAGTGCTGTAGAATAGGTTGTATAAGCTCATTTGCTCACATCTTTCCTCCCCCCCTCCAAATTTTATATGCTAAAATGGAAAGAATATCTTTAATTCAGCAAAGTATATATATACTTTGGTAAATGCATCTTTCTGCAACAACATTGACATTAATGAGTTTTGCAGATTCAAAATATAGACATGCAAAAAATGCATCCAGATGGTTTAAAAAAAGTTAGTTGAATGGGGAGAGAAAGGCTTTCCTTCTTTCCTCAAATAGTTCACATTAGTTCTATGAGCCTACTTGTTTAAACAAGGTAAGCATAACAAGGTAAGCATAAACTACTCAAGCACTCCCTCCAAGAGAACAGAAACAAGTAGATCTTCAAAAGAATATGGAGTTCAAAGAGGCACTTTGAACCTCTGCTAAACCTCTTTTTTGCTGTCAAGTAACTTTATGCTGGATCTGAAAACTATAATCCATATTGAAATACATCAGTGAAATTTGTAAATAAGTTTAATTGAAAAGAATGTGATAAATGCTGTTCCTTTTCTAAACATATCAGCAATGTAAGGTCTGAGATTTGCCAGAAGTTAAGCATAAATCAGAGTCATATGGTGGATGACATCTTGCAAAAATGCATGCATGTACGTACAGTGGTGCACAAGCTGATGGGCAACCCAATCTTCAGTAGAACACAATTTGATGGAGAGTTTGGGCCCTTCTCTATAATTATTAGAGTGATATGACCACTATAATAGTATCATTTTTTATAAAAAAATATATTAAAAAATGCATATGACTAGTAACAAAAAAGAAACATTATTTTACTATTAATTCTGCCTGAGTAAACTGAGGAGTTATTAGCAAAACAAATATGGAGGTTTACAAAAAACTACAGAGAGATCCTTTGTGTTTCATTTGTAAAAGCTTGACATGTTTCCTTTAAGATAAACATAATGGTAATTATAATCTCTTTAAAATCAGAAGCGTTTTTCCTCATTTTTATCCAAGGTCAGAAGTCCAAGGGAGTTCTGCTGGGAATTTTCCTCCCTTTCCCACAAATGGGACTCTTTTCTGAGACAGCATAAGATGCTATTGTGGTCTAGTGGTTGGACTGGTACCGAAAGCCAGGAAGATCCTAAGTTCAAATGAGCACTGAAGCACTGACTTCCAGTGTAGCTTTTGGCTTCTAGTCAAAAATAAATCTGGGAGAAAGGATTAAAACCATGTCCAAGAGAAGCTAAGGGAACTGTTGTTTTTGTGTGTGTGTGTTTTTCTGGAAGGGAAATGGAATACAGGCAGTAGATGTTCCTGTAAAAGAAAGAACTATTAACTACATGGACAGTGCTTTCTACTAGCTAGGACCTATCATCAGCTTGAAGAGGTTTCATATCACACCTCAAGTAACGGTCCCTTAAAGCTCTCAAGAGAGATGTATCTTTCAAGAATCACATGTGCATCTTGACAAGAGTCTGTGCTGTGCCTAGTTTTGTGAATGCAGTATGTCCAATAACACATTCTTAAAAACAACAGTCCTTTGCATGTTCATAAGGCTGAGGAAAAAATGTGGCCCTATTGTTAGTACTTACGTATAGAGACAGTGCCCCTGATGATAATTTTTGAGAGTAGGTATAGGCAGTCTGCTCACAATACTTTTGTTACGGGTTACTTTCAAAAAAGAGGTAGAATGTTATTGTCTTCTCTTCAAATGAGAAAGAATATCAGAGACCCTAGGTTGGTTGGCTTGTTAATAAACCCAGAAAATAAAAAATATTGTATTTCTAATGAAATTAAATAGGGAAAATGGCAAGAAATTCCCAAGTTTTTACATCAGAAAACACTTAATCATTCATCAGCACATCCAGTGACCATGTGCATTCAACTGTCACAGGCTTAAAAGCTATCAAAACATTCTGATCAGTGTCATGAGGCTGTATTGACCCAATGCAGCTTATGATATGGTCCACAAAACAGACTTCTCAAAACATTCTGATCAGTGTCATGAGGCTGTACTGACCCAATGCAGCTTATTGCATATATGGTCCACAAAACGGACTTCCTCTCCTTCCTCTTCTTCTCCTTCCTCTCCTTCCTTCCTGCCTTCCTGCCTTCCTTCTTGCCTGCCTGCCTTCCTGCCTTCCTTCTTGCCTGCCTGCCTTCCTGCCTTCCTTCTTGCCTGCCTGCCTTCCTGCCTTCCTTCTTGCCTGCCTGCCTTCCTGCCTTCCTTCTTGCCTGCCTGCCTTCCTGCCTTCCTTCTTGCCTGCCTGCCTTCCTGCCTTCCTTCTTGCCTGCCTGCCTTCCTGCCTTCCTTCTTGCCTGCCTGCCTTCCTGCCTTCCTTCTTGCCTGCCTGCCTTCCTGCCTTCCTTCTTGCCTGCCTGCCTTCCTGCCTTCCTTCTTGCCTGCCTGCCTTCCTGCCTTCCTTCTTGCCTGCCTGCCTTCCTGCCTTCCTTCTTGCCTGCCTGCCTTCCTGCCTTCCTTCTTGCCTGCCTGCCTTCCTGCCTTCCTTCTTGCCTGCCTGCCTTCCTGCCTTCCTTCTTGCCTGCCTGCCTTCCTGCCTTCCTTCTTGCCTGCCTGCCTTCCTGCCTTCCTTCTTGCCTGCCTGCCTTCCTGCCTTCCTTCTTGCCTGCCTGCCTTCCTGCCTTCCTTCTTGCCTGCCTGCCTTCCTGCCTTCCTTCTTGCCTGCCTGCCTTCCTGCCTTCCTTCTTGCCTGCCTGCCTTCCTGCCTTCCTTCTTGCCTGCCTGCCTTCCTGCCTTCCTTCTTGCCTGCCTGCCTTCCTGCCTTCCTTCTTGCCTGCCTGCCTTCCTGCCTTCCTTCTTGCCTGCCTGCCTTCCTGCCTTCCTTCTTGCCTGCCTGCCTTCCTGCCTTCCTTCTTGCCTGCCTGCCTTCCTGCCTTCCTTCTTGCCTGCCTGCCTTCCTGCCTTCCTTCTTGCCTGCCTGCCTTCCTGCCTTCCTTCTTGCCTGCCTGCCTTCCTGCCTTCCTTCTTGCCTGCCTGCCTTCCTGCCTTCCTTCTTGCCTGCCTGCCTTCCTGCCTTCCTTCTTGCCTGCCTGCCTTCCTGCCTTCCTTCTCCAGTGTGATAGAAGTGAGCTTTGACTGGAAGTGGAGGAGAACTCCAGTTCTGCATCTGTATGCCACCTTTCATAGACACATTTTGGTATTTACACAGTCTGCTAATAGTTCTCTGTATCTTCAAGAGTGGCATCTGAAAATACACTGCATTAGAGCTCTATGAAATAGTTTTTTCTCCTGTGTGCCTCACAGGGAGCAAGAGACAGCTCCATCATTCCCTTCCCATCCATTTCTGGTGCCAAAGGCAGACCCAATACACTCCCAACACTTTTGCCCATGTGACTTGAACCATTGGACCTTGGTCTGTATGTTGGAAAACTCAGATACAAAGTGCTCTGGAGATGCACTGATATACAGGCCTATTACCCAGGCACAACGCATGTAATGCAGTTTCTACCTCTTTGTTCAAGTTTCACAGATAGGAGAAATATATTGGATGAGATTTTACTGACATTTAAGGGAAGGTGTTTTGCATTTGCTGTCAGTGTGAAATTCACTTTTGGTTAAAATCTGAAATTTGCCATTACTTTTTGCTCCATCAGGCCATGCCTTCAGAAGCTCATTTTCATTGGCCTCAAGGTTTAACAAGCTGTGTTCATTTCCAAAGAAGGACAGAAAGAAAAGCCCATAAGTCAGAAGAACAAGTCCTTGATTTCTCTAGACAGCATGGGGCAGCACAATGCTGGAGTAGCTCCACCAGTTAATAGGAGTTGTACCATGACAGAATTGCAGATCCAGCTTGCTCATCCAAGGAAACGGTGTAACTTTCAGTCTTCTTCAAAGGAAAATCTGATACTAGAATGGCAAAATTTCTCATGCTTACACTCGGATCCTCTGCTTGCAAAGTTCAGAGCAGCTACAGATGGACATATTCTTAGCGCTGCAAACAATGCAACTAGCATTCAGAAGCTTCAGACTAATTTGAGAGTCTAAGCTGCATTTCCAAACAGTATTTCAGTATTGAGAGTTAAAGAGATACTTAACAATTCTAAAAATTTTTAAAGTTTCAAAAGGCCACAACTATACTGACTTTAAATGAATCCCAGATTTGAAAACTTTCACTCAAAGACCTGAGCCTGGAAATGAAGATGGTTTGGAAGATCTTGACTTCAGATGATCAGTGAAAGGCAGAATGAAAAGGCATTATTCCCTCCTCCTCTGTAAACCCATAAAAAATAGGAAGAATTGCAGCTGTGCTTACTGTTGTAACTCATCAAAACCTGCAGCTGGGTGTATAAAAGAAGATTGATCATTTTTACGACTGATCACTGACCAAATTTGGATCCCTTAATAATAATTAAACAGTTCTTCCATTGGCTTTAACTCTTTTAGCAAGCTAATGCTGGGATTCAGTCAGAACTAAATATGTAGAGAGGTGTGTAGACCTAAGTGGGGGAGTGCTGTTGATTTCCCTCAGCACTGAGCACTGTGCAAGTACATAATTAAATACACTGAAGAGTTTTTGTATTTTTCCCAAGCAGCAGTTATTGATCATGGCTAAAGACAGAATGCTGACCACTCTGAACAACAGTCTAACCCCATAACAAACTAGGTCTATGCAAGTCAGAATACAGAGATGACTCAAGATTTCCCACAGTGTAGCCAAAGGTGATTTTCTCCTTATTAAAGATGAGGAGACAGACTTTTTTGGCCAGAGTTAAGTATGCAAGGAGAGATCAAAGAGGATAAACTGGGCTGCAGAGCCACATAAGCAGAGTTAAAGAGACTTCTGTTGTTCAAGGACAGAAGAGAGAAAAACAGTAATTGCTGCAAGTCAGAGGTTATCAGATTCCCTAGCAGCAGTTGCCCTCCTACAACTTCCAAGACCCCTTCCTTGGTAACACCAGCAGCAGGACAAAGTTTGGCTTCCTGGAACTGTTCATGGGTGAATCACTCAGCAGAGCCAGACGGTGTTACCATCCCCAGCAGTCTGCTGTTGTAGGCAGCTGCCTGCTTTGTTGTAGGCTACACAGTCTAGTGGAAAGCCATGCAAGTATTAGTTCAGTTTTAGAATTAATGGTCTTATATGACCATGGTACTGTTGTTCCCAACATCAGAAGCTCTGCTCAGACCAAGCTTGAGATTGCTGCTAAGTTGCTGCAGCTGCCATATTTCAATTCCAAAGTTATCTCATGCAGGACTAATTCAAGGATCCATGGGGCATAACAGCAGAGTAATGCCCACTAATCTCTTAGCAAATCCATGTATCCCAAATGAGGGGATAGCCACTGGAAACCAAAAAGTCTTCTTCTCATATGGATTGCCAAGACCTTTTCTCAAAGCACAGGTTCATGTTGGAAACTTTGGAGCTGAAAGGTTTTTCTACAGGCAGGTAACTTTGTCTAGTGTCTGCAAAAAGTGGCAGCAGTCCAACTGCCACATTTAAAGTGATAAAATGTGTAATCCAAACATCAATATCCAGGAGAGAAGAGATGAAAAGATAGCAAGTTGTTTTGGAATTTGTTTGCTGCTTGAAGTTACTGGCCACTATTTCTCATCAGTTAGCAGCAGCCTTTCAGAATAACTGTGAGATCCTTGAATACTCATTTAAGAAGACAAACTTATTCATAGTCTTTACAAAAAATGGCTTTTCCAGACATAGTTTCCCTTTCTGTTGAATATAGTGGGCCAGCAAATTATTTTGGGGTGATTACATTAAAGTGAATA
>NW_009954185.1:5450232-5454890 GCF_000747805.2 Chaetura pelagica | reverse complement strand
CCAAGCATAGTAGCTTTAACCTAGCATTTCAGCTAGGGGAAATGCAGTGATGTGATAAAGATCTTCTGATAATAAGCACATGCTTACTGAGGGTACGAGATACATTCATCAACCCAGTAATGGTGCCAAATACCAGGTAATTTTTTTGTTTTAATACTTGCAGGCTGGAATGCCTTTGTCCTTCAAAGTTACTGACAAATTGATCAATTTAACTTCAGTTTTACAAACTCTAGAACTGGTTAGAAATTTTCAGAGGATTTTTTTGTTTTTCTTTTTCCTTGTGAAAATAGCATTTGCTGAGCAGCCATCTAGAAGCTAAAGCAATGAGCAAAACTTCACAGAGGAATGGCAAGAACAGCCAGGATGACAGGCACCTGATGATGCCAGTGGAAGGCAGCTCTCCTTTACACCATTTGGGAATCTGATTCCCTGTTGCTTTACTTTAATAATGATGTGAACTATCTGAACAACAGTCCATCCTATAATGAAACAGCTAAAAAAGCTGATGCCCTTGAAGTATTTGAATTGTAATGCTAAAATCTCTGGCACTGGCAAGGTAACATTTTCTAGTTTTGGGTTAAGGTGTGCAGACATTGTCATAATATAATAGAAAAATCACTACAAAAAATGATTCAGGAATTAATATTCACTGTGAATAAGAAAAGGGTTTGGGGGGGGAAAAAAAGAAAAAAGAAAGGACAAAGTTGTACACATATTGTAGCATTGAACCCAATGAACCTAAACACCTACAAATCTCATTTTAACAAGCATAAGTGGGGATTTTCAGGGCACCCAGCCAATTCTTGAGATAATTTTTCCATTAGCAATTGTGAAGAAAACGATGGGAAAACAGCAGATAATTTAAATTTCCATTAGAATTATGAGAACATTCTCACTGAGTGCAAAACTCTAAGAATTCTTGTTAAGGGCATTTTAATTACCTTAGGGTCTTTTAAAACAGGCTTTAAAATCTTCATAGTCAAGTGTTTCATTTTCCCTGGATTATCTCTCTGTTCAGCATGCTCTGCAAGATATTATGACTATAACAAAAAGAGTAAAAATACACTCCTCGAGTGGGCCTTGTTTGAGGGAAATAAGAATATTTTGGAAAAAAATTAAATGATACTGTTCCTTGTATTTAACAACAACAAAAAGAATCAATAGCTGCACTGTCTGATTAAAATACTTCAGGTTACAGAGCATACTTGGATCTCAGCTCAGGTTTGGGGGTTTTTTGGGTTTTTTTTGTGTCTTACGTATAGTGTGCATTATATGCCCATATAGGCACATATGCATGTACATATATACATATGTATTGATATCTGTAGGCAGATGCAGGATGGAGAAAGTACTTTGAATTTTACAAAAGCAGTAGGTTCTTACCTTGTGAATAGTTAAGCAATTAAAAAAAGCAAGATTTGTTTCTTTCCTTCTTGAATTTTACAGAAAAAAAAATTAACATAGGTCAAATTATTAATTTACAGGTTTGGATAAGCACAATGGAAAGCCTAACTCTGAGTTTTGCAACAGATTTTAGGTTAGTGCTCGTAATCTTTCTCCTTCCCAGGTATATAAACCTACTAGTTTATTCTTATCTTCAGAAAAGCACTGGACCTAATAAAATCTTTGTGGTCTATATCCTGTGCATTATTTGCAGAGAGTTCTGCTAAGGGAATGGTAAGAAGTGCTGCCCCTTTAAAATCTTTTTTATCCAAAAATATCTCTTTTTCCTTTTAATTCCTATTTCAGCTGTGACCACCTGTTCTAGACAGATCCTGCTTCCTTCCTAAGCACTGTCTGGGTTACCTTGGGCCTCAGGGTGATTAACTATCTCTGATACTTGTCAGCATTCACGGCTCTAACTGCCACATAGCAGCAGCCTGATCCAAACGCTGCTGCAGCCAATGCAGAGAATCTCATTGACTCCAGCAGGTTTTTGGATCAGGCTTCAAACACAGAGGAAAATCACGGCAGCACCGGTGATAGAACAGGCTGCTGGCACTGAAAAGCCTTTCACACAGACATCTGCAGTGGTCTCACACGCATCTCACACACTGCTTATTTCTCTTTGGGTAAGCTCCTTTACACAGGGCGATTTCCAACCTCAGCCTGCTGCCCTGCCTGCTGTAAAACCTTCGACTTCACATGCCAAGACAGGACAGTTTAAAAAAGAGAAGCGTAACCCCGTGAGCAGCAGCAAAGAAAACACCAGCGGGAGGGGACGGTAAAGGCTGAGAAAGCCTGTGAATGGAAAAGGAAAGAGAGATCGGAGTTGTAATCCCAGGAAAGAGTGAGGAGCAGCCCTGTCCCACAGATATAAAGGGAAGCAGGAGGAGGTGGTTAGTGGGAGATAATGGGGGAGGGTCGTCGCATGCCCGTTTAGTTGCTGAACGTTAGATCAAACTCTGCAGCTTACCTTTGTAAACACAAAACCAAAATACCAACCCAAACCGTTACTCCGTTGTGCTATGTGATCAATATCATCCCAATGGCAGGATTTTTCTCCACTTAGCGAAGCAGCTCCAAGCCCTGGAGTGGATTATTTTTAGGCTGGTGATGGGAAGATCAGCTGCTGCCTCCTATCGAGTTTCCAAAGTGCACAAACTCTTCTTGTCTTTCTCATACACTGAAGGGGGCAGGAAACTGGGAAGAGACAGGCAAGCAAAAAGCACCGATTTTTTGTCTCCTGAAGCTACAGTCCCCTGGGATGTCTTCTGCTTGCTTTTGTTTTCATTTCCCCCCCACTGGAGTAGTAAGATTCCAAGAGGCTGCATTACAGCACACTGACTTTAATCAGCAGGTTTTACTGAAGTAATTGATTTAGACAAGGTAGTCTAAGTTTTGGCAGCCTTGTGGGGCTTCAGCTTTGTAATGATTTTTAATTAATCCTGGGAAATTTGAATTTGACAACATATTTTTGCATGTCTTCCATCATCGTGAGCAGAAGAGAAAAGCCTACTCAGATATTTTACTTTACCCTAGATTTCTCCAGACTCTTCTGCTTAAAATACAGACCAAGTCCCACTCTTGGATCACACAGAAAAGAGAAACTTGAAGCCCTGGATGTCTTTTCTTTTGAATTTTTAAAAACTTGAAATAAAATTCAAAATTAATTTGATGCTCACATCAGGAATATGAATTTCAATACAATAGCTCTTATTTACATGGGTTAATATTTTTTTTTGTCTGTAGGATACACTATGTATGCTTACTTAGAGGGGAAAAAAGCCTGGAGGGAGCCTACATGGGGTTGGTTGGTTCATTTTCTCCTTTTCTTTCACTGCCAGTGAACCAAAATTTAGCACCATTCAGATTTTCCATCATGATAGTTTCACTTAAGCCCTACAACTCCAGACTGCAAATAGCAAAGACCTGGTGTGTCATGGGACATACAGTAGCACAGGGGTGGTTCCTGAGTGCAGCTGTTCGGTCATTAGGTACCAGAGGTGAAGGCCCCTGGGACAGAATTTGCTTAGACCTTGCAGAATCCAGGGATTGCATCTAGACCATTAAGAGAGTAAATGATTTCCAATGAATTGTGGTCAAAGAGGTTTTCAGGCCATGAAAGGGATTACAGTGAGCTCTGAGCTGAGAGTGCAGTTGGATGGCTGAGGCCAAACAACAGCAGGACTCATCAAAAGTTTGGCAAGCCCAGCTTTCTCCTTTTTCTCTGATGTTTCTTATGCTATGATTGTAGGCCTACGAAGGGAAAATCCTCAGATCTAGAGAAAATTAGCACCTTTGGTTGTCTCCAGTGACTTGAAACATCAACACAGCATTGCACTGAGCAACTGGGACAGTCCTCAACAGTCCTCCATAGCACGTGGAAATCTTTTACTTGCAGTTACTTTGGGGCTTGGGGGGGGTCTTTTTTGCTTTTTTTTCCCCCTTCCCTGCCATGTATTTAAGTTCAATGTGTTTGAAATAAATATTGGGGACTGAAAGCTTCTGAGTTCTGCTTTACGTTTCATTAAAGAAGATGAATTTTTAAAAAAATTCATATGATCATTCTCTAAAATGGCATTGTCATGTGACAGTTTTGAAAATATATTTCATTTCAGACAGAACTAGCATTTTGTTACCAAAAGATGAAAATCTGGTTCATTGTCGTTCAGCTCTATCAAATTTCTAAACAGGAAAGGAGAAAGAACAACCAAGGTAAAAGCCTGGAATGTGGAAGCAACCAGCGTGTTCCACGTTGCTGCTTCTAAATGAATTGTTCTCATTCCTCTACATGACAACGTAGGGGTTAACACGCTTTGAAATGCATTTTGAAGAGGATTAAGAAAAAAACTAGAAGCTCTGATACGAAAAGATTTTTCCTATCTGGGCTTTTCCATTTGACGGGGGGAGGTGGGAGGGCGGGGAAGCAATAACGGGGATTCAAAATGTTTCAGGGTATGTAAGTGAATGTAAAAAAAAACCCAACAAACCACCTCAGGCCGATTCTCGGGCATCCTGACGCACCGCATCACCCAACCCCCCAGGCCAGCCTGCAGGAGACAAGCGCCCGGTTACCGACACCTCCCGAACCCGCAGCCCCCGCGGGTGCAGCCCGAGGTGCCGGGGGCGCAGAACCCACCCCGGGACCGGCACCGGCACCGGCACCGGCCCGGAGGCGGCAGCTCGGAGGGGATGATCGGGCGGGGGGGATGCAT
>NW_009954185.1:5433947-5449635 GCF_000747805.2 Chaetura pelagica | reverse complement strand
AAGAGAAGAAAAATGTCAAAAAATTCCAAGCGGATCTTAACAAAACGCTGAGTTTTGGCTCCTCGCACCGAGGCGCGTGAAATCCACGGCCCGGCTGGCAATGATTTCCAGGCTGTTGAAGGGTCCCATTAGCTCGCCGGCTGAATCCCCAGGAGCCTAAATGGTGGAGGAATAGCGGGAGCAGATAAAGGTTTTACTAAGTAAACACTCACCATTGTGAGGACAAAGACCCGGCAGCCGCTGCGGGTGTGGATTGGTGTGCCATGGCTCCCAGCTCAGCACCCTCCACTCGAGTGGCCTTGGTTTATTAAGTCACTAAACAGGAAAGGAAGGGTGTCTGCTCTCTGGGCAGCGTTCACGTAACAGGCTGTTCTGGTCCCAGCGGACAACAGCTCTCTCTGCCACTTCCCATCCTGAGGACCAGTCCATAGGTCTCCCTCTGCATGTGCTATGGGCACAGCAACACCAGCAATCCAGTCACAGGGCCATAAGGAGCTGCCACTTGTTAGCCAAACTCGGGTAGCTGCCTGCAGGTTCTTGGTCTTTCCCATTTTGAAGGAGAAGAGCTGAAATCACCACCATTGCACCCAGGTGTGCAGGGGATTTTGTTTGAACTGTTGACACAGAAGTAGCTGTTTTGGAATAAACCTCTCCTGGGCATCGTGCAAGAGCGGATACGTTACCTGATTTACACCCTATAAACCTTCCTATATCATTTATACCAGGACTTTATGCTAATACAGCAATATAAACAAATGCTTGGAGTGAACGATATAAACTGAGGTCTATCAAACCTTTATTTTACTTCTTAATTTGTCACACTGACAGAATCCTCATGGTGCTGTGTCAGGATTTATGTCATCATATACGCGGTCATATTAACACAGCTTCAAGATCAATTTTATTTATGCTTACAGCCATATATATATATATAAAGTTTGCTACATTTGTTTTAATTACACATCACTCATTTTTCTCAAAAAATGGATCCACCGCAAAAAAGTTAATGAAAAAGCAAAGGCTCCATTTTCTCTTTTAAATATTTCAATGTAATGGAAAATGCAGCCTGGTCTTTGAATAATTTCTCTGTCCCTGTTAAATATTTATTGTGATTAAGCTTGAAGGGGGGGAAGCAGTAGAAGCTTAGTATTATTTGAAATATTTTCCACAGATTTTTGAAAGTTATTATCCCTGGTTTCCATGGGGAAAACTGTTGTGGAAAATATATACAGCAAAAGTTCAGCAGAGTAACCCAAGTAAAGAGGAACTCTATATGGAGAACTACAAATACCAGACCTTGGAGTTCATCACTATAAAAGGTGTATAAAGCCACAGGACTGGAACAGGGATTTTCAAACCTTCTGATCTTTGATGGACAACCGAGCGTAAGTGGGGCAGTGGTGGAGTCAGCAGCACCAAACACAAGGCTGTGTTTTCTCTTGGTAGCTCTTAATCTTGGCTGAACGTGCAATGCAAAGTTACAGCTTAGATGCTCACACAGAACCTGACTTTTCAGATCTTCGGTTTTATTTGCTCTGTTTGATAAAGGGTTCTGTTGAGGTTTTTTATTGTTTTGTTTTTCATCAGTCACATTGGCAACCAAATATATATGGTTTGGATTACAGTCTATTTTATTTTTTTTCTGCTTCAACCCCCCCCAAAAAAAAAACACCTGAGAGCTTTTCTTTTAATATTGGGGGGCTTTTGAAGACTGTCAAGAACAATGTACGATTTCCACATCCCCCAAGAGTAGAGGAGTTTCATCCTAAGTATGATAAAGTAGATTTTTTGTACTGAAACTTAAATTCTGCCAAACATTTAGGCCTACAATGATACTGTGGATATTGCTTTTTAAAAAATAAACCTCTTCAACCATACAGGGTCCCCCATCTGCCTTTTATCTAAATCCTTCTACTCTATTCTCTGAAGTTGCATATCTCAAAGCTGGAAGCTTTTTAACAGTCTGTGTTCAGGTTTTGGGGAACAACAACAACAACAAAAGACCTTCTACTAAAATTCAATTTCATAAAAAAGGCAAAACACAAATATATTTAAAACTACTGTGATCATGCTTTTTATTGTATTTCAGTTAATGATATTTCATCTGGGTAATTTACTGCTGCAATATGAACATAGTAATTGAGACTTTGATATGCACTGCCCTGTTCTTTGCATTATTATTAACTACTGCTGTATTTAGTGGGTACTAAACAGTATTACCCTGGAATTCTGATTTTTATTTATTCTCTTCTTGCTGCTGTCATCTGCAACCCTTGCTGGAAATCAGGAAATGGTAAGGCAAGTCTAAAGTCCATCTTACAGCACACAGAACTTTACTAAATCCCATGGTTACATGGAGTGAAATCTGGAATAAAAATTTGTCAAAAGGTTTAAGATTAATCTAAAATAACTATGCTCTTTACAGTAAAACATGTCAATGGCACAGCAGTGAGAAGCAATGTCTTAGCAGAAGACATAAAAGCCCATTAATGAAACTGAACAAAAACTTCCTAAATTACCCAGCACTCAGCACACTGCAGAAACATGTTACAAGGAATGGTGTCCCCCTAAACTTTCTCAAAACACCTTCTGAAGCTTTTTGGTAAGATATATTTAAGGTACTTCTGTAACATCTTATCATGAGCCTGTGACAGCAGTCTGATGGCATGGTCAAAGGGTTCATGTAAGGAAAGAAAAAGTGGGAAAAACTGTTACAACACAAGTTTGTTCAGTTCCAAGACAGCAACAAGATAATACCATATGGTACAAAATGACAGAAAATAAAACAGGCTTTGGGGTGAAAATAGCAGTTCCTGTAGAACAGTAGTAGAAAAACACCACTCTGAAGTGTATAATGCTTCAAGGCAGGCTCTTGGCAGACAATGTAAGATTTACTAATATGACTTCAGGGAGATTTACATCATCTTTGCTGTAATAAAGCAAATGGTCTGAGAAATGTGAAAGGGAATTAAACAGACTTTCATCAGTGTTCATTCTCTGTTTTACATCTTGTCCCTGTAGCAGTCATGGACTTGACAGGGAGCACTACCTCATTTCAAGTGGATCAATGGATCGTTTCGTAACTTTGCATATTAAATGCTGGCATGCTGAGGCAAATGTGAGATCATCAAACCAATATGACCAGAATCACTCCAGCCAGATTTCCAGTGTCTGAATTGGTATGGAAACTGACTGCACATGATCTTGCATCCAGTTATCCTGGTGAACTAATTTATCCCTCCTCCTGGTTATCTCAGGGACAGGAAGACCAAGCTAGTATGTGTGCATGAGTGTGTTTTACATGTTAAGTGATTGCTTATCACTCCAGCTGCAATTCAAAATGAACCCCATCTGTACAACTCAGATCCAGATCTGGTCTGTAGATGTATCATCATCCAACAAATGTTTCAAACTAAAGGGTGGGGTTTTTATCTACAGTGAGACAGATTCTGTGAGCCAATTTGTAGTAACTAATTGCTAGGTGTGGCAGAGGGACGTTTGAGAGCAGTTGAATATAATTGGTTTTAGATTTGAAACATAAGGCAACAGCCACTAGTGATAAGAATCATACAACATGGTATGCCTGAATAGATGAAATTATCTCTTCAAAAGGTCAAACTCCAATTTGCCTCTTCAGAAAATCCTAGATGGATTTATGAGTACATGAAATCAGAAAGCAGTATGTTCAAAACACATTTCATACATTGTATTGTGTCCAGAGCCCCTGATGTGTGTATGTGCACTCTTTTATTCAGACTAAAAAAACCTCAAAGTCACTTTATCCATTACTATGGAAATATTCTGTTGTTGGAAAAAGTAGCTAATGGCATTCTGATCCATGTTGTTCCACAGAACAGAGAAAGAAACCATGAGAAAAAGTGAAAGGAAAAGAAAGGAAGTAAGTTTTAGTGGATGTTTCTTCCTACCTTCATTGAGCAGATCCTCTTGTAAGACAAGGTAGTTTCATCTGAACTGGATTTTTGGCTAAAGTAACTCAAAAGATGAGATTCCAAGGAAAAAGAGAGAGAAATCTGGTCAATTACAGGAATGATGAAGACAAGAAGGTCCATTACGGAGCAACTGTGTTCTCAAGTTTCTCAGATTCATGTGCTGCCTAATCCTTAATACTAAGCTCAGGTAAGCAGTGCTTAATTAAAATTATTTAAGATTAATTAAGATAAGTAAGACCCTGACAACAGTCAATAAACATTTGGACAACACCCTCAGGGAACTTTGGGGTTATCCTGTTCTGGGTGAGAGTTGGACTTGGTGATCCAGGCTGTCCGAGGAGGTGGTTGAGCCACCATCCCTGGAGACATCTAAAAAGACAGATGTGGTGCCAGGGGACAGGGTTTAGTGGTGGACATGGCAGAGTTAGGGCAGTGGTTGGACTGGATGATCTTGAAGGTCTTTTCTAACCAGAATGATACTGTGATACCATGAAGATGGTTCAGTACCAGCTTATAGGAAATCCATGACTAGTGGAGTTGATTGGAATTTTGCTTTGAGAAGCTTCTGTCTTACACATTCAAAAAACCCCAAAACAAACAACACAAGACTTTGAAGTATTTTTGTAATTTTTTTGCTTTTTTACTTCTAATAAATACCTTTTTCTTATTTCTGTCTTTTTCTTCCTCATTTTTTCCTCCCTATTTTAGTAGCAAAATACAGAGGAAGAAGTCAGGAAACCTTTTTTCTAGCATTTGAGAGTCCTTAGTATCCTGTATTTGTTGAGATGAGAAATATATAAAATTGCACAAAGTCATATGCATGAAATATTTATCTTCCTTTATCTTTCTTTATCCTGTGATATATTTTTCTGCATATTCAAAATACTAACTTTAGGTATTTTGAAAATCTTAACTTATCTCCTTAAGAACTAGTGCTACCACTGTTAAGTACATTCCAGAGATGCAGATTCCTGATATCACTGAGAATCTAATTTTCTAAGGAAATTCCCAGAGCTAAGAAGATACATTAATTGAAGGAAAAGAGGATGGGGAATGTATGGAATGATGTAGCTACTTAATGTACTAACGTATTTTATTATGTCTGGGGCAACCAGACAATTAAATGGGATCCAGATAAATAAAACAAACCGCAATACTATTTTATAACAGATAATATTCCACACCACATTCACCACAGTTTCTGGACACCCTTTCAACAGTAGATATCGACAACATTTTCTTGCAGTATATGGAGGTTGCTGGAATCTCAGAAGCTAAAACATGATGTCCATTCAGTAAATAAAATACAAAACCATTAACAATCCTAAATGTATAAACTATAACTTGAACAGACAGAAACTGGTTAAGCCTCCCAAGCAAGATGAGTTTGTCTACTGCTGCTGTATCTTCCTGCCAGTTCCTGGCATGTAACTGTTAATAAAGATCCTACTATAATTTTAAAATAACCTCCTTTTCATTCATTCATAGTTTGAAAGTATCCAACACTGGTTCCAAAACAAAGGGTACCAGTATCCAGGCATCTTCCATCTACATAAGGAGCTGTGAAAGAGAATGATACAGGAGAAAGTTCCTCCTCCCTACCAAGAGCGCTTGCTATCAGACCAATAGGTGTCATTCCCTCTAGCTCTAAGAAACACATCAAGGATGACAAAAAGTTCTTGGTTTGAGCTAATAGAGTATTTGACTGTGGAAAACATGAAGACAGAGAGAAGGAAAATTGGGCTGCAATGATATTTACATGAACAATTTAACCTGAAGACAAAAATGGTGGACAGAACAGTTGGATGCTTGTGGTCAGCATGGCCATGGTCAGCCCCAGGAGGAGCTCTGGCTCCAGAACAGTATCGACTTGCAGCCATCTCTGCCCTTTCTTCCTGAGCACAATTAATCCAGCCTGAGGAAAAGACTTTGTTCCATGTCAGAAATGTATTTTCAGGCTGTTTTCACAGTTAGTGGCAGCTAAAGAAGATGTAATGCACTTCACACGCTGTAACAGGGAAGAGATTTCATCAGTGCCATTCAATGGCAAGTCCTTGCAAATGCTGTACTGTCAATAGTTACCAATGTTTTTCAGGAGTCCTGTCCTTAAACACAAGGCACAGGAGTGATGTCTGATGTGCCTTAGACTTCCCAGGAAAGCTTGTTCCCGCACTTGATCAGAGGTCTTTGTTTCAGATCACTGAAAACAAACAATTGTGAGTCTTCCTAAATTGTTTTTAGACACGGTGTGCAACACATGCCACATAATACATGCAAGTGGTAGTCAAGCTGAAAGGCACTGGAACAGCCTATCCAGGGAGGTGGTTGAGTCACCATCCTTGGAGGCATTCAAGAAACACTCACATGTGGCACTTCAGGGCACGCTCTAGTGGTCGAGGTTGTGCGGCTTTTTGTGGGTGGGGTTTTTTGGGGTTTTTGTTTGTTTGGTTGGTTGGTTTGTTCTTTGGGATTGTTTTTGGTGTTGATGGTTGGACTTTGTGGTCTCCAAGGTCCTTTCCAACCAGTGATGATTCTGTAATATTAAAGTTCCATAAAGCAGACGACTGTGTACTACTGAGAGGTAGAACATTTAAAAGACCAGCTATGGACCAGGGTTGGAATATGATTTGAGTTTACATGGTAGAACAGACTGAGGTTTTAGCTCCACATTACTAAAACCTTCTGACCTGTTTTCAGAGATTTTATTGAAAAATTACAAAAAACTTGCAAAGGCAAGGGTAAGGGTTTCATAAGATGGAAATCAATATGATTACTAGATAATGTCTGTATAAAGTAGAGATTTCTGTGTACAACTCTTTTCCAAGACACAACAAGAAAAACGTCCAGAGCATACAAGTCATCTAATGTCCCTTTAGTCACTTCTTAGCCATAACGGCCACCTCAGCTACCTGTTTCCCCTCAGGGGACACTTCAATAAAAACTGCGTAACTGAAGCTGATCACTACAAATTAGGGTTAAATCAATCAACATTGCATGACTGAAGCCGTTTGTTTTGGTTTGTTTTCTTAATCTATACAATTATTTTCTATTAGAGATATTTCAAATGTTCTATGCCTTCATTAACAAAATAAAGTAATTCTTTCCTCCACAATCAGCATAGTAGTACTTTCAGGGAGGGTTGGTGAAAAATTAAAATTTATGGCAAATGTTCTATGGCTGCCTGTCTCTACAAATACATATTCAATGACTTGCCTTTCCAGTAGCAACTACAAGTGAAATGTGGTTCATGCACTTGGATGGGTAGTCCAAAATGACCATTTTAGCTCATTAGTTAGAGTGTGAGAACCATCTTTCAAAAATTTCCATTGTAGTGAAATGGGAAGATTGTACGTGCAGACCTGAGCTCTGTAATACTCCCAGGAGCTGTGCTGAGGCAAATGACCCCATGGAAATGTGACACAAACTATCTCTGGGTCTGAGAAGACAGTGAGCTAAACATGGGGACACAAGAGCAACAAGAACTTTCTGACTCTACTGGCTGTTGTGCAAGCAATGGTGAGTGGGGAGTAGATTTCCTAATAGCATAAATTAAAAGGTAGTATCAAGAGACCTTGATCTCTGCCTGATCTTTTGTACAGTCTTCTGAGATTCACATGCACATAGTGAAATTATTAAGTGGACTATTTATCTGACCTCGCAAAATTATGTCCAGGCTGTGCATGTGCTTTCTATCTAGGGCTTGCTCTGTGGGTCATCAGCCAGCAATGAGATTGAAAATAGGAACTGGTCCAAACAACAACCCTTTACTGTACTTGTTTCCCATCCAGCTTGAGGCCTAGACAGAGGGAGCATGTTTACACTGACAGGAAGATGAGCAACATGTGGGCACAAGGAATTAACTTCACTTAAAGGGAAACTACCATTGTTTTATACTTGTAAATCTTGCTCTGTGAAGAACAGAATTTCAAATTCAACATGGCTGTGAAAGAAGTAAAAAATACAGTAATTAGAAACTGCAAGTAGAAGACCATAGAATGGTTTGAGTTGGAAAGGACCTTAAAGATCATCTAGTTCCAACCCCCCTGCAAGGGCAGGGACACCTCCCACTAGACCAGGTTGCTCGATGCCCCATCCAGCCTGGCCTTGAGCACTTTCAGAAATGAGGCAGCCACAACTTCTCTGGACAGCCTGCACCAGTGCCTCACCACCCTCACACTAAAGAATTTCTTCCTAATGTCTAACCTAAATCTACTCTCTTCCAGTTTAAAACCCTTGTCCTATTACTACATGCCCTTATAAAGAATCCCTCCTCCATAGCATAATGGCATCTGCAGAAGCTACTGTATGTGCAATAATCATAGATAACTGTCTGAAATTCTGTTTACAGTAAAAACAGCTGGTGATTTCACTGAGTTCTCCATGGACGCATTTTGACATCACTGTTAGAGTAAGAAAGGTAATTTATGCCGAGTTCTTCTTGTACCTCTGATGACGATTTTCTCAGTTGATTATTACCTTCTTCCACACCACATGTTTTTAATGCTGCTACGATAATGACACTAGACAGCTCTGCTCCCACCAGCTGGCAAAATGGCATGCAAATAATACTTTGGGCTGCTAATTCTGAGCTACACAGGATTATACCAGAGTACGTTACAGGAGCAGTTTCAGAAGACATAGGAGACTATGATCTGTATGAATCTATAATTCAATCTACTGCTTAAGATAGAGGAAGGTATAAATTGCATTAGACTAGGTACAAATAAAGCAAGCTCTATTCTGATTAGGCCACAATCTCAAATTGTGGATTTCTCTTCTACTTTATAAGCTGCAAAGCCTCTCACTTGGCAGACCAAAGCATTAGCAGCAGTCAGGGATGTTCAGTGTCAGGCAAAAAGGATATACACATTCTTGCACTTCAAGTGAAAGAATTTGTTAATGTGTAAAATAAACACACATTTCATAAATAGTTTTGACATATATTGTGGGCAAACAGCAGCAGCACATTGAGGATGTTTATGGACTCAGGCAGATAAACTATTTAATGACGCAATGTTGAGATAAAATGACTGAGCTGGCTGCTAAAGTTGTAGACATTTGTAACAAAACAAAAAAATACTAAGAGTGTTATGAACACAATATGAATGGAAACATGTGTATGAAACCTTCAGATGAGACTGCTGAACAAGGGGTGAAAGAATAGCCTGTACCGATAGTGAAGAACACCATTCCCTTGACACTTCCCAGAACATTGTTCTCAGCAATAAAATTGAGTCATGTAATGTTTAGGTCAAGCCCCAAAGGCCTTCAACTCAAGCCTACAAGACCCACAAGATGGCTTGTCAGCTGCCTCCTCACAACAGGAGGATGGCAAAAAGACTGTAGTATATGACATAGAGCATTTCTTTAACCCTTGGCCTGTTGGAAAAACAGACATTCATTTCAAACAAACAAGAAAAAATGGGCAAACCCAGCAAATTTCCCTAAGATTTATGAAGGCTGAAGTAAGCAAGAGCCTGAAAGAAAGGACTGCCCCATAACAAACATTGGTTCCTAAAGAGAATCAAAGATCTGTCCAAAAAAGAGGTTCATTTTTGTCAATCAAGAACTCCAGACTGATGATGAACACATGACAGAGAGTGTCCTTTGCTATCTGCGTTGCACACAAGTGATCCTTGCCAGAGAGACACATGTAAGTGCTTTTAACTGTGATTGGGACTGTGAATTAAATATTTGAGGCACTGTTAGTGCATAACATCAACTTACACAGCAATTTGGTAAATAGATAAAAAGTTATCTTTCTCCTAGAGCTAGCACAAGGTTTTGTTATTATGAACTTCCCTTTTTTTAAAAAAAAATATTATATTCCATGTCCCTTCACCTCTCTTGATTCCTTCACCACTTTTAACTCCTCTCTATTCAAATATTCTCTGAGACTTGTGGGTTTGGGGTTCTTCTCGCTCTGCTTTCATTGTTAGATTGTCTTCCTTGAAAATCATAATTTTAATGAAATTAAAAGAAAGGGAGATGGAAGGGACTTAAAGAGCATGCTTAGGTCACCCAGTGGTACCTAGAACAAATCCTACCACTGTGTCAGTGTCAGCTGCCAAAGAGGGAGATGTTACATCCTCCCTAAGCAATGCAGGGGTAATCGCCCCTCAAATGACTGTTTCTAATATCCTGTGATTATAATTACTAGTGTGTTCCCTCTCAGTTTCTCCTTCTTTTGATTCAGGAGCTCCACTTCCCTCAACATCTCTTCACAGTTTCAGCCTAAGAAGGAAAAACGGAAAGATTTCTGATCCTTTGCTTTACTAGCTGGCAACAACTTTCTCATGTTTTGGGGGTTCAGCTAGCCTCTCATAGGCTAGGAAGGAAGATGTAAGAACAATAAGCTAGAAAAAAATCACCTGATCATGAGAGTGACAGAGGGTTAGTCAAAACAAATCACAAAACGCTGAACCATTAAATGACCTGGCACTGTAAAAAAATATACAAGTTGGAAGAAAAAGAGTGAAAATGCACCAACTAACAGGAAGAAAACATCATTCATATACTAAGTGCCTTAATGTAGGAGGGAACTTTCAAGGAAGATTTATGGAGAAGCACAACTAAGCAACACTACAGGACAAAATTTAACAAGCAGCAATCAAAGTACACAAAGGTCTTTGCAAGTCTGAACTAAGGGAAAATGTCTTTCTGCTTGCACATCTGGCTAAAAGCTTAAGTTTGTCCATATAATCAGGACACACTAACCTGGCACCTGAAAAAGTGTAGTATTGTGGGGTAACTAGAACTGCTAAGACTCATTTTCCAGCTGGGAAAAGCTGCTGATGTACCCTCTCTGAGGGCAGTTCAAAGTTTAAGTGCCTTCAGCTGTTCTCTAAAGGTACCTTTCTGAAGGGTACTTGAACTATATGCTCTGGCTGTATAAAGAACCAAAGGTAATTCAGGCTTCCAATGTATTGCTTCATCTAGATGCCTGGATTTAGGTAGGGTGAATCTAAGCCATGGTATCAAACATGAGGTGTAAGTGCAAACATCTGCAACATCGACTTGATTTGCAAGGCTGTTTGGATTATTTTATCGTAAAATTTAAATATAAATCAGTGTTGTTATTACAAGAATTAATAATTATTTTATAGGCAGACAGGTAATGTCAACACCATTTGTCAAATACTGTAATAGCCTTGGTAATAATAATAAAGACTTCACTTCAGCAGTTTGAAATTCTCTTAGACATATTTCAGTTCTCTGTGATTTCTTCTGTGTACATGAGATTGCCAAAGGCAACACAATCCATCCAGCAGGCACTGAATTAAACACAGTGCATTTCTGTATGCTGCAGAGTAGTAGTTTGCTCCATTTAATTTCTACAGAAAGTCCAAGTAATACACCAGGTCAAGTGTAAGCTCTAAGTAATCATATTCTTTCCTGCCTGCTTTTAAGAAATCTCAGACCCTTGAATGCTTCCTTGGCCTTTTTTATAAATATATGTTAACTTTTATTCACCTAACTCTCATGTATGAACAGACTATATTAGCTCAAGATTTGCATGATGCTTCCAGTAACATGAATGGGTGATTTGCTAGACTAACAGGCCCATTCCTCATTTCCTTTACACTGATTTGCCTCTGGTGTAACTCCATGGATTTCACTGGAGCTATCCATGGTTCAGGGGCAGGAAAGGAGATTTGGGGATCTGAGATTTCCTGGGGATCTGAACTTTCCTGTTGAGGTTTCCACTATGTGCTTCCTTTGATTCTTTCTTACCTGTTTCTGTAGCATTCATTATGTTAGATATACCCCAGAAAAAGACCCTACAATTGGATCCACCTGCACCATTACTTATGGAGCTTTACTGATGTAAACTGAATTGGACTCCATGCACACAAAATTAAATCCTGGCTCCAGCTAGGTCATCAGCAGTTTCACCATTGTTTTTTAAGGCACTTGGCTTTGTCCAACACACCACAAGGCTCTGTTCATGAAGCTTGTGGGTGAGCTTCAGAGAATCACTAGTACATACTTTTCCTGTTTTAAAGCCTACAAAGGCGGTTGAGACCAGTGTGAAAGTCAGAAAGGGCAGCGCAGATCTTCAGACTGGCAATTCAGAAGACGAAAGGCCAGGGTAGGTCTCAAGACTGGCAATTCAGAGGGTGTTAGTTTGAAAGCAGACCCCAGTTGTCATTACTAGTGAAGCTTCCTGTTCAACCATGGCTGATACACATTAATAACACACACTGCATAACAAAACATTTCCCTAATAGTCTAAGTTTCACAATATGCTCTCTGTTAGAAGATTATAACCTTTGGACAGTGATCCCAGTAAGACTTCAGCACAGACCTACTGAATGTCCCCAGTTTTGTCCATTTGATCTTACATGCAGACTTGAATGAATGGACTTCTTTCTTGAGAAAGTACCATGTAGTATTTAGAGCAACTGACTGGTGGCCACAGAGGAAATTCACAGATTGCATTATCCCCAGTGGAATCATATGGCATGGAACATGTTTGGGTTCTTTTTTAATAGATTTATTCCCACTACTTTTACTAGTACACCATTATTTCCTTGAAGTGAACCAGTTTGGCTCTACATGTTCAGAGACAGTTGGGCATGATAGGACTAAGGGCAGGGAGGCTGTATGGTCACAAGACCCTGACCACATTATATGATGTGGGAATGTGTGTTGCACCAGCTAGCAGTGATGAGAGAGTGGAAACCTTTTCCTCCACGCTGGGAAACCTGTGCCTGCAGGCCATTTCATGATTACATAAAACAGGGCACATGTTCAAAAGAAGCAGAAAGCATTACATTCTTTGTTTTGTTCTGCACTGCTCTATTATTAGAATAGCAAATGTTCTTATCTCACCGAATGCTGTTACCCACACAGACCCCTCAGCAGCAAGATGTCAGTACAAACAGGGAAGAAATGAATCAGAATGTATTTAGGTGAGTAATACGTACCCAGTCTAGCTCAGGGCTCAGTTCCATTCTCAGGTGTTTAAATAGCTGGCCGATAAAATCTCAGAACCAGGGAGAATTACAGAGACTAGAAAGCATAAAATGTCCCCTACATTAAAAATGGAGGGAAAGGAAGAGCCTGGGAGCTGTCTGCTATGTCTGCTTTAGCAAGTAGTGTGACACAGGAACAGTTTACATGCTTTGAGACTGAGTTCAGAAATCCAGTCATGATCTGAACTAAAATATTGACGCAGATACATTTGAACTACTAGTCAAACACTTGATTCTAGGGAAAAAAATATAGGATAAATAACCAACAAGTTTTGGCACATAAAAGAAAACAAAGAAATAATAACTTAACTGTCCATAATAGCTTAACTAGAACAAGTCAAATCAGTATAATTTCAGTCTACAAAACCAGGCCTGTGGCTAGAGGAAGATGAAGTAGATACCATATATCTTAAGCTTAGTAAAACTCTCGACAATGTCTCACATAGTTTCACATAAATAAATGAGAGGAATGTGGTTTACATGAAAATATTTTAAGGTAGGGCAGATCTGGTTGCTGTAGGAATAAACACATGATATTGCACTTGGGCAGATGCGGCGAGATACAAAGATAGAAGCTGGAAGTATCTGGCTAAGTAACAGCCCTTGCAGAAACAAATCTTAGGTCATAGTGAACCACTGGCTGAATTATGTCAATATTGTGCAAGAAGAGATAGATTATATAAAGATGTACTTAGATGAGTACAACCTTCAAGGTATGTGATGCAGTAAGCCTTCTGCCTTGCTTACTTGCAATATTCTGTTTAATTTTGATTACTACATTACAAGCAGTTTTGAGGAGAATAACAGCAATAATCAGAAGTCAGAATGATTTGAACAAGGAGGAAGGCTGAACTAATGGGCATGATCCTAAAAGGAAAAGTTAAAGAGTTAAGATGGTGCTTGTTTTCAAATCTGCATATACCTGCTGAAGAAAGATAGGAGATAATCTGTTTTCTAGAACCATTTGGGATAAGACAGGATTTAATGGACTTCTGTTGCAGAAAAGAAGATTCACAAAAGATTAGGAAAAGCTATTAAACAAATCTCTACACTGCCTGCACAGTCAACATTACTAATAGTCTTTCAGACCATGTTAGCTACATGTCTATGAACCATTCCAGCCCTATGAGTGAAAGATGTGCTTTTGATATGAAGAGAAAAAATAAACAAACAGGTTTCAATTATGCACAGACTTAAAAACACACCCTGTAAAAAAGTTCTTACTAGATAAGCACCATATAGATCTACTGTGTATGCCAGGTCTTCTAATATTTCTCTTCACTGTAAGTTGAATCCAGATTTAGCTCCCTGCCTGGGATATTCCTGCACTATGAGAAAGCACTGAACTGAACTATGTAGCTGAAATACTGCTATTGATAAATCACCCAATTTTCACAACAAGATGAAACAAAATTAATGTGCTTTTAACCCACTGTTATTCAACAGGTAGGTGTTTTTGATATTGTCTCTGAAAGAGATTCCACACAGCATATGATTTCTCATTCTTCAGTTGTTAAAGCCTTGTGCATTTCACTTGTAACATAACATGCTGTACAGCTGCCATTGCTGGCTACTTCAAAGGAACTTCTGAGAGAACTGCATAAAATCATATGATTTAATCAGTCCATAAAACCGACCTCAAAAGGACTTCTATATTTCTTCTCAACAAAAGGGACCTTTGTTTTCAGCAGAAGTGCAGCCTGTAGCTGTTGGGTTTGTTCAGAAGGTCAGCAGGTGTTTGCTATTCCTCCTTGTTACAGCTAAGTTTGACAGGTAGGGTCTAGCAAACTAGTTGTGCCAGATTACCAAGTTAGCACTACAGCACTTTTCTCTAGACTCTCCAGGAGATTCCTGCTTGCACAGCGGAGTTGGCAGCTCTCAGCAAGGCCACCAGACTCTGCCGTGAAGGCCATTTTGTTCAGGCACACGTTGTGATGGGCACAGCAACCTCTGCCAAGAAGCGCAGCACTGAACAGGTAGGAACGTAGATGTGACAAAGGCTTGAAACTCTAAAGTTAAAAAAAAATAATAAATTAAATTAAGTGCATGGAAAGTGGCCTGCAGAAAACATAGGGCTTGGTCTGCATAGTGGAAAAGTAAGGCGTCCCTCTCTGCTGCCTTTCTTTCAGCAGATGTCCACTTTTAAAAGCAAAACCTGTGATGACTGTTGTCCTTAAATGCCTCCCTGTGGCTGAGCAGAACTGGGAGCGTTTCCTTCGGCCTGCTGTGCAGCACCTCTTACACGATCCGAGGCTGGAACTGCCCGTGGCACGTCCCAATGACGGGCCGAGATCCCGCACCTCCGGAGTGACCCTGTGATGCTGTTCGGCGGCCTCCACTTCCATTTCCCAAGTGACGTCGAAGAGCACATTCCCTTCCCGCCTGATATGGGTCACGCATTGCTTTATTCATCCAGTTTCCGCAGGTAACGTGGACTTAACTCGCCATCCCCCTTTCCATTTCCCAAGTGACGTCGAAGAGCACATTCCCTTCCCGCCTGATATGGGTCACGCATTGCTTTATTCATCCAGTTTCCGCAGGTAACGTGGACTTAACTCGCCATCCCCCTCAGCAGCCGGCCCTCCCCCCGGGAGCTCCGCTCCCACGTACTCCTTCCCAGGAGCGGGGCGGGACGGCGGAGCCGCGGGGCTCCCTGTGCCCCCGCGGGCTGCGGTGGGACCGCCCTGCCCCCTGCCGGAAACCCTCCCGAGGGAACCCAGCGGAATCCCTGAAGGATTTGGGATGCTGGGGAAGGCGGAG
>NW_009954185.1:5361213-5433276 GCF_000747805.2 Chaetura pelagica | reverse complement strand
GGGGTGGTCTCAGGCCGGGACGCGGGGAGGGGGCGAGGGGAGCGGGCCCGTCCCGCAGCAGGGTCCCGGGGCAGCCCTCCCTTCCCGGGGGGCTTCTCCCTGCCAGGCGCCTGGATCCCGGCTGAAGCGCTCCCGGCGGGGCTGGGGTTGCTAAGCCTGGAGGAGGGGAGGGTCTGCGGACAACTGACAGGGGCCTTGCAGGGCCTGGAGGGGCCCTGCAGGAGGGCTGGGGAAGGGCTTTATACAAGGGGACGTAGCGCTGGGACAAGGGTAATGGGTTTAAGCTGGAAGAAGGGAGATGTAGGTTAGACATTAGGAAGGTTTTTAGCGTGAGGGTGGTGAGATGCTGAAATAGGTTGCCCAGGGAGGTTGTGGGTGCCCTATCCCTGGAAGGGTTCCAGGACAGGTTGGATAAGGCTTTGAGCAACCTGGTCTAGTGGGAGGTTGGGGGGT
This sequence comes from Chaetura pelagica, assembly GCF_000747805.2. Taxonomy (NCBI): domain Eukaryota; kingdom Metazoa; phylum Chordata; class Aves; order Apodiformes; family Apodidae; genus Chaetura; species Chaetura pelagica. The sequence continues at coordinate 5,432,823 of NW_009954185.1, read as the reverse complement.
TGGAACTCGATGATCTTTAAGGTCCCTTCCAACCCAAACCGTTCTGTGATTATAGCCGGTCACGCCCTTGGGTGTCTTTAGCCTTCCTGAAGCTGCTCCTTCGGGTTTGTTAATGACACAGGTGTGTAGTAGGGGACCCTCACTGAAGGCAAAGAATGCGCTGTTAACGTGGCACCTGGTTTAGGATCCAGCAGGGCAGGGCAAGGCGTGGCACAGGACAAGCAAGCTGTGCCCCACCATGAGCTTTGCTGTCCCTTTCTGGTGAGGGAAAACAAAGTTTTACAGCACAGTAATTCACAATTTAAATTGTGATTCGTGGTTGGGAGCCACTGGCTGACAACGTTTGTCAGTAAGCATTAACACTTTTACTGGCTGCATTAAATGAAACATTGGCTGTAGGTAATCTCCTGTGCATCACCGAGTCACAGTATAACTTTGGTTGGTGGTCATGGGGTCCCACCTGCCGCACAAAGCTGGGCTGGTTAGGGTTGCTTAGGGCCATGTGCTGCAGAGCTTGAGTATCTCCAAGAATGGAGACCCCACATTTTTTCTGGGCTCCAGTTCATTGGATTGATAACCCTCACAGTGAAAAACTGTTTTGCATTATCTAATTGCCACTTCTGTTACCTGTCTGTGTCCTCTTACTGCTCTCGTCTAGGAATAGTTTCTCCATTTTCTTTCTGCGTGCCCATCAGGTACTTGAAGATGGCAGTGAAGTCACCACTTTTCTTCTCTTTATAAGACTGAACCAGGACTGCTCTTTCATACTTACTGCTTGCATGTGCTTCCAGGCCCCAGCCACGGTGCTGGCTCTGTAATGGGCTTGCTTCAGTTTTTCTTAGTTGTATTGGGCAGCCCAAAGCTGGACACAATATGTCAGAAGCAGTCTCATAAACATTGAATGGAAGGAAATAATCATGTGTGCCCATGTGACACAGAACAGAAGCTTAGCTTGTGGCAAAGTGCACAAAGAGACTTTGGTAGCAATAATTAAAGCTAGATAGAAACAAGTATGTTTTTAGTGTTAAGAATATGGGTATTACACATTTCTTTCTTCTGCCAGAGTAAAACTGTGAATTTCCTACACACATGCTGATAAAATTAATTAAAACCAGTGCATGTTCAGAGCAGGGACTTAATGTAGTGAAGTAGAAATGGAGCCCAGCTACATTGAGAGCTGGAAATACGAGTATTCTGTATCTCACAGCTTCTGTACTATTATCTATTCCAGGAAATCTTTTTTACTGTGTGAAAAGTAGAGGAAGCATCACTAATTTGGTTTTATTTTTAATAAAGAAGCAGTCAAAAATGTTTCTGGCCTAGACAACTAATAATAATTTAATTCATGTGAATCCCTATTGCTTAATGACCTGTGGTGGTTATGGTGGTTTGAGTGACTTCCTCATTTTCTGTTTGGCATCTGAAGTTGCTCAACAGGAAGCCAGGTAGGTTTATATAGCCTAACTTTGCGGCATAACAGGTGCATTAGATGGAAGTGTGCTAGGTTTTCTAGTCCCCTTTGAAACAGCTGTGCTGACAGAGTACATGTTACACAACAAAACTTTGTTAGTTGAATGGGGAGTGTGTATTTAACAGCTATGTATTCTAACTAGCCTGAAGCAGTTTGTGGAAAACACCCCTTCTGCATTTGTTCATAAGGGTGTGACTTGATGTTGCTATTGCTGTCATTCTGATGATCCCATTTTGTCTTTGGATGGAAGAACTTAATTAAAGCACCATTTGCTATGTACAGTGCATGGAAAATGCCAGTCTTGCTGAGAGAAGTGTTATTTTTCATAGTTTTTTGTTTTTATAGCTCACGTACTTTTTGTCAAAATGATGGCAGCAGTAGCTTCTCAGTGCTCAGCCAGTGTTTGTCATCACACAGTACTCAGACTTAGCCCTTCCTTTTGCAAATGTTTATTATCCCTGAACAATCACAATCTTGCTTTACCAGTATTGAATGTTTTCTGAGCAAAAATATGTGATTGTAACTTGAATAGTTCTTTCTCTTGGGATTGCATGGAGCCTAATTAACCTGTTTTGAAACACTTGCAGAATAAGCTAACATGCTAACTGCATGGCAGTTGTACTTACTGCCAGACTTGTTTCTGAACTCTTAAATTGTTTTGAATTCCTCATTCAGACTATTCACAATTCAGTGATCTGCTAGTATGCCTAACAAATTTTGATGTGCTGACGTTGCGTTTTTTGGTAATTCTCCTCAATTTTATGTTACTTCAGCTTCCTACATACTGGTAGATAAAGCACCCTGTAGTGTTAAATTGAAATGCAACCAAGGCCTGAGATCAGAAAATTAGTGAGTGTGTATGTTTTATCCCTATTGCTAAAAGTTGCTTGTTGGACTGACAGGGATAGTTTTGCTAATGTAAATATAAGAACTGGTTCCTTTCATTGCAATGTGTAGCACATACATAAGGTATTGTTCAGGTTAGATTATAGCAGGCAAGTCAACAGTGCTGGGTTTTATTCTTTATATTCATTTCTGTCACTGTCTGCCAACAGTATATGGGTTTCTACAGACCATGATGAAATTGAGAAGGTTGCAAAGCAATTTGGCGCTCAAGTTCATCGCAGAAGCCCTGAAGTCTCTCAAGACTCCTCAACTTCTCTAGAAGCTATCAGAGAGTTTCTTAATCATCATCATGGTAAACAGTAATGAAATATGCTGATCGTTTATGTTGTAGCCCCAAAGAGATGATGCACTTACTGTTTAGAAATATAAGTAGAACCACTTATTATGTGGAGAAAAGCAGTAAAGCTTTTAGTAAATGGAAGCTGGAAGGATTCTCCTTTTCTGTGGCATCTGCTTGTACCATGCTTTGCAATTGAATGTGTTAAAAATATTCATGGTTTCATAAATATTTGTCTGTTTTTCTTTAGAGGTTGATATTGTAGGAAATATTCAAGCAACATCTCCCTGTTTACATCCGAGTGATCTTATAAAAGTGGCAGATCTGATCCAGAAGGAGGGATTTGATTCTGTCTTCTCCGTTGTGAGACGGCATCAATTTAGATGGAGCGAGGTAAAAAAAGGAGGTAATATTTAACTGTTTCTGATTACAGTTATACTTAATCAACATTTTTTCAAATGGTTTATTTTCATAGCCATGGTATTTACATTAGGAAGTGATATCAGAGGCAGTGGCTGAGTTCTTGGAGAAATCAGAGATGGCTTAGAAATTCCTTTTAAGTAGTGCTGCTTTGATATTACTGATCTTCACTCAACCTTTCTGTAATTGTTTTGCACAAGTGATAAGGTATTGAAAATTGAAATGTTATTGGCTTGTCTAGGCTCAAAATATATCTCCCCAAGGCTTAACATGTTAACATCTTCTTGGTGGGTGTTTATGCATATGTAGACATGACAATGAGGTCCTGTCTTAAGTAGGAAAGTGTACACAGTAGTTAGTATGTGCCAAATAATGTGCAGTAGAGTCTTAGTAAAAAGGCAGTCTCTCAGCCTGGAGATTTAGGGTTTGTTTCTGCCTGCTAGTTTGCCTGCAGTTTGTATTAAATTGCAGACTTCCTTTTAGTCACGAGGGGTGATCTCATGTTAATTAGCTCATACAGAATAATATTTTTCCCCAAGAAAATACGCCTCTGAGCTACAGTTGCCAAGATTACTAAAAACTTAACTCTTTACTTAAAAATAGAGATTGTACCTTTTTGTGGCTGTAGAAGTACCTTCTGTCCTTGTACAAAGAGCTATTCTACACGTTATCTATCTTGATTTTGTGATTAAAACAGAAGTGTTTGCTTCTTTTTATCAAAGTGCTTAGTGCAGATACTACCACATTTGTATTTTTAAAAAATGAATGTGTTACTCAGACATTACAGTTATTCTGTTGAGATGAAAAAAAAAAACCAAACAACCTGTTTGAAGCATTTTATATGAGTTTACGAAACATAATGCTGTAAAAGAGCTTTCAACATAAGTAAAGCTTAATGTTAGAGATAAGATGAGAAGAAACTTAGGCATTTGCTTAGAATAAGCAGTTGACTTGACCATTCTTGTTTTTCCTTATAAGAGGAGAAATAATGTAACACAGTTTGTAAAGTGTAAGAGGAGTATCAAAGTCATGGATGGTAGTTTAGTGTTCTGTGGATTGCACTTTAGGCAACCAAGTGAAAGTTAGTTCTTCATATCCTGAGGTACTCGAATGGACATCTGGAAAAGACTAAATCTCATTTGGATGTACCATGAAGCTTTCTGAAGTGATTGTGTGCCACCTCGTCTCTATAGGTAGACTACTAAATTAAAAATGCCTCAAGGCCTACCTAAAAGAGCAAATAATTCTTTAGTATAAAATGACATCTGAAGTGTTTTAATGTGATGAGAGATAAAGAATCCTTCAGTTAAAAGGAGTATATGGGAGGAGAATAAGGAACACACTGAGCAAACATTAAAGGTAAAAGTAAATGATCCTTCAGAAGTGTGGTATTTCAGGTGGCTGATTCTCAGCATTATACAGTTTAGTTTTGTACTTTTTTTTTCTTGCAGATGGATTTAAAGTACTGATTACATTAGAAGAATTGTATATGTTTTCCTGTGTATTTCTGTTGTTTCCTCTGCATCAAGGTTTAATACTAATGTACCCTGAAACAGAAAGGTGTCTCTCGCTGACTGGAAGTGTTTACTTCATTGAGCACAAAGCTCTAGTGTATTTATGAAATACCAGGTGTGTATATATACTAAATCCTCAGGATGTTTTGGGTGTCTGAGAATGCCCTCTAGCTTTTTCATGGTTACTAGATCATGAGACTCAGTGAATTTACCTACTTTGTGCATGTCAGTGTGAGTGGTGTAAGGACAGAAGTCTCTATTCCCTTGCCCAGTTTCTGCTGCAGGCACTACTGGTGATAGCAGTCTGGGATCTTACGGGGTCAAGTTTGTTCAAAGACACATGCTTGTTCATTTCTGGACACAAATCACTTATAAAAATTTACTCTAATGGGTATCCTTAAATATAAAGTATTTTGGGGGACTGCATGATGTTTTCACAGGCACAAATTCTTCTGGTAGGCTCTTTTTCCACCTTTCAGATTGGTTCTTTTACCTGTCATTCAGGACACTCCAGGTTTTAGGTGTAGGTAGCTATATGTAGGTTACTAGCTTTTGATCTCCAAATTTCCTCCACTAGTCACAGTCAGTAATACAGTACTGGAATATGTAGATTCCTGGTCTGCCTCTGTAAGACCACTGTTTGGAGTGATTACTGGTGATGCTAATTCCCACCATAATGTTGAGGTCTTTGTATTTCTTTTGTGTGTGTGTTGTTTTTTTGTTGTTGTTTTGTTTTTTTTCTGATCAGACCAGGCAAAATGTAATAGAAAATAAGTTGTTGCAGCTTCCCTGTATCACAGAATCACAGAATGGTTGGGGTTGGAAGGGACCTCTGGAGATCATCTAGTCCAACCCCCCTGCTAGAGCAGGACCACCTAGAGCAGATCACAAAGGAACACATCCAGGTGGGTTTTGAATGTCTCCAAGGATGGAGACTCCACAACCACCCTAGGCAGCCTGTTCCAGTGCTCTGATACCCTCAGAGTAAAGAAGTATTTTCTTGTATTCAGGTTAAATTTCCTGTGTACCAGTTTGTGACTGTTACCCCTTGTTCTGTCACTAGACATCACTGAGAAGTCTTGTCCCATCCTCCTGACACCCACCCTTTAGATCCTTACAAACATTAGTGAGATCCCCCCTCAGCCTCTTTTTCTTTTCATAGCTCTCCATTGGACTCTTTCAAGTACATCCCTGTCACTCTTGAACTGGGGTGCCCAGAACTACACAGAGTACTCCAGGTGAGGCCTCACCAGGGCAGAGTAGAGAGGGAGGAGAACCTGCTGGCTGCACTCTTCTTAATGCACCCCAGGACGGCATTGGCCCTCTTGACTGTGAGTGCATATTGTTGACTCAACTATAGACCTGTCAGTCTGAGCTCGGTATCAGGGAAGGTCATGGAGCAGATCATCTTGAGTGTCATTAGAAGCCATGTAGAGGACAACCATGGAATCAGGCCCAGTTAGCACGGGTTTATGAAAGGCAGGTCCTGCCTGACAAACCTGATCTCCTATGACCTGACTATTGGGTGAGGGAAAGGCTGTGGATATTGTCTATCTGGACCTCCAAAAAGCACCTGACACTGTTCCCCATAGAACTCACATTAAAATACTGGCTGCTCATGGCCTGGATGAGCATACAATCTGTTGGATCAAGCACTGGCTAGACAGTCAGGCCCAAAGAGTGGTGATCAATGGAGTAAAATCCAGCTGGTGGCCGGTCACAAGTGGTGTTCCTCACGGCTCAGTGTTGGGACCATTTCTGTTTAACATCTTTGATGATCTTGATAAGATCATAGAGTGTATCATCAGTGAGTTTGCAGATGACACCAAGCTAGATGGGAGTGTTGATCTGCATGAGGAGGCTCTGTAGAGAGACTGGGATAGATTGGATCATTGGGCTAACATTAATGGTGTGGGCTTCAACAAGGCCAAGTGTCAGGTCCTACACTTGGGCCACAACAACCCCATGCAACAGTACAGTCTTGGGGAAGTGTGATTGCAAAGCTGTCTGGCAGAAAAGGGCCTGGGGGTTCTAATTGACAAGTGGCTGAATATGAGCCAGCAGTCTGCCCAGGTGGCCAGGAAAGCCAATGGCATCCTGGCTGGTATTAGAAGTAGTGTGACCAGCACAAGTAGAGAGGTGATTGTCTCCCTGTACTCAGCACTGGTGAGGCCACATGTGGAGTGTTGCGTTCAATGTTTGACACCTCAATTTGAGAGAGATATCAAGGTGCTGGAGGGAGTACAGAAGGCGGCAATGAAGCTGGTGAAGGGCCTAGAGAATCAATCTTATAAAGAATGTTTGAAGGAGCTGGAAATGTTTAGTTTGGGAAAGAGGAGGCTGAGGGGAGACCTCATCAGTCTCTACAACTACCTGAAAGGATGTTGTGGAGAGGCTGGTGCTGGTTCCTTCTCACAGGTAGTGATAGAACAAGAGGGAATGGCTTCAAGCTACAACAGGGGAGGTTTAGACTGGACATCGGAAATTTTTTTTCACTGGATAGGCTGCCCAGGGAAGTGGTTGAGTCACCATCCCTGGATGTGTTTAAGGGTCGTTTGGATGTGGTGTTGGTGGATATGGTTTAGGGGAGAACTTTGTAGAGTAGGGATGATGGTTGGACTTGGTGATCCCAAGGGTCTTTTCCAACCTGAATGGTTCTATGTTTCATAGTCAGCCTGTTGTCCACCATGACTTTCAGGTCTTTTTCCCCAGAGCTGCTTTCCAGTAGGTCAACCCTTAACTTGTACTGGTACATGGGATTGTTCTTCCCCAGATGGAGAGCTCTACACTTGCCCCTGTTGAACTGTGGGCATTGAGTCCATCCTCAGTAAGTTTGCAGGTGACACCAAACTGGGGGAGAGTGTTGATCTGCTGGAGGGTAGGAAGAAGCTGCAGGAGGACCTGGACAGGCTGGGTCAATGGGCTGAGGCCAATGGCATGAAATTCAACAAGACCAAGTGCAGGGTCCTGCACCTTGGCTACAATAGCCCCAGGCAATGCTACAGACTGGGGGAAGAGTGGCTGGAGAGCAGCCCAGCAGAGAGTAACCTGGAAGTGCTGGTTGACAAGCAGTTGAACATGAGCCAGCAGTGTGCCCAGGTGGGCTGGAAGGCCAATGACATCCTGGGTTGTATCAGGAATAGTGTGGCCAGCAGGAGTAGGGATGTAATTCTCCCCTGTACACAGCACTGGTGAGACCTCACCTTGAGTACTGTCTGCAGTTCTGGGCCCCTTGGAGGTCCTGGAGCAGGTCCAGAGGAAAGCATTAAGGCTGATGAGAGGACTAGAGGGAAAGTCTTACAGGAATAGGCTGCGGGAGCTGGGGTTGTTTAGCCTGGAGAAGAGGAGACTTGGGGGGACCTTATCACTCTCTTCAACTACCTGAAGGGAGGCTGTAGTGAGGTGGGGGCTGGGCTCTTTTTCCAGGCAACTACCAACAAGACAAGAGGGCATGGCCTGAAGCTGCTCCAGGGAAGCTTTAGATTGGATATTAGGAACTTCTTCCTCACAGAGAGGGTGATTAGACATTGGAATGGACTTCCCAGGGAAGTGGTGGAGACACTGCCACTGGATGTGTTCAGGGAAAGGCTGGATGTGGCACTTAGTGCCAGGGTCTAGCCAGTGTGGTGCTTTTAGGTCATAGGCTGGACTTGATGATCTTAAAGGTCTTTTCTAGCCTTGGTGATTCTGTGATTCATTAGCTTATTCCCCACCCAGCTCTCTAGCTTGTCATGCTGGATGGCAGCACAGCCTTCTGGCATGTCAGCCAATCCACCTAGTTTTTATCATCAGCAAATTTGCCGAGGGTACATTCTGTCCCTTCATCCATGTCTTCAATGAACATATTGAACAGGACTGGACCTAGTACTGACCCCTGGTGGACACCACTAGTCACAGGCTTCCAGCTGGGCTCGGCCTCACTGACCACAACTCTCTGGCCTCTGTTCTTCAGCTAGTTCCCAATCCATCTCACTACCCTATCATCCAGTCCACACTTTTTAAGTTTGCTTGTAAGGATGCCATGGGAGACAGTGTTGAATGCCTTGCTAAGGTTGAGGCAGACCATGTCAGCTTCCCTCCCCTTGTCTATCCATCTAGTTATGCCATCACAAAGGGCTATTAGATTGGTCCAGCATGGCTTCCCGTGGTACTTCCTGACCAATCCTGGTAACCCTCCTGTCCTCAACATGTTTTGAGATGGCACTATGAATAAACTGTTCCATCACCTTTCCTTCCTAGCAGGTTACAGTTGGAAGGAACCATCCTGTTGTCATAGAAAACAAAACCTTCACAACAACACCATTCTTGTAGCCAGAGGTGGATATGCCCTATGTGCCTGTTTCTGGCTGCCCCCAAAGTCTCCAGCTGACAAAATGAAAATCAAGATATCTTGGGTCCCAAAGTTTTCCATGCGTTGCCCCAGAACTCAGAAGTCTTTCTTGATTTTGCTCAGGTTACGGGTGCAGTGTCATTTGCACCCACATGAAAGAGTAACAATGGATCCACTCTCTTAACAAGTTGGGGTACCTGTTCAGCAACATCCTGAACTTTAGCTCCCAGAGTTCAGGGAGTATACTGTATACTACTACTCTGTGAATTAGTAGTTGTTCTGTGGTATTGTACTGTCAAATAACAGTTCTGCCCATGGGAGTTTCTGCAGCATTGCTATTCTTTTCTGAACTGGCATTGCTGTTCTGGTGGATGACAAAGCAAGCAAAAAGCTTAATGTTGACTCAGACCAAAGTGCAGACACATTTAGTTGAATCTCAAGAGCATGTCCCTTCCTTGCCCTTCCTTACCCTTCATGAAGAGGTGCCTTCTTTGCCCTCCTTTTGTTCTCCTTTGCCTTTTTTAATCCCTCCTTGCCCTTCCTTGCCCTTAGACATTAAGAGGAAATTCTTCACCGTGAGGGTGGTGAGACACTGGAATAGGTTGCTGAGAGAAGTTTTGTATGTCCCATCCCTGGAAGAGTTCAAGGGCAGCTTGGATGGATCTCTGAGCAAAATCATCTAGTGGGAGGTGTCCCTTGCCCGATGCAGGGGGATTAGATTCTAGATGATATTTAAGGTCCCTTCCAAACCAAACCATTTGATAATTCTGTGATCCTTTTAGAAGCCAGTTTTGGAGCTGACAACCTCTCAGGGTTTTTTTGTGTGGTTTTTTTTTTTGTTGTTGTTGTTGTTTTTTTTAAGTTGGAATGAATAATTTCCTTTTTTTTTACGCCAGAAATGCAGAACAGTCCTTTACTTTGTTATTCACAGTACTAAGAAGGAACAAGCAGTTGAGTGGTTCTTCATAAAGCTAAGCAATGAGGGTCAGTAATGAAAGAAGTCAGTGACGGAATCGTGTCCTTAATTGTTCAACAGAAAGCTATTTAAAGAAAGTATAGTGACTCTGAACAGGAATTCTGGAAAACTTATTTTGTCATTTTTCTTTGTTAACAGAAAACAAAATGACAGAGCCACAAAACCTGAATCCAGCAAAACGGTACCGGAGACAAGATTGGCCTGGGGAGCTGTATGAAAATGGCTCATTTTATTTTGCCAAGAGACATTTGATTGAGAAAGGCTACTTGCAGGTTAGTGCTTCTGTTTTTCATGCTCTTTAGAACAGTACATCTTTTAGTCTTGTAGTAGGGGGTTCTGAATTCAAGAATATATTTCTGCTTCTGATGCAGTCAGTATAAAGTAACAGCACTTTGACCTCAGGACAATTTGCTTATTATGTGTAAGTTAACAGGGCTAGCTGTAGTTAGGGCAGATCCAGTAAAAGCATCATCCACAGCAGACAAATTTATATAAATAATATTGAGCAGTGTGTAGCTGTAGACCTGAAATAACACAATGCTGAAGTTTCGTATCAATTGGCCAGGATGCAAGTGCTTATCTTATAATTCCCTTTTGTGGTACTAAGGATGTGCAGCTGACCTTCATGCAGTGACACAAGCTCCTCATAGGATCTCTAAACTTGTATTCTTGACTAGTTTTGTCTTATGCCAGTTTTGTACTGTCACTTAAAACGGTCTTTTTCCCTTTCCTGATGTGTATGTATCACTGTAGTCATGCAGAACAAACATTTACTTCAGCTTTAATTTTGTTTGTCTACAAGTATAGTCTTTTAGTTTTTTCATGCAAGACAAATCCTCCATCTTACAGATCGTTTCCACTGTTTGTCAGCAGAACTGAAAAAAGGCCCCCTGATGTTCTTATTTCTCTCTTTTCTAGGTCCCTCACTAATGCAGAGATAATGACTTTAGGTCTCTCTCATTTGTATGAACCCGTGCAGTGCCAGCTACTGCTATGTGTTCTTCTGAGCATTGATCTGGATAGTACAGTTGTGTTGAATTCTACATTTTATAAAGATTGGGCCACTAACACTGAGGATCAGGGCTTTTAGTTTTAATTACTACTGAGGTGTGGCAGATATTTTTCCACTTGAAATTAAATCTTTGTGTAGGTAGCAAAAAAAAAAGGCAGCATACTCTTACTAAGTAAATACTAAAGGTATTACTATTTTACTGTATTAAAAGACCTAGTTAAATCTATGTGATGTAATAACTATAATGCATAATACCTTGCATGCCTTCTCTAGTAACAAAATGAAAATACTTATTAACTGTTGCTTATAGGAAGTTGTTTCTGATGCTTGGTTCTGTGTCACAAGCAAAACATCATTAATGATGGTTCATTTATATTAGAGCTACTGTGACCACTGTGGAACCAGGTACTTTGCTTTCATTACATCTTATTAAATTGTACAGTTTTGTATATATATTAACCGAAGCCAAAAGCTTTAACAGGTTCTGTCTTATTTAGGGTGGTAAAATGGCCTACTATGAAATGCGAGCAGAGCACAGTGTGGATATTGATATAGACATTGATTGGCCTATTGCAGAGCAGAGAGTATTGAGGTAAAAAACACTTTTTAGCCCTGTATTTCTTTGGTATCACTGTTTCAAAGCATTATCATGTGAATGTTTAATGTGTGTAATATAAGTAATCCAGATCAAAGATAACTGGACAATTTTATTTCTGCCGCTCATTTTTCCTGTCTCTGTTGAAATAATCTGAATTACTATTGCTATATGTTTGTTGGGGTTTTTTTAGAAATTGCGGTTGGGTGAAAGTGTAAGCCCCACTATACCGTGGCAATGTGTTAGCATCATCTCTGGCTTTTCCAGTTGAGTTGTCCTGGGCTTCCATGGTCTGATCCACATTTAGTGATGCACATCACTAAGACTGTTTATGTAGAAGGCATGAGTTGATTACATCTTGCCAGCTGCCTTTTCTTTGCAGCTATTCTGCACCTCCCGTAGGAAATAACGGGTGGGAATGGATTGTGTTCTCTGTGCCTTTTTCATTCTTTACTCCATTTTGGTTTTGTCCCAAATAAATGCTACAGAACATAGTATCTTATGCTAAGGAAATAAATCTCATCCTGATATTTTAAATGGGCAATGTAACTGAGCTGTCTTTTGGATTGTTCTGTTTTTCCTTTGAAGAGGGAGAATATAGTTGGAGGGTGATGATGATGAGAAAAGACATTAGAAAAAAATAATTTCAAAACTGATTCTTCTGTCTGAAAATTACAGTTGTATTTGAAATATTTGGTTTTGAAGTGTGCAAAAACTTCCATCCTTAAAATATAATTTCTTTTTCTAGCTTTGGATACTTTGGCAAAGAGCCTTTAAAAGAAGTGAAGCTGTTGGTTTGCAGTGTTGATGGTTGTCTGACAAATGGTCGCATTTATGTGACAGAAGATCAGAAGGAAATGGTATCCTATGATTATAGAGATATTGTTGGTATTGATCTATTAAAAAAAAGAGGAATCCAGGTAAGTGTTGTTCTGAAGTGTAAGGCTTTATGTCTAGTGTAGCCTGCACATTAAAAGATTCCAACATCTCACAGCATAAATTCTGAAGTTTTGTGGGAGTACTTGTGATAAAGCAGCATCATATATTGGTTCAGGGTTGGGGTAAATGTTGTTCTTGGATCCCTTACAGGAAACTAAAAGTGTTTTCAGGAAATTTTCAGTCTCAGTCACAGTAGCTATAGCATGTCTCTCTTTCTGTCCTGGAAAAATGTAGGAAGAAATTTTTAGGGTGTTTTGCTAGCAGCAGTTGTGTTGTTCTTTGTAGGCTAGACAACCATTAATTAGAAGTCAGCTTTACCAAGCAGGTTGTTACTTCTTGGCAATAGATGAGGAAGAACTACTCAGGCAAATTAATTGATATGTCCTAGATCACCCATGATTGTTCAAAGAGGGGAAGTCAAACCTCCAACGGTTTTGTCTGCATAGTTGTTTTAACCATAATTTGCTTGCTTTGAAGTTGTAAGAATTCAAGTGTAAATGAAAAACTGAAACAACACAGATTGTAACATGGCTACTTTCATTATTGTTATTATTATTTATTATCATCACTGCTACTAAATTCTTCTGATCTGAATATTTGCTTGTGTTTATGTAAAAATAGCCTTCTGGCCATTTTCTGTCTGTGCTGCTGGCTTTGATAGAGCTAGAATAATTTGGGGCTGTAAAAACTTGGTAGAGATTTGGGCTGTCTTCAAAGAGCATTAACTCAGTTCTGCTGCAGATAGAGGTAGGCATAGATAAAACAAAGGTAGCTATGCCACAAGTAGACTTCTCCAGGTTTATTTTGGAATCTTTCATTTAAAACCTCCTGGTCTTTGTCCTGAAGTTTGTGTTTCTAGAGTATATTGCTGATACACTCTTGATTTGTGCACCACTCCTCTTCATTCTGTACTTAAAATTAATGCCAAGTATTTGTTAGTATTTAAAAACAATTAGGAAGGTAAGCTTGTCCACAGCTTGGACAGAAAACTGTTGGAGGGGGTTGTGTCTGATATTTTTTTATTTTTTTATTTTAATCCTACTTCACTGATTTTCTAGTTTTTAAGCTACCTTGACATCCTTTCCTAAATTTCAAAATTGGGATGAACTTCTGGAGTTTATTTTGCTGTGCCACTTCAGTGTGTTTAGTGTTCTGTTGATGCTCTGAAATCTTACTGTAAATAAAATTATGCTATTAGGTAAAGGACTTATGGAAAATATTTCATAATATTCTACTTCTGTAAGTAATGCAGAAATCTTCCTTGGAAATTCTCTTATTCCCTACTGTGGCTGAATTAGATGATTTTGCAATAGAAAGCCAGCATGCCACTGTACTGTGATATCCAGTCATTTTTTAGAATACATGTTACATTTTAAAAGACCAGTGTAAATTTCTTTTTGTGAACTTAAGGGCAGCCTACAGAATGGTGTTTCACTTTGGGGTGGTTGTGGCTTTGGATCCTAATCACTTCCAGTCTGAGTTTTGATTGAAGAAAATGGTTATTTGGTGCTTTTCTGTTATCTCAGCAAGCTTCTTCTACTGCTTTTTTAGTAAATCAAATAGCATGTCTTCTTGCTGTGTGTGTAGAATTTTCTTTATCTTGGCTTTATTTTAATAGGTTCGGCTCATCTCTGAAAGAGATTGTTCAAAAACACTGTCAGCCATGAAGCTTGGATGTATAGCAAAAGTTAGTGCAGCAAATAAGTTACAGGTCTTGGAGGACTGGCAGAAAGACATGGGTTTGAGCTGGAAAGAAGTTGCTTACTTAGGTCAGTTCTTTTTTTTAATTGTAAAATTTCTTATAGTCTATGCAAATACAAACTTCATAGTGCTGCTTAACTTCAAAACATTTTATTAATACACTAAACTTAGTGAGATTGATCTGTGAATCACAGCACACAATTGCCAAAAGAAGGTATGTATTTTAAGGCTTGTTAGGGTACAATCTAAATATTAAAGGCATTGATGAATCACTGTCTTACTTAGTAAGGGAAGTCTTGGCTGGTTTCATAGTGAGATTTAGGAAAGCTTTTTATATTACACAAGCATAGTTACAGCTCAGAATTTAGACCTGATTCTAGTTAATTTCAGATGGATATTGCATACATTATATTCTGAAATGGAAACAAGAAATAAGCAGAATTAAAACTGAAAGCCATATGATTCTGTACAAAATTACATTTCAGTGACAGCTGAAGTGTATAGTCCTGCAAATGCTTATTTGGTTGCTCATAAATAATTTTACTACCCTTAAAAAGTACCATTCTCTTGCCTGAAGATTGTGTAAAGTGTGATCAGTATTTACATGTATCACTAAGATTTTCTGAGACCTGACTTCAATGTACAAAGTGCTGTTGAGTTGCTGACATGCAAATTGTGTCAAGAATACAGTTTTTTACAATAGGTTAATATGTGCACAGAAGAATACAGAGTTTGGTCAGGTTTTTCCCCTCTGTGATATTTTGCCTTGTCTGTCATCTTTCTCAATAGGAAATGAAGAGTCTGATGTGGAATGCCTGAAGAAAGCTGGCATGAGTGGTGTGCCTGCTGATGCTTGTGCTGTTGCTCAGAAGGCTGCTGGCTACATCTGTAAAAGCAGTGGTGGCTGTGGAGCTGTCCGGGAGTTTGCAGAACACATATTCCTGTTGTTAGAAAAAGTGAACTCTGCAAGAAAGCAAATGAAAGAAGTGAATGCAGCAGGAAAGGAAGTGCGAGGGAAATGAGAACAGCAGGAGAGGAAATTAACTAATGAAAAAAGAGTGACAGTTGGTCAATTCTACTTTTTTCTTTACCTCTTTCTGTCTCAGTAAGTTTGTAACCGAAAAGGTGGCTAATCTTTCAAGTTTTACATTGCAGTAGAATTAAAAGGCTGTTGCCCTTTATTTTAAGGTCCCACTTTGATTTAGTGCTGGTATTCATGATTGCATGCTGATAATCCTGATCATGATTATTTTAAAAGCTATTCAAGTGGAATGGAAGGAATACTACAAAAGGTGGTATCTTTTGAATCTACTCTTAAATCATTACACCTGTCCTACAGCAATGGTGTCTCTTTAATAATCTGAATATTTGCAGGGATCAATGATATTACATGACTTGAGGATTTGTAGTTCCAACTTAAAAAAAAAAATTCTGACAGTTTTGCTCATGTGGTTTACATTATCAAATGACAATTGCTGGCTTTTTACAGTGTTCATCCCTGATACGGAAGAATTTTAGCATATGCTGTAGAGGTTGGGTGTAAATTAACTATCAAACTTTTATTTTAAAAGACAGCTCAGTTACTGTAAAGCCAGTTAATATTAGTGTTAGTTAAGAAAAGCACTTAAGCATGTGTTCAGTTTTAAGCTCATAAATAATTAAATGGCATTTGGAATTCTGCCTCTTATCTTTGAATCTGTTTATATTGGGGTTTATTGAAGAGCTTAAGTTAACATGTGCAAATGGCTTGCCAATTTTGAGTTAAATTTCCTATTCCCTTTGAGATATTTCCTTTGCAGAAACTTGTTTTCTTTCTCTAAAGACTTTAGTAGATCACTAATAAGTAAAAAGAAAAAGAAGGGAAAAAAAACCTAGTTTCTTGTATGTGAAGTAACTGCTGTTAAAAAACAAAACAACAAAACCAAAAAACAACCAAAATGTAGCTGTTGATTGTAGATTTATATAATATATATATTCAGACTATTTTTAGCATGTTAATTTAAAGCTGGTGTGTGTGTGTGTATGTATGGATGTTTGTATTTATGAAAAACACAATTTTTACTGTGCCTTGATTTAAAGATCTCAGTATCTGTAAAAATGTCTAGAACTGACCTGAACATAAGCATCCATTTTCAATCTTAGTTAAGATCTGCCTTGGGTTATGATGATAAAATAAAAAGTACCTGTGGCACACGGGCAGGTATTACTGAGCTAAATAATAATGGCTTGTGATTTTATTTTGTTTCTTTGCTAAGTAGATACTCCCAATATAATGTCCTGGTATATTGCCCTCTGCTGATTAACTTCATGTACACTTTCTTACACAAAGCAAAATATGAAACTGAAGTTCTTTTACTGCCTATCTGCAGTAGCAAGGTTAAGAGGTGGGTTGTTCATTGTACTAATCAGCTCTTAAGTTATCATTTAAGTATATCTTTTCAGTGAGTTTTTAGAGTTCTGCACTAGATGACCCCATGGACTTTGCTATCAGGAGAGCCACATTTTGGACAGAACTGTGGACATTGGTACAGATAGAAGAATTATTTTAGTTGTATAGACTATGTGGTAAAGCTTCCAAAGTCCAGATTGCATGAACAATTCAGGTTTGATAATGCCATATAGAATTGGCCAAGTTTTTAGTTATTTCACTTTGTCACCCTCAAGTATCTTGCTGACTTTGATTTCAAGAGCAGTTTCCTGTGAATAGATGGCTTTAAACAAGCTGACTGTGATAAACTTCATTCCCATTCCTTTTATGTTAGAGAAAGCAAAAAGATAAGTGCTATTATAATAGAAATATGAGTTGGTAGTAGTTTTTTGACACAGTGCTGAAGAGCTCTTCAGCTGTGTGTTAAAAGTGCCACATCTACACTGGGTTTTGCCCACAATTTCTATGTATATATAAAGAAAAAATGCTGAAACACTTTATGAGTGTTGGTAATGGGCAGAAATAAATGGTAGCTGATATATGTGTTTTCACTTTGCCAAATTATTGATTAGAAGACTGTGGTATAATCCTACAGGAAGAATATGAAGAATAAAAGAGCTCTAGAGACTATTTACAAAATAAAGCCTGCTTGAGGATATAAGAGATGCACAATCTGCCTGAAGGGTTCATATTTGTATTGCCCACATGGCGACGGGAAGCCTAAGTATAAACTACAGTAGGATGAGGGATGTCTAATCATTCCTATTGATTTTACAGAAGATCCTCAATGTGGTGAAGGATTTAGAGATCACAGATGGGCAGAGGTAGTGAGGATAACTGTAGCAGTCACCTTAAAGGCGAAATTCCAGGTCCTGGGCAAGCTGCAAAAGTGTAGTAGCTTTTGCCAGTGGCTCTTGTTTCAGTACGTGTTGTGGTACCATGATTGCCTTTCATTACAGAGGTGTAGTGCACTCATACAAGATTTCAGTGGTCATTTTTGTTATAGTAGGCTACTTTTGGAATAATATCTTTTGGTCATGTGATCACTTGGGTTTTACTTTAAATTGCCTAATATATATATTAAAAAAAAAAGATCTTGGGTAACGTGGGCTGTTTTAACATGATTTTATGTATTGTAAAAAGTAAACTAATAATTTATGATAAGGTATTATAGAAAAAAGAGGTGATTGCATGAAATTTGAAATAAAAGGTTTTTCTTTAGGTTTTTTTTAGTAGAATGGTTATCGGGTGGTTTATGATGAATTTATATACTGTAAATCATACATGTCCAAGTTCATGTGACACACAAATGGATTATATCCAGTGCAGGTGGACAAATTTAATGCCTAAATTAATCACACCCACACACCATCCATTACTCAAAATCTTCATCTTGATCTGGTCTCAGAAGCAGATCTGGAGTATTTTGCATATATGGTTATACCCTGTTAAATAAGCTTCTTCACTTGCCTGTGTTCCCTGATTTCAAATAGCTGGTTTCAATAGCGCTGTGCACTTTGTGCCTGAGTTAGTGAAAAGTAGGATTCACCTCTTTGCTTTCTGAGCTGTCAAAACCAGCCCAGTATTTTCTGTAGAAGGATAATCTTGTAAGTAGAGCAGAACATATTAAGAATTATTTGGCAGGAGGTTCTCAGAATTTCCATTTTGGTCAGGCCTTGAGATCCTTGCTGGTTTTGACTGCTAGATGGCTCTTGCCAGGAGAATGGAGAAGGCAAAGTGATAGAGAGTGACATACTCATTTGTCATTACATCTGCTGACTTTGGCACCAGAGGTAGTGTTTAGCTCTTATCTACTTCCGACTCCATTAATTAATTTTAATCTGAGCTTTGTCCTATTCAATATATGTTTCTCTCCTGTGCTATTTCCTGTAGGGTGGTTCAGCATCTTCTGACCTTAGTTTATTTCA
Source organism: Chaetura pelagica (assembly GCF_000747805.2). Classification (NCBI taxonomy): domain Eukaryota; kingdom Metazoa; phylum Chordata; class Aves; order Apodiformes; family Apodidae; genus Chaetura; species Chaetura pelagica. The sequence continues at coordinate 5,414,326 of NW_009954185.1, read as the reverse complement.
AGTCAATATGAATCTTATAAAACTCAGCTTTTGGAAGTCAGAGAGATTTTATAATACTTGGCAATTTCAAGTTCCTAATAGTTTTAAACCTTAAACATAAATTAGTTAACTTTTCCAGAGCCCTTCTGGGAAGGTTTTCCAAAATAGTATTTTCTATTAATATTCTCTTAAAACACTCTTTCCTGTTTTCAGAAATAACTCTAAATGACTCTAGTTACACCTAGCAGGACTAATTAGCCCAAATATCAGTGTTAGAAGAGCAATAATAAGGTATGTTCAGTGGAAGAAAAACACACTATTATGCATGAGCCTGTTGCATAAATGGGTTAGAAAAACTTGTTACTAATGCAATTATCTGAAAAACCCTTGCCTGGTAGGTTTGTTTCTGTCTTGCTCTTGGACAGATTGTCTATGCCCCATTTCTGATCCTTAAGTATATTTATATATGTGGCTCTGGTTTAATAGAGCTTTCCCACTGCTGGAGAACTAGAGGAAAGAGAAACCTTTGGAAGCAGTCCAAGTCTATATCTGCCTCCCACAGCTCTGTAGCATTATAGACCACTTTCCCTAAAAAGGTTGCTGTTATTTTCATTTTGCAAATGGAATTACTTTATAATTGTTTATAAAAAGTGTCTTAAACAGAATGAGCAGGCAGCAATGCAGAGTCAATGTTACCAAATTATTCAGGTTAGTAAAGAGCAGGACTGATGAAACTAAATAGATTTATATAATAGGATGAGCTTAGCAGAAAACCAATCCTAATGTAATCCTAATATATAAAAAAGTATTTATATCTACTGAGGAGTTATAACCCAGAAAAATAGCTGCTGGCTTGAAGTGTGTGCCGGTGGTTTAAAAGGCAAACTGAATTTTAGGACTTACTAGGAAAAGCATTTCAAACAAAAAGGATAAATGTAATTATTCCACTGTATAAACAAGTGATTTGCATGTATCTTGAGTAGTGTGTGGTTTGTTTCTTACATGTTAAAAAGGTTATAGCACTCAAAATGTTTGTGGGAGGAAAAATGGATGTTGAAAGGAAGGAACCAGGTTCAGTGTGAGCAATAGCCAAGTAAGAATTCTTCACTTTGGAAGACAAATTACTGAATGGAGTTGTGTTACATTTCTGTAAAACCAAGAGGGACAGGGAGATAGAGAAAGACTACTTTTTTTGGCAATGTTTTCTTGTGGCCTCAAAACACTTACAGCTCATGGATTTCTAAAGCTGGAAATGGCTTACAGACATCTAATATATCTCGGCACACTTAAAACAGCCTTTGGCCACGTGTTTACGTGTCTGATGGCTGGTGTGGTTCCTTTGGTTCTGAACCTTGATTTCTTCCTCCTATTTCCTGTATAGGAAATAACACAAGTTTATTTTTATCCTTATTTCACAACGTATGTCCGTGGTTCATGCTAAAAATATCAATGTGTAGCTGTAACATAGGGAGAAGTAGGACATGGCATTATTATTACCAATAGGAATTAATAATCTAATCTTAAAAACTCATTGAAAATAGGGCAAAAGTGCACACAGAACTATGTTAAGAGTATGACAACATCAGCTGAATTGGCATCCAGGAAGTTCTGGAACAAAATTTATCTGGCAGATGTAAGAATATTCAGGAGAATATAACATGTTTGACCTGTTTGTTCACATATTCTTACAGACAAATTCTGGACTAAATTGATTGACTTAGCTAGTATGGTCACTCTTGTATTGAAGTGATATGTGGATATCATGAAAAATTACATTTCTGGGGAGACAAAGGCTGTAGTTGCACAATTTTTCATTGCCTGTACAGGCCATTTAAGAGTCTGAATGCTTCTGTTCTCCCACTTTTTTATTTATTTATTTTTTTCCTGGTTACATCTGATCTACAGCAACAGTCATTAAGCTTGAAGGGGATGCATCACCAGTGGATCCTTCTGATCACTGATGCCCAACTGATGTGTTGTGATTTAGTAGGTGAAGCCTGGTCTAAAAAGGTTGGGAATGGGATGAAATAATCCTATCAGGACAAATATAAAACACCCCCATTCACTTGACCTAATTAACGTAGAGATTTATTCTGAGTGTTTATCATTATCTGCCTTTGGATTCAAGTAGCTGCCATGCGTCCTTTTAGAGCAGCTGGAGCTACACTTGCATCAGATTGGAGTATGAGTGGGTTTTATGAGCAGTAGTTCCAATGACTCTAAAACAAGCCCTAGTCCTGACTCACCACATCAGTGTATCAGCATCCTTGTGTCTTTGTGCACTCACTGTACAAAAAAACTGTGGGCTGTCTGCAAGCTGTTCTGCTTTTTAATTCTTGCTCTTGTAGGCTTCATACACTGGCTTCATGTAATTGTGCACCTTGCAGCTCGTAAGAGCTGAGGTCCCCCAGGTTTCTTATTTGTTTGTTTGAAGAAAGCACATATTTGATTTATAATGAAAGCCAAGAGATTATCAGGGGTTTTCAGGGTAAAGTTGCAGTCAGTGGATGGCATTGTAGACAACAATGAGCTAGCTGGATCTGTTCCTTGCAGTGCATCTGCATTGATGTCCCTGCTGAGAAGCTGGGGAATTTGAAATCTGGGCTCCTTCAGTCAAGCTGCTGTCATTGGTGTCTGACCTTGGATAGCAGACAGATATATGAGCTACCTTTATATTGCATTTCATTCATCTGCCAATGAAATCCTGCCGTTTCTGGTTTTGTCATTTGCTTTTTTAATTGTAATGTGGGTAAATCCTGAATTTAGCCAGTAGGCAATGCTAGACTGATTAATTCCTCATCCCTCTTCAGTAGCTAGGCAACTAACTGCAGCTTGAGCAGCACAGTGATACTACCTGGCTGTTGGATTACGTCTAAGTAGTTTACCAAGGTCACAAAAGACAGAGACAGAATCCTGTGTCTGCTGTGGCTGTTAGTGGATTCTGAGTGGTGTGGATTGATCGTTCCCAGGTACATCCTGGCAGACTCTGGGTGTCAGAAATGAAGGACTTCATGAGCAGGCTGTGCATCAGGCCTGTCCCTAGGTACCCTGAGACAGACCTGCTCCTCTCAAACCTGTGTCTGATTCACTTCAGTGTGCTTCTGCTTTTGAGCCCTGTATCATCCTAAGAAAACTGTTGCCTGTCTTGTACAGAGCTTTGCAGTTAAAACACTGCAGTCAATAGATGTCAGCAAAGAGCAACCATTTCTGTTCCTGTCAGAGGCGGGTTCCCGTTTTGCTGGCAGAAAGCCTGGGTGGCTGCAGGACTCACTCCAGCATGGATAGTCCCTGGTGCTGTGGGATTGCCGTCATTCCAAGGTGACTGTTCCTCCGCTTAGCACTGGCCTGAAGGACAAATTTGGAAAGAGGCTGAAAGGAGGGACACAACGCAATTTGTGACTTCCACCTTTTCTGTCACTGTGTGTTTTTACTCAAGTAGCTGTCAGGTGCTCCTGCTCCCTCCCTCCCTGTTGGGGCTGCAAGGCACTGCAAGGCTGCAACTGCTCCTCTCTGCTTGGCCAAGGAGAAGCCTCTTCCTCAGGAACCTGGGAAGGGCAACGTCTCACCACACACATCCACCATCTTTCACTGTCCTTTCCTACAGTTTATTCTCTGAGGTTTGCAGGACAGGTAAACAGATTCAGGGAAAGGGAGGAGTGTCTCCTGTCAGAGTTAACAGAAGTTGCTGTGAAATTGTCTGTCATGGTTGCTTGTCCCTTGAAAAGAGGTGGACTGTGGTCACCTGTGAGGCTGGTCTGGTGACAGAGTGACCTTTCTGAACATGGTCTTTCAGTAAACACCTCCACCCCCACACTCAGCCCTTTCTGTTAGGCTGGATTCCTCCTGTCCCATCCCCACTGGGTTTTTGAAGCAGGAGTGCCCTTTGCCCTTCATCTGTGATATGTGACTGACTTTCCTTTCTCAGCAGCGTCAGCAAGTCCCATGAAAATTTCTTCTGGTACTTCACATTTACTTTTCCAGCTGACAGATGGTTAAGTAAGCCCTTGCTTGATCCCCTGAGCATCTCTGCTCTACTTAGACCCACTGCAGAAGCCCATCAGATGATGTTCTGATATCTTCTTTATTTTTCTAATGATTTCTGGCTTAGAATCATAGAATGTTAGGGATTGGAAGGGACCTCTGGAGATCATCTAGTCCAACCCCCCTGCCAAAGCAGGGTCACCAAGGCTAGGCCACACAGAAATGCATCCATGTGGAAAGTCTCCAGCAAAAGAGACTCCACAACCTCTCTGGGCAGCCTGTTCCACTGTTTTCTCACCCTCACAGTAAAGAAGTTTCTCCTCATGTTGAGGTGGAACTTCCTATGTTCTAGCTTATACCCATTGTTCCTTGTCTCATTACTGGGCACCACTGAAAAGAGACTGGCCCCTTCCTCTTGTCACCTACCCCTCAGATATTTATAGACATTAATAACATCCCCTCTCAGCCTTCTCCTCAAGACTTAGCAGCCCCAGTTCTCTCAGCCTTTCTTCATAGAAGACATGTTTAAGTCCCTTAATCATCCTTGGAGCTCTCCATTGGACTGTCTCCAGTAGATCCCTGTCTCTCTCTTGAGCTGGGAGCCCAGAACTGGACACAGTACTCCAGGTGTGGTCTTACCAGGGCAGAGTAGAGGGGCAGGAGAACCTCCCTCAACTTGCTGGACACACCTTTCCTAATGCACCCCAGCCAAGACTGCCCCCAACCTTAACATCCATGGCTAGACCTTCTCTGTTAATACAAGGTCCAGCATTGCACCTCTCCTTGTTGGCTCTTCAACCACCTGCAGCAGAAAGTTATCAATGCACTGCAGGAAGCTTTTGGACTGGATATGCCTGGCTGTGTGATCTTTCCAACTAATATCAAGGTGATTGAAGTCACTCATGAGCACCAGGGCACGTCATCTTGAGGCTACTTCCAGCTGCTTCTAGAAGGCCTTGTCAACAACTTCTTGGTTTGGTGGTCTGTAGTAGATGCCCACAACTGTATCACCCATGTTTGCATGTCCCTTAACTCTTGCCCATAAGCTTCATAATCTCCCCCTGGGTTAAGCTCAATATGTTCTAAAAGTACACAGTTCTCCATTACCACATTCCAGTCATGAAATGACTTCAAAGTCCTGCCTCAAAGATTACCAGAACTGACTCAAGTTTCTTTTGCTGCCTCACTTCTCCAAACTCATTTGCATGTTCTACAAGGCACTCCTGAAGCTATTCAGAGAGATTTTTTCGCCACACATTGTTTTCCTCCAAGGAACTGCTTTATGCATCAAACTCTTTGAATCAGAACTAATGTGACTTAAGGTCAGGTTGCTAGGATGTTTATCTGTGCACCTTTTCCTCTCTGAGGGCTACTTTAGAAGATAGTTATATTATGTTTTCAGGGAAAAGGTCCTTGAAGGAATTCACACTTTACTCTCTCAAGAGTTCCAGCCCTGCTTCTGGCCCTTCTGCCCTCCCCCCACCTCTTGCTCTCTGTTTCATTTGACCCAATGGCCAGCAAGCAAAGCAGACTAACAAGAGCAGTTAGAAGCCTCGTGACTCAGCTCTGGTGGCATAAATGTTTCATGCTGTCCTCTCTGAATCAATCTTGAGAAAAACCCTTACTCAAGAATGTAGAATACATAAACCAAATAAGAAATCAGTATTGTAGCCATTTATGTGTAATAGAGATTGGACAGAGCATCGTTTCTTCCAAGCCGGGTATTGCTGTGGTCTAGGTACATTTTGGACCTGTATTTTTTTACTTTGTAAGGCTGAAATTTCTCTCCAAAAGTTTTAACTGCCATAGAAAAAAAGAAAGAAAAATGGAGAGGGGAAGAGACTTTTTAACAACATCTTACAAGTTGTGAAAATTTTTTAACATCTCCATGACCTTCTAAAATGACTTGTGAAACCAGATTGACAATTCCATGAAAAATTCAGTTTGAATCCTTCTGCTACAGTCACAGGAAGGGGAGGGAGAGTAGCAGCACAGTGGGGAGAGCAAGATGAAAGAAATGGGTAGGTGTAGCAACGTCTGGGAGACCCTGGTTGCCAGTAGCTATCATCTCATGCCTCCATCCTTTAGTAAGAGTGCCCAGCTTAGCTTTCTGGACCTCTGACATAGGCAAGTTGTGCTATGCTGTCTGCAACTGTACTGGGCAATGCTGGTGCCTATGATAGCTCTGCTGCCCTGCAGTTTTACTGGCAGAAGCTCATTGCTTTCTCAGGCTATTACTGCCACACAGTTGCTGCACTGTATCTGAGTTGTAGCTGCGTTGTGTAAAGCTTGAGTAAATCTGTATTTAAACCACTTGGAAATTAAAAATGCTGTACAAAACATTACTGAGAGGTACTTCACACTCAAGACTTCATATTCTAATCCCTTTGGCCAGTTCAGGACTATATGCTTTAACCCCATCATTGATCCACATGGCATGTCCTCACCCTGTCCCTTCTCACACAGTTTTATATTGTGAATATACATATAGATGCTGCTTAAATCAGTCTTCTCAGCTCAGTTAATGACTTACTTGCAACCCTTTTTTTCCCAAAGACCCTTTGGCTTTTTTCTATACTCAAAGGGCTATAAAAAATGTTTTTAAAATAAAATGTTCAAACATCTTCAGTAGCTTATCTCTTGCCACTTATTAATAGTGGAAGAGCGACAGCTAAATAAAATGAGGGAGATGGTGGTCTGTGGTATTTTAGAATGAGGGAAAGATACTTTAGTGTCAGAAGAGCAAAGCATCATAAACAAAATTCTGATTTCCAAATGGATTATTTGCATACAACAGTGCTTATGCCAGCATCTCCCTTAAAGTGTGTTGAGTTGGTAAATGAGTTGAGTTGGCAAGGGACTGCAGATGAAGAGGCTTTTCTCTCACTGATCCTTTCAACACAAAACTTATGAATCTTTTGTGCAGATGCAAAATCGGTAGGTACTGATGTCAGCTGGCACAAGCAGGGTATGAAATGTAAGGGCTCTGTGGCTACTGTGAGGTGTGTGGCTAAAGAGAGCATTAATGTTCACTGGAAATAAGGCCATACCTCAGCTTTTCAGAAGCAACACACCCAGAGGGTGAGCTTGTCTTACAGATGTGTACCTTCAGGGCCCTCAGGGAGTCAAAGCAGAGTAGCCATGCTTGTCTACATGACTTCCTTTCCAATCAACTTTTGCTGTGATTTTTCTGCCTGCTGTGCCTTGGAATTGTATGACTGGGGAGAACTAGTTTGGGGAGTAGAATCCTTAAAGGCAGCCTGCAGAGCCAACTTAAGGTGAGGACAGAAAACACACCACAGAATAAAATCAGAAGTCTTCACTGGGTTCCTAGAACAGTTCCTCAGATGTGAACACAGACAGATGATTCTTGGAAAATCTGTCTTATCGGGGCAGAGTAAATAAATAAGTTGTGTTCAGGTTAAAATGTGTCTGAGCAGCAGTTTATTTGCTGCAGTTGAGTTCCATTGCACAAGGATTGTGAAGTAAAATGTTTCTCATCAAAACACTGGAAACAAGCATTTTGCAGGACAAAAGTCAAACAGAAAAAACCCACATTAGTAGTTCCCCAACATGTGGTGCAGGAGTTCACATGGATTTGTATCAGTTGCATTTAAAACACAAGCACTATACAGTGCTTAACCCAGAAATAAGTTATATCAAAGACCTACATAGTGTAAAAACAAAATAAAGGCATTTTACAAACACACTTCAATTCAGATCTTCAAATGTACTGCTGCAGCTTTCAACTTCAGTATCAATAACAAAATCAAATAAGATAAGCACTTTTCAAATCCTTTTCCAAGGAGAGAGTGAGTATGGGGTCAAATCTTTGGTCATTTTCTTATGATGTGTTTTTAGACTTTTTATATATTCAAGTTCTTACAGGTTTGGGTTTTAGGGTTTTTTTTAACATCTTGGGTAAAATTTCTAAATCAGATCTAAGAAGTCCATTTGTATCCCCACAGAGCAAAAAATAAATAAATGATAAAGTAGATTTGGTTGTAGAAAAAATGGATCTGTCACCTGACTCTGTAAAACCATCTGCATTTGCCCACTGAAAACTGAGTTCAGCTCTGCCATAGTGTCAGAATTTTCTTGTCCTCAAAATCTCATGTTTACAATTCTTTCAGTTGGGAGGACAGTAAACTGAATGGGAGCCTCCATTCAGAATTTCCCACCAATTACTCTATCTGTGTTTGTTGATTACTGGGTACTGTTCTTCACATGGAGTCAGAACTCATAGGTAAGACTTTTTGCCATCTTGCTGAGTTTCATTTTTTCATTAAATATCTCTTCAAACCTTCGGTTCTGTTTTGGAGTGAAATGGTTCTTCCAATCACCAACAGCACCTAGGAGAACAGAGACAGAATAAAAACAGTGAGGTTAGCAATACATAGTGCAGAAAACTATTTAAAAGCAGCCCAGTTTTGTTAATGTTGCAGTTGGCACAGTTTATTAATAGATAAATAACCATATCTCTTTGGTATGTCATGATAATGAGTAATTGTTTTATTGGTCTGGTGAAACTTGGATGGAAACAGCTGGATCATCATCCTGAAAGAGTGTTAAGCCCTCAGACTCATTTAATACCAACAAAACTAAGTGGTACATGAAAACCAGCAAATTTGCTATATGGAGTTGGAGCTCTTCATCATCTCAGCAGAGAGGTATCTTGCTGCACCTTAAATGTATGCAGTTAAAGGTCTCTACCTGGACTCTTTCACAGTAGAGTGAAAAGTTTACATCCTAGCTGAAATTAATTTCATCTGAGTCAAGATCTAACACTCATCAAATGAGAGGTGCCCCAAATGTAGCTGTATCTCTTCATTGACTAAAGAAGACTCCTAAAAACTTAGGACTGAGTAACCTGATCAATGAACTGCTATCCAGTTTGAGTAATCAGGGAATCGTTTTTTAAACCAATGTGTTTTTGTGAGACAATGTTTACAGTTTCCCCTCATGCATTCTCCAAAGACCCTGCATCCCAAAACTCCTAACTGAAAACAGTATTCTGAACAAGGAGGACAAGAAAAGAGAGCCCAAAGAATTATATACATACATGTTCTCTAAACTGGCTAAAAACCTGGGATTCACACAGGAACTATATGGCAGGGAAAGTGCTGGGATTTTTCAAATTTTTCAACATAGCTTTGTCAAAGTTCACTGACTTAGAAAAGTGTATCTGAGTTTTTTGTTTATTTGTTTGCTTCTTGCCGACAGATTGGATTTCAGCATTTGGTTCAGCTCACTGGTAAACACATTCTGAATTAGTGCAATGTACCATTTCTCTACTTATAAATGAAAACAACTTTTTCTTAATTGAAACATTTAGTTTTAAAATGTCAATTATTGTTCAAAAACTGAGTAAAAATAAATATGATGGTTTTGGTTGACGTACTATCCAAATTTGAGGAAGATTCTGAAATGTCAGCAAGAAAACAGCTCCTGCAAGTATTTCTAAGTCACATCTGAGCTAAGCACTGTTGAAGATGTTACTATGGATTCCAGGTTGGCCAAGGTCCGAAGGCCATGAGGTGATCGAGTCATTAATTCTTTCCCTGTTGTCATTGTCAGCATATTCTTTTTTCAGGAATGTTTCAGGAAGTAAGACGTGGTAGGAGAGGATAAAGGCTACTAGCAAGTCTCTTTTGTACACAATGTGTCTGTCTCTTTCTCATTCTAGCAAACTGAGTGACCTTCGCAGGTGATATCACAGGGAACATGTTGTAAAAGACTGAGGTGGCCAGCTTTTAGATAAAAAAAGACAGATAAAGCGTAATGCTTCATGACCCTTTCCTTTTAGCTCATAAGCACCCACAGAGCATTATTAGCCAGACTGCTGTTCATGCTCCTCTATGTTTCTCTAGCGTTTGCAAACCAAGAACTTAAAAACAAAGTGGTTTTTAAGATGGCTTCAAACTGAAGGCTCCTGTTCCTGCTTCCTGGGGTTGACCCAAAGTGTCACTACAGCCCAGAAAATATCTGGACTGCAGCCTTCTGGCTGGGTTCCCACTCCTGCCGCTTTAAGCCCCACCCAGGCACCTTACCTTTTCTGAAAATCAGCTTCCTGTTGGATGTCAGTGAACAAACAGTATGACTGGGATCACTGTTCTCCTTTTCCGTGTCACTCTTCATCTCTGAGAAAGAGGACTTCTTGCAGATGTCTTGGACATCATTGTCACTGACATATAAATCCAGGAACAGACTAATTTCCTTTACAATCTTAGGCAGATCCTGAGGTACAAGAAAAATAAAGCTTTTATATTTCCAAGCCAATTATCAGCCTTTTAGTTGATATGAAATGATCCTTTTTATTATTTATCAAGTTTATCACACATATTTTCTTTCAAGCAAAGCTAAACACGTCATTAGGCTGTGTAGATGGCAGGTACAGTACAATACACACAGAAATTAATACATGCTGAGTAGGTGATACTGGATATAGTTGCATTGCCAATTTTACTCCTAGTTCAGGAAAAGTGTTCTCCTGTCACTCGGAATTATTTCACTGGGGATAGAGAAATACTAAAAGCTTGGTCTGTAGAAGTAGCTTATTTCATTGAATGTGATATATCTAGAAATCCAACAAGGAAATCAGGATACAAAATGACTTGTTTATTTTCCTTGTAATAGTTTGGTCTCTGGTTTTTTGGTTGTGGGTTGGGTTTTTTTGTTTGTTTTTGTGGGGTTCTTTTTATGTTTGCTGTTTTGTGGGTTTCGGGGGTTTGTTTTGTTTTGTTTGTTGTTGTTTGCTTGGGTTTTTGTGAGGGTTTTGTTGTTACTGTTTTCAGAAAAAAACCTCTTTTAATGGTAACACTAGAAAGTGTTTTCTATGCACCAAAAAATTCACTCTCTGAAAGGTATGTTGATATTTGAGTTTTCAATAATTTCCTGTAATAAAAACTTTTTCCTACCCCAGCCTCTAATTTTCTTCTTGATTGGGAACACAAGTCACGGAATCACGGAATCACAGAATTGTTAGAGTTGGAAGGGACCTGTAGAGATCATCCAGTCCAACTCCCCTGCTAAAGCAGAATCCCCTAGAGCACATTACTCAGGGCTGCATCCAGGTGGGTCTTCAATATCTCCAGAGAAGGGGACTCCACAACCTCCCTGGGCAGCCTGTCCCAGCACTCTGTCACCCTAACTGTAAAAAAGTTTTGCCTCATATTTAAATGGAACTTCTTCTGTTCCAGCTTGTGCCTGTTGCCCCTTGTCCTGTCACTGCAAACTATTGAAAAGAGTCTGGCCCCACTCTCCTTGCACCCAGCCTTTAGATACTTGTAGGCATTAATAAGGTCTCACCTCAGCTTTCTTTCCTTCAGGCTGAAGAATCCCAGGTCTCTCAGCCTTTCCTCGTAAGGGAGATGCTCCAATCCCCCAGGCATCTTTTTTGCCCTCCGCTGGACTCTCTCCCAAAGCTCCCTGTGTCTCTTGAACTGGGGAGCCCAGAACTGGACCCAGTTCTCCAGATGTGGCCTCACCAGGGCAGAGTAGAGGGGGAGAATGACCTCTCTTGACCTACTGGCCACACTTGTCCTTATGCACCTCAGGATTCCATTGGCCTTCTTGGCACCAAGGGCACTTTGCTGGCTCATGGATAATTTTCTGTCTCCCAGGTCTCCAGGTCTCCCAGATCCTTTTCCTCAGAACTACTTTCCAGCAGGTCCATCCCTATCCTGTATTGGTGCATGGGGTTCTTCCTGCCCAGTTGCAGGACCCTACACTTGCCCTTGCTGAACCTCATTAGATTCTTCTCTGCCCAGCTCTCCAACCTGTCCAGGTCACACTGGATGGCAGCACAGCCCTCTGGAGTGTCATCACCCCTCCCAGTTCGGTATCATCAGCGAACTTGCTGAGGATACACTCTGTGCCCTCGCCCAGGTCATTGATGATTATGTTGAGTAAGACTGGACCAAGTATTGATCCCTGGAGGACACCACTGGTTACAGGCCTCCTGCTCGACCCTGCTCTGTTAATCACAACCCCCTGGGATCTGTCACACAGCCAGCTCTCAATCCACCTCATTGTCCACTTGTCTAGCCCACACTCCCTCAGTTTCCTGATGAGAATGTTATGGGAGACAGTGTCAAAAGCCTTGCTGAAGTCAAGGTAGATGACATTTGCTGCTCTCCCCTCATCCAGTCAACCACTTATGATATCATAGAAGGCTATCAGATTGGTCAAGCATGATTTACCCTTGGTAAATCCATGTTGATCACTCCCAATAACCTCCTGTTCTTCAATGTGCTTAGAAATTACATCCAGAATGAGTCCCACTGACCATAAGTAGTTCTGTTGTTGTATGTCACTTTTTGAAAATGTCACCAGAAACGTCAGGCATAACAGGTTCATCTGTGGTCTTCAACAGATGTCCTTGGTTGGTCTTTCCAGAGGACCAAGAGCAAAGAGCTTAAAATTCTTCCTGTAGCCTGGGGGAAATCATGTAATATGTGTCCCATCTCCTGCATCTATTAAGTGCAATTCTCACAGGATTTGGTAAACTTGTGTAGTCAGAGTTAGCTCATTGATATCAAGATCTACACAAATATGAAATGCACCCAAAGAAATACATTAACATTTTCCTTCTTTCTACTTTTTCATTATAATTTGCTCTTTGACATTTTTATGATGTTAACTTACAGGTAATGTTTCTGAAAAAAGATCAGAGAGCATGTTTACCTTCTTCATGTCTTCATAGAACAAAAACAGGATGTTTTTGTCATTTTCATGTTCTTCCCAACTTAGGAAATGATCAAACCAAGATCCACAGACAACTGAAAAGAAAACCCATTAAAAGAGATTCATATAAACTTTATTCCTAAAGAACTCTGCCTGTACCTCACACATTTAGAGGAATGAACCCTTCCTAGGATGTACCACTAGCTAGAAATATGCTTCACTAGGAAGTTAAATAAGGAGCCTGTTAAATGGAGCACACTGTTGTTAGCTCTATTTTGTCCCAGCAGAGAACAATCTATGTTACTTTTAAATGTTAAAGACGAACGATGTTAGTAACTTATAATGCAAATACATCACACAACCAACAATGTAGAGAACTTATTATTCTGTATTTGACTCCTGTTCATTATTTTGTCTGAATGCTACTTTTGCTGAGCCATGGGAGGAGAACTGATTTTTGCCTTTCTTTTAAAAACCAAAATTCTGAGCCTTCTGGTGGAAGGGCAAGATGGACTGCATTGAAAGATGAGTTGGAAACCTCCTGTAGGGTGAGGAGAAGAGGCTTAGACAGAGCAGTCACAGCCAATGTTCTCCATAACTGTGGCTTTGCTTTATAACTGCTCCCAGAAAAGTACAATATTGTAATGGGCATAATTTTGGTTGCAAACTTTGAGTTGAAATTAAGTATTTTGTTGAATGCTTGAATCTGTAGCTATCTCCTGGACATAAAGCACCATCTAACTGCAAGGCATGTATGCTCCAGGGTGTACAATTAAACCCTGTTGCCCTGCTCCAACACACTGGAGTTGTGGCCAACAGTAGCATAGAATAGCCCTGTTGGCTTCAGGGGTACAGCATACAGCCTTGGAGACTCCAGGGTCAGTATCACAGTTGTGTCTGTGTGTCCTCATCCTTGTTCTAAGGGAGATTAATGCTGCAAGAGTACTACAGGATCTGAATCAAGCAGCAGAAACTTCCTGTGTTTCTATTAGGAAAATGATGACTTCTCTACACACAAACTCTTAAGTAAATTTATGCTGTAACCAACTGTTATCTTTTTATGCCATATATAAGCACACAGAAAATAAAAGGTGGCTACTAAATTACAGACAAACGGGAAATGCTTTTAAAATTTAATATAATCCTCTTTTCTTCCTTTCACTAATGTATGTTCAGAGTTGATATTAAACAAGTCTAGATCCTGCAAATCACTGAAGAATGTCCCTCAGGCCTGCTCTGAACTAAGAACACAAGATATGAGCCAAGAGCAGCACAAGCCAGTAAACAAATTGACTGCTGGAGCTCTGATGTAAGCCCATGATGACCTCAATGGGACTTCTCTTTCAAAGTTTTCAAGCTGATCTACCATTGTTGCTGTTATCGTCACTATGTTTGTACAGCAGGAACACATGTCCTCACAGAAGTAATAAAGCACTAAAACGGGAGTGGATAACTGCAACATGGTCCTGTTGTGAGCTTCCAGGCCACCATGGCCACTCATTTTTGTCCTTGGTCTTTGGACCCTGCTACTAAGACAACACATAAGCAAAAAGGCTTTATGAAAGCATCTGGACTCCCCTTGAAAGGCCACCAAAGGCTTTCTTCAAGACTGGACAAGGCACTACCCCTGCAAGCATAGCTCTCAGTGCAGCCTGGGAACAGTCTTTCTGTGTGCCAAATTGCCTGCACTTTGGGACAGTAGTGAGGCATGTAGAGCTGGCTGAGCACCTTCAAATGGAGCAGCTGCCCTTCGAGGACAGGAAGTGGCTGCAGTGAGCCCAGCTGCCCTTACCTCTGCTTGGGAGGAGCTGTATACACATACCTCCCCTATCACAGATTAAACATGGAGAACTGTCTGTTTTTCCAGTTCACAAGACAAGGTTGGAAATGTTTTAACACAGGCAAATCCACATCAGAATCGACAAATTGTTAGGGGTTTCAGAGCCTTTGTGGGAAGAAATAAAGTAAGTGACTTATCTGTGGAAATGTTTTTTAAGAGATATGTCAAAGAGCAGCAACCTGCAAAGAGCAGTTGTGCTTAAGTAATGCAGCTACTTATCCAAATGCCTCCTTGCAGGGCTGAAGATAGCATCCTGTTATTGGTCTTGTTTAGTTTGGCATTGGAATTTATCCTGGAAAAAAACCCCTAACTAAAGCCACATTAATAAGGAGTTCTGTGGAAGTTTTCAAACAGTTCACATTTCTTAACTCTTTCTGTGCATAATAAGCTTATGTAAACTGCAAGAAGAAAACATAACATTATCCTTACCATCTCCTTTTACAAACAAGTCAAAGAAAGCAGTCCAAGTGTCTACAGTGGGAAGATTTGGGTTATCTCTGTAGTAATGATACATGGAAACTGCAGTGTCTTTTGGATTTCTGCTTATGTATATCATCTGTAAGTGAAGATGATATGGTTATTAATTTTATTATCTTAGAGGTGCTCTATGTGCAAATGTAGCATTTTCACAGGCAGTTTGCAGCATCAAAACCCTTTCCTTTACAACTCCTCCTTTGGTGACCACACCATTGAAATAGAAATGTATTTACATTTTGAAGGTAGAAGGCAGGAGTTGTTAGTAAATAATTCCATGTGAAGATGTTTTGTTTGCTACACCTAGTTAATGTTTGTGTTTTATTAGATGCCATGTTCATTTTAACTCATGAGTCAGTATACTATCTCATATATCTACAAAATTAAACCATTTACTAATAAACATTCATGGGACAGCTGCCAAACATAAATTTTGGCCTTCCATTCAAACTAGCTTTGTCTCAGAAGTCTGCATCTGAGTAATCCTGAAATGCTGACTTTATAGAGTCTGCACGAAGCTTCAGCAGGGAGGAGCAGAATATATTCCCCCCCCAGAACAGCCTATAAAAACTCAAGGTAACTATTTTCTAAGCTAGTGCTCCAGTCACTATAAAATGGGGCCATGAGAACACACCCCATCCCTAAGGATATATTTTTGATTTAAAGATGTTGAAGTTCTATTTAATGTGGTGCCTGCCTAGTATAGGAATCAGAAGCAGGATGCAGAACCCAGTTCCTTGCTCAAGTCTCTGCTCACACTGCCTTCAACTGCTGATCAGCTGTGTCTCCAAAATTTAGAGAAAACACTTCTGGAAACTATAAATAATTTTAAAATTATTAACACTCAACAAGGCAAATAGATTCTCATTAGACACTTAACATATCTTACTGCTTTTGTATCTCTTTTCCTTACCTTGCATTTTTTATTCTTAAAATTTGGAGGTAACATGTGGTAGTCTAGGTGCGTTGGGATGATTCTTTTTGATGAGAGTTTATTCAGCTCCTCCAGTTTGGAAATGTCACCAAATTCAATGGGAGATGTTAGTGTAACTTGAGTGTTGTAAAGCTTTGTGATAACTCCTGCAAGCCAGTGAGTGCCTGCAGAAGGGAGGAAAAAAAAAAAAAAAAAAAAAAAAAAAAAAAAAAAGTAAGATTTGTTACTGAGAAAATATGTGGAACATGCAGTTTGCATATAGAAACTGCTTATTAGTGCCCAAGTGATGCTTCTAATCCCCTAGATTCAAGAAACTTCTCATAACTGAACAATCCCACTGCCTCCAAATGTATAAATACTGGAAAAATTAGAGCCATAACTGAAGTACAAAGCAACTACGTAAAAAGTGTTATTATTGGTACCAAAACAGTATAATTAGAAAAACTGCTTGTCAGCTGAAAGGTGGTTATATTATTTTTACAATTTATTTTAGAATAACCTGTGGCTTTTTTTTTTTCCTCATAATATCTTGACTCTGTATACTTGGAAACTACTGACTGAGCTTCTTCTTTGGTGTGTGCTTCTGTGTGCAACTGAGTCAGAGGGAGAGGGAATAAGAAATTAATAAATCTACAGCCAAGAGTCATACATATAACTTCATACAGATCTGTACTTGTTCATAATTGAATGTAGAAAGGCCTCAGGTAAATCCTTCAAGTACAGATTTTGCTTGCAAGCAAGAAATATTTATTTTCTTTCCAGTATGAAAACACCTGAGATTATTTTCAATTAAAGAATCAAAACTTAGATAAATGACACCTATTTTTTCCTAATTTGAACCCTTACTGACAGAATAATACAGTCACATCCTCAAACATTCTTCCAAGTTTCTTGTACACAGCAATTTCCCAACTAGTTTAAGCAGAGAACGTGAAACAAGCAATTGAGACTTTTTGCAACTAACATCTAAAAGTAGAACTTACCAGATTTGGGGTAGGAAACCAAAAGGACGTCATCTTCTCTAGCATCAAAAGTATCCAAGGAATTTAAAAGTTCTGGAGACGACCTAGTGGTAAAGGGAATCCCCTTAAACCTGTGAATGAGTTCTGCCTCACTGGGGCTGGACATGGTTACTTAAGTCTTGGATTCCTGCAAATCAGATAATGCTGAAATGGTGAGGATTTGAGAGTCACTTCTTAGTCAGATGGTTTGAAGTGACAAATCGAGACTGAGCAATGCTAACCTCATCCTTATATACTGTGCTACACACCATGGAGTCCTATCAGATATTGATTTTTCCAGGTAGTTGAATGAGGCAACTGAAATATTAGCAGTAACTTGATAATAAACTCGAAATGCAGAGTCATGAAAAATACTCATCATTTGTAATTTATTAGCTTTCCAGATAAGGTAATGAGGTGATAGTCAAAATGTATTAATTGTGGAAAAATTGCAAGAATGAGCATTGTATGTAACCTTAAAATATTCTTCACACAGTTATTTATTAAGTTACACTTCGTTGTAAGCTGTTTTATCTTCCAAGAAAAAAGCTACATCCTAAACCACTTTTTATTAATGCCAAACCAATCCATCATTTTATGTAAATGAAGTAATTTTTTTTGTTTCATTTCACCAAATATACAACAGCCTGAATTTTCAAAAGAGCAAATTGATTCCAAATGCTTGAATTTTGTGGTGTAAAGGAACTAGGTTTCTTAGCATTTTCTAATTTCAGCCTGAAGCATCTTAAAAATAGAGGTACTTACAGTCATAATCATTTTTTAAGCTGTCATATGTATCCGTAAGAGGGGTATAGACAACAAAAATTTCAAATTTAAAATAGATATATAATATTGGCTTGAATCTTGCATGCTTCATGAAGGGATTGAGGAGTTTTAAATCTTTCCACTGAATATGCTGATGCATGAAAATGAAAGTCACTTGCAGAAAAGAGGCAGTTTTTAATTACTTGTTTTGAAATTTTTCTTTTTTAAAAAAATTGAACCTGTAGAAGTCATCATTAATTTTTTTCAGACTGAAAGCTCCACTTTTGTTTCAAGTGACCTCAAGCAAAGTGAAGGCATCCCAGGAAAATAAATAGCTCAGTTTTGAATAAAAACATTTCAGTGTGCTTAATATTTTAAATTTTTCTTTCCATGGCCACAAATTAGTAATTTTTGCCTTCTTTTCTTCAAACAACTATTGGCTTCGCTATTCCTACTGAAAACTTCCCACAGTCTATTCAGCTGAGGCCCTTAAATATCTTCAACTCAATTTGAGAACTTGTTTTAGAAGAAAGCAATTCTTCATGAATTTCCCAAGTTTACCAAGCTCCCAGTTCCTTTTTTTATCATAAATAACATGTTAGGATTGGTCATAGGAACTGACTGCCAAATGGACCTCCCATGACCCCTGGTAAGAAGTTAATGATTAGAGGATGCCCTCCCAAGAAACACCTGAGAACCTCCCCACACGGACTAAGGACAATTACTATCTTCTGTACTTGCTTCTTTCTAATTCAATCTCCAGGAAAGCCAGCAATTTAGGATTGATTTCCCCACCACCCCTCCCTTTTCTTTGCATTATTGGCAGCCTGCCAGTCAAACAGAAGTGAAGTCAGTAAACCCAGATCTTCTCACCTATATTGCCTATAAAGTTGCCCTTAAACAGTTATCGCTTGCAAAATGCGTTCTGTGCCAACAGCAAACTCTGCGTTCCAGTTATGCAGGGCTGAGTGGAGATGAAAATCATGGAAAATATACTCTGGAGACATGTTCCCTATCAGAGAGGACATGGGTGAGTCTTTCCAGGAGCTAATCAAGTGAGTCAGTGAGAGTACAAGGAACACCTGGATACTGATGCTCAGGTAGAAGTTGGGGTAATGAGTTCAACATTTTTCTCTTGCTCCTGGTCAGAAGATCTAAGCCATCACTTCATATCTTAAGGTAAAAATCCTTAAAAGTCTATACTCTATCAGCAGATTTAACTTTGGTTAAAGGTATCAAAAGTGTGTTTGGAACCATAAAGACACCTGTTTCTGTGTTATTCTGAACATCTGTACTAGGTTGAATACAGAGGTTTCTAAGGTTGATTTTGCACTCATCACTCCAGCCATATGTGTTTAGTGCAAGCTAATAAAAATGTCTTACCTTGACCTAGCAGAAATCATCTTATTGCAAAATGCTTTACATATTTACTACGCTTTTTTCTTTTCATTTCTTCCTGCATTCCTGTTAGGTTTTGAGTCAGCAAATTTGCCTAATCTAATCACTTGGACCTTAATTAATAATTCACAAATGAAATGGCTAAGGTGTAAAACAGAAGCAATACAGAAGCAAAGAAAATTCTGGTCCTTTTGACTCATGTCAACTGCTTTTTACACTAGCTTCCTTTTCCAGTGTTTATAATGTTAATGCCTACACTTGGGAAATAGGGCCAATCCCTGCAACAGAACAGTATCCTGAATTTAAGGGACTAGATGAGCTTTAGAGATCCCTTCCAACACAAGATATTCTGTGATTCTACGATTCTATGTTTAACTTGAACCTCCTATGCTCCATCTTGTGCTAATTGCCCCTTGTCCTGTCATTGGACACTGTGGAAAAGAGACAGGACTCATCCTCCTGACACCTACCCTTTAGATCACAGAATGATAGAATCATAGAATCATAGAAGGCAGGGGTTGGAAGGGACCTCAAGGATCATCTGGTCCAGCCTTTCTAGGTACTACTATAGTTTATATGAGATACCTCAGCATCCCGTCAATCTGAGACTTAAAACTGCCCAATGTGGGAGAATCTACCACTTCCCTTAGGAGACTATTCCAATGTTTGACTGTCCTCATGGTGAAAAATTTACCTCTTGTGTCCAATTGGATCAACTTGTGCGCATCACCCCTTGTCTTTTCATGTAACTTCTTGGTTGCCGCCCTTGAAGTACTGCAACATGGTAATGAAGTCTCCCCTGAGCCTTCGCTTCTCAAGGATGAACAAATGCAGCTTTCTCAGCCTCTCCTCACATGGCACATCCTCCAGTCCTCTGATCATCCTTGTGGACATTCTCTGGACCCTCTCCAGCCTGTCTGCATCCTTTTTGTAGAGCAGGGCCAAAACTGAACTCAGTACTCCAGGTGTGGTCTAACAAGTGCTGAGTAGAGCAGGGTGATGACTTCTTGATCTCTGCTGGTGATGCCCTGGTTAATGCAGCTCAGCATCCTATTGGCCTTCTTTGCCCCTGCATCACACTGCTCACTCACGTTGAGCCTCTTATCCACCAAGTCCCCCAGGACCCTTTCCACAGGGCTTCTCTCCAGCCAGGTGGATCCCAGTCTGAACTGCACTCCTGGGTTATGTGCTCCTAACTGCATCTCTGCATATCCTGGCAACGTCCTTGTTATTTTCAACAGGTAATGTTCCAGTTTTCCACCTCTGGTACTTTTTTATTTTAACAGACCCAGAAGCTAGCAGTTAAGCCAAGGGGGTCTCTTGCTCCAGCTACTTCCCTTGTCTTTAGAAGGGATGAATACTTGCTTATCTAGCAGTGTCCTTGAAAAACTCACAGCACTTACCAGCTCCTTTATTCTCCATGCAAGCTTCCCACAGGATCCCTTCCAACTGAGCCCTGACCAAGCTGTAGTTTGCTCTTCTAAAATCTAAACCCTTTACTCTGGAATTAAACTTCACTCTGCTCAGCAGTATCCCAAACTCCACAATATTGTGATCACTGCAGCCAAAGCTGTGAGTAACTGAGATATTTCAGAGCAGATTCTCTTAGTGAGTAGTAAGTCCAGCTGAGCCCCATTCCTGGCTGGCACACCCAACACCTGTGTGAGGAAGCAGTCTTCTGCACATTCCAGCAACTTGATGGATGTCAGGTGAACCGCAATGTTGTTCCACCAGCAAATGTCTGGCTAGTTAAAGTCTCCCATAAGGTTTTGTTGACCCGAAGCTTGCCTGAGCAACCTGAGTATCGTGTCATTGGTCACATAGTCTTGACTTGGGGGTTGGTAACAGATGCCTACTATAAGGTCTCCTTGGAGATGAACCCCTGATTTTGACCCAGAGGCATTCAGTAGGGCTACCACAATTATCATAGTTGATATTATCATATTATATATCACATATCATATAATTATCATATACATGCAAGGTTTTCCTTAACATAGAGTGCAACTCCTCCACCTCTTCTCCTGTCTTTACTAAATAATTTATAATGAAGTTTAATATATATAACATATTATGATATAACTGAAAACTTCCCACAGTCTATTCAGCTGAGGCCCTTAAATATCTTCAACTCAATTTGAGAACTTGTTTTAGAAGAAAGCAATTCTTCATGAATTTCCCAAGTTTACCAAGCTCCCAGTTCCTTTTTTTATCATAAATAACACGTTAGGATTGGTCATAGGAACTGACTGCCAAGTGGACCTCCCATGACCCCTGGTAAGAAGTTAATGATTAGAGGATGCCCTCCCAAGAAACACCTGAGAACCTCCCCACACGGACTAAGGACAATTACTATCTTCTGTACTTGCTTCTTTCTAATTCAATCTCCAGGAAAGCCAGCAATTTAGGATTGATTTCCCCACCACCCCTCCCTTTTCTTTGCATTATTGGCAGCCTGCCAGTCAAACAGAAGTGAAGTCAGTAAACCCAGATCTTCTCACCTATATTGCCTATAAAGTTGCCCTTAAACAGTTATCGCTTGCAAAATGCGTTCTGTGCCAACAGCAAACTCTGCGTTCCAGTTATGCAGGGCTGAGTGGAGATGAAAATCATGGAAAATATACTCTGGAGACATGTTCCCTATCAGAGAGGACATGGGTGAGTCTTTCCAGGAGCTAATCAAGTGAGTCAGTGAGAGTACAAGGAACACCTGGATACTGATGCTCAGGTAGAAGTTGGGGTAATGAGTTCAACATTTTTCTCTTGCTCCTGGTCAGAAGATCTAAGCCATCACTTCATATCTTAAGTTAAAAATCCTTAAAAGTCTATACTCTATCAGCAGATTTAACTTTGGTTAAAGGTATCAAAAGTGTGTTTGGAACCATAAAGACACCTGTTTCTGTGTTATTCTGAACATCTGTACTAGGTTGAATACAGAGGTTTCTAAGGTTGATTTTGCACTCATCACTCCAGCCATATGTGTTTAGTGCAAGCTAATAAAAATGTCTTACCTTGACCTAGCAGAAATCATCTTATTGCAAAATGCTTTACATATTTACTACGCTTTTTTCTTTTCATTTCTTCCTGCATTCCTGTTAGGTTTTGAGTCAGCAAATTTGCCTAATCTAATCACTTGGACCTTAATTAATAATTCACAAATGAAATGGCTAAGGTGTAAAACAGAAGCAATACAGAAGCAAAGAAAATTCTGGTCCTTTTGACTCATGTCAACTGCTTTTTACACTAGCTTCCTTTTCCAGTGTTTATAATGTTAATGCCTACACTTGGGAAATAGGGCCAATCCCTGCAACAGAACAGTATCCTGAATTTAAGGGACTAGATGAGCTTTAGAGATCCCTTCCAACACAAGATATTCTGTGATTCTACGATTCTATGTTTAACTTGAACCTCCTATGCTCCATCTTGTGCTAATTGCCCCTTGTCCTGTCATTGGACACTGTGGAAAAGAGACAGGACTCATCCTCCTGACACCTACCCTTTAGATCACAGAATGATAGAATCATAGAATCATAGAAGGCAGGGGTTGGAAGGGACCTCAAGGATCATCTGGTCCAGCCTTTCTAGGTACTACTATAGTTTATATGAGATACCTCAGCATCCCGTCAATCTGAGACTTAAAACTGCCCAATGTGGGAGAATCTACCACTTCCCTTACGAGACTATTCCAATGTTTGACTGTCCTCATGGTGAAAAATTTACCTCTTGTGTCCAATTGGATCAACTTGTGCGCATCACCCCTTGTCTTTTCATGTAACTTCTTGGTTGCCGCCCTTGAAGTACTGCAACATGGTAATGAAGTCTCCCCTGAGCCTTCGCTTCTCAAGGATGAACAAATGCAGCTTTCTCAGCCTCTCCTCACATGGCACATCCTCCAGTCCTCTGATCATCCTTGTGGACATTCTCTGGACCCTCTCCAGCCTGTCTGCATCCTTTTTGTAGAGCAGGGCCAAAACTGAACTCAGTACTCCAGGTGTGGTCTAACAAGTGCTGAGTAGAGCAGGGTGATGACTTCTTGATCTCTGCTGGTGATGCCCTGGTTAATGCAGCTCAGCATCCTATTGGCCTTCTTTGCCCCTGCATCACACTGCTCACTCACGTTGAGCCTCTTATCCACCAAGTCCCCCAGGACCCTTTCCACAGGGCTTCTCTCCAGCCAGGTGGATCCCAGTCTGAACTGCACTCCTGGGTTATGTGCTCCTAACTGCATCTCTGCATATCCTGGCAACGTCCTTGTTATTTTCAACAGGTAATGTTCCAGTTTTCCACCTCTGGTACTTTTTTATTTTAACAGACCCAGAAGCTAGCAGTTAAGCCAAGGGGGTCTCTTGCTCCAGCTACTTCCCTTGTCTTTAGAAGGGATGAATACTTGCTTATCTAGCAGTGTCCTTGAAAAACTCACAGC
The DNA here is from genome assembly GCF_000747805.2 of Chaetura pelagica. Lineage (NCBI taxonomy): Eukaryota > Metazoa > Chordata > Aves > Apodiformes > Apodidae > Chaetura > Chaetura pelagica. Next base: position 5,390,846 of record NW_009954185.1, on the reverse strand, counting down.
ACTTACCAGCTCCTTTACTCTCCATGCAAGCTTCCCACAGGATCCCTTCCAACTGAGCCCTGACCAAGCTGTAGTTTGCTCTTCTAAAATCTAAACCCTTTACTCTGGAATTAAACTTCACTCTGCTCAGCAGTATCCCAAACTCCACAATATTGTGATCACTGCAGCCAAAGCTGTGAGTAACTGAGATATTTCAGAGCAGATTCTCTTAGTGAGTAGTAAGTCCAGCTGAGCCCCATTCCTGGCTGGCACACCCAACACTTGTGTGAGGAAGCAGTCTTCTGCACATTCCAGCAACTTGATGGATGTCAGGTGAAAAAGCTGTGAGTAACTGAGATATTTCAGAGCAGATTCTCTTAGTGAGTAGTAAGTCCAGCTGAGCCCCATTCCTGGCTGGCACACCCAACACTTGTGTGAGGAAGCAGTCTTCTGCACATTCCAGCAACTTGATGGATGTCAGGTGAACCGCAATGTTGTTCCACCAGCAAATGTCTGGCTAGTTAAAGTCTCCCATAAGGTTTTGTTGACCTGAAGCTTGCCTGAGCAACCTGAGTATCGTGTCATTGGTCACATAGTCTTGACTTGAGGGTTGGTAACAGATGCCTACTATAAGGTCTCCTTGGAGATGAACCCCTGATTTTGACCCAGAGGCATTCAGTAGGGCTACCACAATTATCATAGTTGATATTATCATATTATATATCACATATCATATAATTATCATATACATGCAAGGTTTTCCTTAACATAGAGTGCAACTCCTCCACCTCTTCTCCTGTCTTTACTAAATAATTTATAATGAAGTTTAATATATATAACATATTATGATATAGACATAATTTATAATAAGATATTTATAAGCATTTATGACATCCCCCCTCAGCACTCTGAGCTGGTTCCAACTATTAGGTAGTGTGACTTAGCCAAAACCACTTCACTGGGAGGGCTTTGTATTGCTTTACACTTCAACAACAGTTCCCCACCTGGTAGGCTATCTTGAACTGCCTGGGCTCTTGCCAGAGAAGTCTCCCTTCCTCGTTCCATCATTCAATACTAATCAAGTAGTATGATTTAACAACTTTATTTTCAGAAGTCTGTGATATCATAGGATTTGCTATCTGTAGCAGCTACGCCTATATTTAGGTATGCTGTGAAGGAAGTAAACCCTAAGTGCAGAGTCATGTTGCATTGCATGGCATATCAGATCATAAGGTTCCTTGACCTTATTTTATCCCTCTCACCACAAATCATTGCCTGAGGATATTTTCTGCCAAGTCTACAACTGATACAGCTAATCATAGTAATCCCATTGCTGCCAGCAGAGCTGTGCCCTTTGGAGAGCTGGCTGGCAAATACCACAGCTGTGAGGTTACCACTGTTTGGCCCAGCTCCTTCCCTGCAACTGCATTCAGTGGTACCTTCAAGGCATGACCACATATGTAACAAGGACATGAAGGGGCAAAGGGGGGTGGAGTGGCAAAAAAGAAAAGCAAACAAAGGTTTTAACCTTAATTGGGGTAAAAAAGGTGGTACTATGTACATGCAGGAGGGCTCACCATGTAAGTGCTCTCTGGCAAGTGCTTGTCTGTCAGAGTGGGATTGGCTGGGGGATGTTCTCAGGTCCCTAGGGTGAGAGGACAGGCTTTAGAGGTGTGGGGTGGTTTTTTTTTTTTGGTTTATCGTTATTGTTGTATCTAACATGGAGGCTTAATGGGATAGGATTAAATGACAGTAACTAATGGGTCATCCTGTTATTGCTAGTGCATTGGCACTTAAAGTAATGGTAGTAACTTCACTAGTGACTTGAAATGATTCCGCCTTGTTGTGCATTCACAAATCACAGAATATTAGGGGCTGGAAGGGACCTCCAAAGATCATAAAGTCCACCCCCCTGCCTGAGCAGGACCAAAAAAACACACACAACTAGAGCAGATCACTCAGAAAGGCATCCAGACGGGTCTTGAAAGTCTCCAGAGAAGGAGACTCCACAACCTCTCTGGGGAGCCTGTTCCCATGCTCTGTAACCCATTATGCTTTGTTAGCATAATGTATAGGAATTGTCTGATACTTTGAGGCACACATAATATACTAGGCTGAAGTATTTTATAGGGAGCCAGATCATTTCAAGAAAAAAAACATTTTGAGATGTAGGTTCTTCAGAAATCTACACCCTGTGGAGCATCACTACACAGAGTTTGATGGCAAATGCTGTCCTGTTGGTTCGCACACTCCCTTTAAATACAGCAGCTAGAGAAATCAGCAGTCCAGCTAACCACAACTACTGCTGGCAAAGGTTGTGAGCCATAACCAGGGGAAGTGTACCACTGGAAAGAGCAGCACTTGTGTCCATACTTGCAGTAAGACAGTGCCCAGCTTGCAGGCCCTTGTACTTTGTGTCAGCTCACTGGTGAGTCCAACCCAAATTAACATGGTGATCCTGATGTAAGAGACAATGCTGTTTGCATTTGAGGGAGCTATTTGGAAACTGTGGGCTCATACAAATGTCAAAGGAGAGTGAACCTTGGCCACCAGAGAATGGAGGTCTCCATGTCACTGAGCTGCACACAGAACTTGCAGAGAACCTGATCTCTGACAAGTTGATTACCCCTTTGCACCATGTCTCATTTGCTCATGTGATCGTGACAGCCCTGGACCACTGAGGTGTTGTAGTGGCAGTCAGGAGCATGCATGCACCTCCAGTTTGGCTATCCCTCCAGCTAGACCACTGTGACAGCTCTGCAAGTATCTCTCTTCTCCCAGGAGGAAATCAAAGCAGTGATCAGTCAGTGCCAGCCTCAGCATTACCTCTCCTTGAGGTAAGGAGGCTGATCAATACGCTCTAGCTCTACACCCTATCAGTTAGGCAGTAAGATTCAGGTCATTGACAAAGAGATCAGTGGCTTGGCTGCAGGACCTGTATCAGCAGTACAGACTTCATGTTGTGGCATGGCTCCTATCTGCAGTGGAAAGGTCAGAGGAAACTTCTTGTTCTTAAGAAGAGGCACCTCCACAGCAGCTGAGAAGAGTCTGTGCTAAACACAAACTTGGCATGTCAGGTTATCAAGGGCTTTCTTTCAATATTCTATGATTTTATGACATGGTGGAGGGGTGGGGTTATTTCCTCATGCCTAAGAGTGATTTGGCTGGCAGCACCCACCACCCAGAGTTACAAACATAACCTTCCTTCAGTCCCATCCACACTTGCAGACTGGTCCCTACAGCAGAGGGCAGAGCCCACAGACCCCCTTGTGCCCCCTCTGCTTCTGCCTTCCCTCACAGCAGAGCTGCTGTGCCTTGGTCCTAGCTCATTTTAAGGTCCTTTAAAGTCTTTGAGGAACGAGCCCTCAGGAGCAGCACTTGTGGGAGAAGGTGTTGAAGCCCCACTATAACCCCTTGAACCAAGTCTTGTTTGCATCCCAAAAGGCCTGCCTGAGAGGATGGAGACAAGGAGGATTGCTTGCATATGGCCTGCAGCCTGCATGTACAGTGATTGAGAAAAGGACAGGGATTGAGGGGTGGAAGGGGTGGAGATCCACTCCAGCTGCTCAGTCTTCTGATGCAGCTGTGCTTATCCATCCTTGTGAAACAAGGAAACTGCCTATAAAACAGGGGGCTGCAATGCTGGGCTTGGGGACCCTCACTGACTCCAACTCACCCCCATTGGCTGGCCCCATGCTGGATGCAGGACTGGTGATTTTCTGTCTCTCTAACTTCTCTTACTCTCTCTCTTCCTCCCTAAAATCATTAAGTAACGCAAGGCCTAACCTCGGTTTTTTCTCAGGTTGTGCATCTTGAACATACATGTACTGTTCTCTTGTGATCTGTCAGCCTTTATGATTGTGCAGTCAGGGATAATAATTGAAGTATCAGTATTCCTTCTATAGCTTTAAGTAAACCTAATATTCAAATACAGACTTTGAGTGGCATTTCACCTTCATCTTCATCATCAAGGTGTAGCGGAGGGTTGAGCATTTCTTTAGTCTGTGACACTTGAATCACTCTCCCAGGAAGGGCCAGACCTCAGACTAAGGTTGGATCCAGCCACACTTAGGCTCTTCTCTGAGAAGGAGTTGAGATAGCAACGGAGTCCAATCTGAGTCTCCCTGAGTTGCCCTACCCGGGTTGTGACAAGGTCTCAGTCACAAGTTATTAGACATAAACTGAAAAATGCTACAGGAATATCAGCAGGTGGTAGCAAGGAAACACAGCACCTTGAAGAAAGTTAAATCCCTCACAGCCGGAGTCAGTACAGTCCATTGTCCCCAGACAATGGGGGCCACCCTGACACAGACAAATTATTTCCAAAGTGGAAGCAGAAAGTTGCTGTTTGTAACAGCTTTCTATCATTTGTAATAGAAACAGGAATTGAAACATAGGCCAGATCCAAACTAGATAAATGAAACGTGTTTAATGCTGGTTCTCTGCTTTTGTGTCCTGCAGTGGCTGTGTAATATTCTGCAAGCTTTCATGTTTCTTCTCTGTTCTTATGATTTTTTCTTTTTTTTAATATTATTTTTATGTGTTATTTGAACTGTTCAAACATTGACATTTTATACAGGAAATATTTTTTACATTTTCCTGTAAGTAGAGAATTCCTACTGCACACTTGTCCTCACTGGCAGAATCAGTACATAGTTCAGAACAAGGGAAGAACAAAACAGACATTCTCTGCCACATAGTGTTCTCGTGTTAATATTGGACAGAGGGAAAAAAACATCACCTTGTTGTGGTTCTAAAGACAGTTTTCAAAAGAGATATTTTACAGCTGCCCAGACTTTTTCCTGAGAAGGAGCACAATATATAATTCTTTCCTCCCATCATGTGAGATATTATTTTGTTTTACAGACTTAAAGGTACAAATAGCTCTACAGATCCTGTAGTCTAACCACAAGTCTAACGCTCCTTACAGTTTCTTCTGTAGTTCTGTATTTCAGAATTAAATCATAGGACCACTGTTGAAACATAATCTTCATTTGCACAAATTTGAAGCAGATATTTTCATCTGATGAATGTTGTCTTGATATATATATAATGTTCTGTGAATAGCAAGATAATATAAATGCAAAATTTATATAAAATAAGTAGTTAAGATATTGATGGGATAACTGCCAGTGCAAATTCATGTCTCTCTAAGTCAGATCTTAAATGCAAAATTTCCAAGCAATAAAAGAACCACCCCAAATCCAAGTGTTTTAACCTATATCAATTTTGTCTTCAGTACCAACTACTTTTTTCTGCAATTGATCAAAAAATCCCCAAACTTAACTGACACAGTGTGGCAGTGTCTTCCCAATTGCCACTAATGAGGGAACATTTTCAGCCCTAAAAATGTTGGGTAATATGTAGAATATAGTTGAGTAAACATATATGTAACCACATCACAAAACCTATGATTTAACTTAGGTGAAATAGTTATTTCTTGTCTCACATGATTAAAAAATCGGAATCCATTCCAGACTAATTAGGCTGAAAACCTTTAAAGACTGCTGGGCCAACAGCTGCATCAATGTTTAAATTCATGGATCCAAATTAAGATCTCCTAGATGTCAAGCTTAGTATTTCATATTGGCTGTCTCTTCATCCTCATAGTTATCTTACCATAAGGTATAGTAAAATGTGATTAAGGAGTAAGCAGGGTGATCTGTTAGTTCCTTTTTTTAATGCTATTTCTTGACTCACTAGGTTCCACACTTCAGCAGTGCCAGCCAGCTTCAATAGCTCCCATTCACAACAGCAGCGTCTTTATTAACAGACTGAGTGCACAGTTTCTTCAGATACACTTTAATCAGAAAACTTTTTCAAAACTCTCTCATGCTGTCAGCTTGGAAATAATTTCATGAACTATTTTCTTTTTCCCTAAAGAAGAGCAAATGCTTCTGAAGGCCGACAGGTTAAGTGCAAAATCAAGCAAATTAGCACCAGCATTACAGATCTAGAATTCCAGCTGCTTTTTACAAAATTGCCCTCAATTTCCTGCATTTTCAGACCATTATTTCTTATATTTTTACCATTCTGTTATTATTATACAGAAAGAAGAAAAAGTAGTTGTCTGAGGGATAAAAAGAAAAGTTAATAGAAGAAAAAGAACATGCAGTTCATTTCTGCTCATTGAATAGCAGTCATATTCCTAAAATGATCCTTAAAATAAAATACAGATAGCAAATACAAATATAAAAATCTAGACTTGTATTTCTTCAAAGTTTCAAATATATCCAGCATTGTTCTCATCAACAAGGAGGGGCTGGAAGGCAACGTGATACTCAAGGGCAGCCTTGGCTGCAATGACCATGAGCTAGTGGAGTTTAAGATCCTTAGGGCAGTGAGGAGGCCACACAGCACACAACAAGCTCACTACTCTGGGCTTCGGGAGAGAAGACTTTGGCCTCTTCATTGGTCAATAAGGAAAGAGCAACTGATGACATCTACCTGAACTTGTGCAAGACAATTATAACTTATCTGGAGGCCTTGGAGAGGAGTCCAAGAACCCAAGGCTAATTCCCCCAGCCTACTTATATGTCAGTAGGTTCAGAGTCAGTGAAGGTCTCACCCGAACTGCAGAGCCATACGCAGGCTGTGGGCTTCTCTAGACACCAGCACATGTGCTGTGGGCAATGAAAGTGGATCAGTCTGTCTGCTTTCAAGCCCAGGAGACCCAGATTTCTGAACAGCAGTGGAAGCCAGGAGAATGGTTCAGCCAAACCCACACCATGGAGAGATTTCTCCCACCTGAGACCCTCCCTACCAGCTCACGCAAGATCCCCCTTTCAGATCCACTGGTATCTTTCCCCTCATTGTCATGTCCACATCAACTTGTCCATACCTCTTCTCTTCTACTCTTAATCTCTGATTAGCTACAGTCTTTGTAATCCCTGGCTTCTCTTCTCCTGAACCCTTTGTCAATAAAAGTTCACCAGTGCAATTTTTATTCTTTAAAACATACTTCAAGTTTTGCATGGTTGAAGGCATCTGCATCTGACAGCATTTCTTACCCTCCAACAATGCTGACAGAGACAATTTCTGGCTTCCTTTTTCCTACTCATCACACTCAGGTTAATTTTGTCCAAGAGCAATTTAGAGTTGATACTACAACATAGCTGTTTGGACAATTGAAATCACCTGGGAAACAGCCTTCTAGAAACCATCTTAAAATGTCTTCCTACACATATGGATGACAGTGTATTGGTATGTGAGCTTTTTGCATAGACCTATCCAGACAGCTTCACTGGTTTTGAGTTATACCGGTATTGCCCCAAATTTGTGGAGTTAACTATGAGCAAATAAGAAAATTATGAATGTTGTAGATTTGGAAATTATTATAAAAACCTAGGAGAATAAAAACATTGTTAAATACTGTGCTTCATTTTTCAAAACAGCAGGATTATATTGGAAAAATCCCTAATTTAAATGACCCCATTTTGGGCTCATTAGCTTTACTCTACAACCAGTCATATGCAAGCAAATTTCAAGAGAATTAAGAATTTAAATCACTTAGTACTGACCTTTAAATTATCTTCTTGTGATAATATACATTATGTTCTCTTGTTGTACAGGGTCACAGGCAGGATGATTTTGTGTTTGAAAGGAACAAGATACTTTTAGGACCTGTTTTTCATACAGAATCTAAGCTCTGTAGTCTGGGTTGATTATTTATAGTATATCACCTACACACTGGCATGAGCAGGAGGCAGTTCAAATCACGGGAAAGTCTTAAATGCATCTGCAACCTGACAGATTATTTGCTATATTTGATGTATTAATAAATCAAAACCAAGAGCAGCCACATGACAAGACAAATAACAAGATATTTTTACTAGTGATCTCTTCAGGAGTTACAGGAGCACTGAATCTATAATCCATTAGAAGTACAACTGTTTTTAGGGTATGTTATGCATGAGACAAAGAGCCAAAAAACTGTCAGGCAAATATTTGCAACTTGGGGTGGGAAGGACACCAAGTCCTCAAAATGTATGAGGTTCTCTAAATATCCAATACATTCCAGCTCTTTCTGAACAGTGTTACACCTGTCGCAACAAATTATCTTCTCACATCTGCTTCTACAACCCTATTATCCTCTCTTGGCCCATTTTGTTTAAACAAACCAAAGAAAAAATGGGAAGTAAAATGAACATTGAACCAACATTATTTCTACGGGTTTGCCACAGGTCTCATATTAAATTAGTTTCTGGAGGATGTTGCAGCTGCTACCTAGAAGATCAATCACTTGACTTTCATTAGATTTGACAGCTATAAATGCTTCTAGATGGGGAGTCTGGCAGGCTTAGATTAGTCTCCTTACAAGTGAAACATCACACATCAATGCAAGCATAGGATAATTGCCCTAGCTGGCATTTAAGGGAACTAAAAGAAAAATGTTTCATATTTGGGTAAGAAAAATAATGAAGAGAAAAAAATTTAAATCTTGGAAAGTAAAAATACTAGTATCTGAGTTACCTCTTCTGGCATAATAAAGCAAAAGGCACAACAGTGAGATCAGACTCAGAAATCCAGATTGCTTGCTCAGGAAGGTAATTCTGCTATTAATTTCTGTTTGTTTGCTTGTTTCTTTGTTTGTTTTCAGGGACTTTTTTTTTCCTTGCTTCTCTGAACACAATAAAACCTTTTCTAAAGCTGACTGATAAACTATACTAGGCAGATTTCCAAAGCAGAGGCACCTGCCGTAGCCTAATGAAAGCAAAAGAAAGGCCCTGATGTGTTCATCTGGTCCAATGCAAATATGTATCTGTTCTTCTTTTATTTGGAGACCATCCTATGTAATTAGCTGACTCAGGCAGCCCACTACCTCAGGTGCTCAGTCCAAATATGCTTAGTACTCTTCCCATGTTGAAAACCATTAGAAAGAGTACAAAACAGCCCAGGACATGCAACTGAATCAGCTTAGAACATCTTCATTAAGCACCCTTTTCTGCAACCCTCTTGTAGAATTATTATTGAAATGCATGAGTGATGAACAATGGCATGGTTTGGTTTACCAAGACTTAACCGAGAGGGATCTTATTTCCAGTAGAAACTTTCAAAGCTTTTAGCTTTTCTTTTGGAAATAATCTAGCAATGGAGTTCTGGGTAAAAATACGGGCTGCATAGAAAACAAACTATTTATTTAGTGGGGGGAAAAAAAGGAGATAATTCTTCATGGCGTGTTTCTCCAATATCCTTTCCAAAAGTGGGCCATTACAAATTTTTCTGTGAAAAAAATTCAAACTCCAGTCACTCACTTGCCAACAGCTGAGTCAAGCCTTATATTCACATGAACAATGAATAAAGCAAACTGCCTTCTTCAGCTTCATAAAAAAATGGCTGATATCTTTACACCAAGTAGATCAGTCTCTTTCCTACATTCTGAGTACATTTATACTGGAAAGCACTTTTCTGTAGGCTGCTTGTGTTTTGATGAGGTTGTATTTTCTAGCAGAAAACAAAAAAAAAAAGGTCTTAATATACCTTGCCAGCTCCATTAACATCTCCAGCAGTTCTGTTTGATCACTTTACTTAACAACACCCCCAACTGTGACAGGTATGTACTCACACTTCTTAGCACAAATGATACTCACAGTACTTTGTAAACACTGAAATCTATGAGAAATCAGGAGAGTTGGAATTTGGTCCATTATCTAAACGATCTCTGCATAATCTTGTGGGAAGGTACATGAGTTTTTTTCTATTTTGGTGATGTTGTTATTTATTTTGTCCTTTTAGAGCTCAACTCTGGTCCCAGACAAGTCTGTGGGTGTCTGTAATTCTCTCCATGGCTGTGCAATCCCGCTGGTGCTATTTCTCACAGCTCAGAGAGCATGGAATGCTGTCACAGGGCAGTTCAGCTTGCTTAAATTGGATGAACTAAGATGCAGTGAGGTAAGAGCAGAAGTCACAGATGGGATTTACATAATGGGTTTTATGAAGAAATGTTAAAAATTCATGGAGCCTTAAAGGCATTAGTGCCCAGGTGTCTTCACTAAGTAAGGTCTCAACAACAGGCCTAGAGAAGAGACCACATATATTTAGGCACTGACTGAAAGGTGAAACTTTCCTTGTCATTAACCTACACTGCTTTTGAGCCACTGATTTTTTATGTACAAATCCATTACTAATTCATTAAGCTATTCAGTCCCTCTGGGTGTATTTTTGTTTTGTTTTCTAGTCAGATTAATTGCTTAAGAATTTAGCATCTGTATATTTGGCTTTTCTAATGCCTCTAGATTAAACCTCTCCCAACATTCAGAAGCCTGTGTAGCAAAGTTTGGCAGAAGAATTTCCACTGAGAAGAGAGAATGGTACAATCCTTAAACAGTCAGGTATTTTAGTAGAGATTGTGTTCCCAGAAAATGCAAAACAGTAACTATAAAAAAATGCAGGTGCAACAGTCTCCATTCCCCATGTACGTACCTCTAAATGATGCCAGGAGGTGCATTAATAAGGGTTTTATACACTATATAAAAGTATTAAGTCCAGAACATAAATAAGATTCATCCTGAAGATGGGAAAAGGACAGACTTAGTGCCCTTTCAACAGCTTACCTTCATCTATCTCAGTCTTCAACCTCTTCCCATCATAATGTTCCCACTCCCTTCTCTAATATACCCAAAACAAGCCCATGTGACAAATACAGAACAACCAATGTGACAAATAGAGAAGAATCACTGAAGCAATCAGAACTCATCAACAACCATGTTTGTAAACAATTTTTTGAGAAATAGACACTTTGCCAAGACCCACCTTCACGTAAGAGGATAAAGGTAATTTATGTTGGCCACTTTTTGTGGGTCTTACTGCAAGCATCCCATGTCCCAGTCTGTTATTTCCTTTTGACCTCCTTTTTTGTTTGACTAACCAAGGACTTTGGAACTGCCCCCTCACTCCTTAAAATATAGCATAATTATTAAATAATAGAATCATCAAATCATTTAAGTGATTATATCTTTCCAGCCAGTCTTCCCCAGACCTGTAGCATTGTTGTGGCGCCAGTGCAGGACCCAGCACTTGGCCTTGCTGAACTTCATACAGCTGATCTTGGCTCATCGCTCCAGTCTGTCCAAGTCTCTCTGTTAGAGTCTCCCTACTCTCAGGCAGATCAACACTCCCTCCCAATTTTTGTTGTCCACAAACTTACCAAGGGTTCATTCTATCTCCTCATCAAGATTGTTGATAGAGATGTTAAAAAGGAGTGGTCCCAACACTGAGCCCTGAGCAACACCTCTTGTGACCGGCTACCAGCTGGATTGAACTCCATTCACCACCAACCACTCTCTGGGCACAGCTGTCCAGCCAGTGTCTTACCCAGCAAAGTGTACACCCATCCAAGCCATGAGCAGCCAGTTTTTTCATCAGAATGCTGTGGGAGACAGTGTCAAAGGTCTTATGGAAGTCCAGGTAGACGACACCTAAAACCTCTCCCTCGTCAACCAGGTGGGTCATCTTGTCACAGAAGGAGACCAGGTTCATCAAGCAGGACCTTCCTTTCATAAATTTGTGCTGACTGGACCTGATCATCTGCTTGTTCTGTATATGGTGCATATGGCACTCAAGAACAACTGCTCCACAACCTTCCCTGGCATTGAAGTCAGACCGACAGGTCTATAGTTCCTTGGATCCTCTTTTTGGCATTTCTTGTGGATGGGTACCACACCTGCTACCCTCCAGTCCACTGAGACCTTCCCAGTTAGCCAGGATTGCTGGTAAACGCTGGAAAGAGGCTTGGCAAGTGTATTTTCCCAACTCCTTCAGTACTCTTGGGTGCAACCCATCCAGCCCCATAGAATTAGGGATGTTTAGGTGGTGCAGCAGGTCACTGACCATTTCCTCTTGGATCACAAAGGTTTCATTCTGCCCCACCTTCCCGTTTTCCAGCTCAGGGGACTGGGGTCTAGGAAACAGCCAGTTTGACTGCTAAAGGCTGAGGCAAAGAAGGCATTTAGCACCTCAGCCCTTTCCTCATCCTTTGTCACTATGTTTCCACCAGCATCCAGTAAAGGACAGAGATTCTCCCTTGTCCTCCTTTTGTTATTAATGCCTTTATAGAAAGATTTTTTATTGTCTTTGACAGCAGTGGCCAAGTTGAGTTCAAGCTGCGCTTTGGCCCTCTTAATTTTCTCCCTGCATTGCCTTATTGCATCTCTGTATTACTTATGAGAGGCGTGTCCTCAAACTTATTTCTCCATCTTAGTTTGCTGTCTCCAGCTGCCATCATTGTATCTTTTGTGTTCAGGCAAAAAAAAAAAAAAAAAGAAACAAAAAGCCTACTGAAAGAGCAATAGGAAGACAATTGATCCAAGTTCCAGTTCCCCAAACATGTCAGTACTGAGTTCCAGCAAGGGAAGGTCACCAGATTTTCCTAACCAAATTGAATAAAGTTTTTAAAGGTATGATGTGTATCTGCCTGCCTATTTTTTCTTAGGATTGAGCCATAATGAAGACTTGGGGTGAGGGGAGGACATTTTGGTTGATAGAACTAAAGAAAGCATCATGATGATAATGGAGGCATTAGGTCTAAAAAATAATGAAAAAATGTATTAGAGTAAAAACTAGATAAACATCTCACTGGCAGAGGATGTGTACAGAGAGAACACCGAACATGAAAACAGACATGAAACAGAAACATTTGGAAAAGGAGAATAACCTGGGGGAAACAATACCTATGAAGAAGAACTAGTCTAATCAGATATATAGATTACATGAAAGAGCAGCAAATCTGGATTTGCCATCAGTCTCTGCCTCTCATAAAAGTGTTTTGTTTACTCACAGGGTACTTTCTGAAGTTAGTATCTTTCTTATGTGTGCAGTGAGTAACACTGTAGGATTCCAATTGCAATTGAAGCTACTATGTGAAGCTATGATATGTAAATGGCAGAGGGTATAAAACTAGGAGAGGTTTTAGGAGATACAGAAGGAAAAGGAAGAGCAGACAGAGATGGGAGAGAGGAATGCTTGTGGCAGGCAACATCTCAAAAGGGCTTGCAAAATGCCATTAAAATAAAAATCCTAAGATCTGCTCAGCTCTACCCATGGGGGAGCACAATGTCAAAGATATGAAGGAAAACAAATGTGTGATTCCCATTAACATTACCAAAATACATGCAGCTAATTCCTCCACTGAGAGCTCCAACAGCTGGCTCTAACAATGTGGATAATTTACACTGTCTGTTTTCATGTACTTCTGTTTGGTTGACCTGCTAGAAATTTCTAATTGAAATATCATCTCTGTAAGTAGATGATGCACTTGTGGAAACAAATGTCAGATGTGTTATTATTCATGCCAAGTCACTGCTGGAGTTAAGTCACTGTAACCAAAGAAATTACAGGAGGGAGGAATTAGACCTGCAGTAGTTAAAATGTGTATTTGTACAGTTGTCTCAGGTAGCTGAGCATTAGGTAAAATTTAATAACTGAGGGTGGTGGTGACATTATAGCGAGGAATGAAAGGAACAATACCAGCAATTTAACTGCATCCATGGCCACAGTCATATTAGTCTCATTAACTAAAGTACAGTGAGATTTTCCTCCATTTTAGAAGAGAGTGAAGTCAAAATTACAGATGCGACTCTTTCCTCTTGTAGTTGCCAAACCAACTATGGTAAATGAAACAATGCCAATATATACTGTATGAAGACACAAGCATTTATTTTTCTGGCAAACCTTTATCTAGGTCAGCATTTTTTATTTTGGGGTAAAATTGTATAACAATAGTAGTCTTGAGGAGAAGGATATTTATTCTGTAACCCATTATTGGGAACAGGGCAATTTTTAAATGAAGATAAAAGAAAGTGCTTCTTCTCCTCACCTTTATATATTCAATGCCAAAGCAAAAAATATGGTGAACAGTTGAGTTGTTTGCATTTGGGTCAATCAGCCCTCCAGAGAAGCCTCCATGTGCAGCTGTAAAACTGGTAGGTTTAGCAGTAATCTCAAGATTAAACTGTTATGAAAATTTGATCAATACTTTTTCCCGTTTAATCTATTGTACATACCTGCCCTCTGAACTGTGATGGCTTTTTTTCAAGGCACATTGTATGAAAAATACCTCCCTCTCCAGCTCCCCCCTTGGAGTGTTTTTTTGGAGGGCAATTCCTTCTGATGCCCTCAGGGCAGCTAAATGTGCATCACAGCTCCATCCCATCTGTAACACAACTCACTTAGCTCATTCCCACATAGAAGACACTAACTGAAACCAGCCACCCTGGGCTGACAAAGAGTTTGAGTACCCCTTCCAGGATGCCATCAGTCTATAATGGGGAGGGACTTGTTACAAGGGCACATAGCAAGAGGAAAAGGGGTAATGGCTTTAAACTGGAAGAGGGTAGATTTAGGTTAGACATTAGGAAGAAATTCTTCACTGTGAGGGTGGTGAGACACTAGAACAGGTTGCCCAGGGAGGTTGTGAAGGCCCCCTTCCTGGAAGTGTTCAAAGGCAGGTTGGATGGTGCTTTGAGCAACCTGGTCTAGTGGGAGGTGTCCCTGCCCATGCAGGAGGGTTAGAACTAGATGATCTCTAAGGTCCCTTCCAACCCAAAACATTCTTTGATGCCAGCTATGACCTGCTGACCAAGGCTACTATCATAGGACTTGTTCAAATAAAGAAGTGTTTGGTAGTGATTTGTTTGGTAGTGTTTTGTTTGCAAAAATGGATGAAATTACCATTGAGCTTTGTCAGAAGAAAATTAAAATGTATATTCAGGTGAGGAGCTTCATCAGCTTATAATTTTTGCACACCCTTCAGAAATATGGAATATTTAACCCTCCAGCAACATTTTTTTCTGCAGAAGCACTGCATGGAGATAATATTTAAAGATTTTCATCTTGTTGACCATGGGCCCAGAGGAGAAATACTTATTTGTCTATTCAGACTGATTACAAAGTGAACTAAATGGAATAAAAAAAATATTGATTCCTGAGCAGGAAATATTGACAGCTTGCTCACATCTCACTGCTGCACCTTCAGCTGCTTGTGGCAACCTTTCTGTTACCTTGTGCAGAAAATATATAACCCATGTCAGAGAACACTGAAGATGCCAGTCTTAAGAAACAAATATCACAGTTCCACAGCCAGCAGCAAGGACACCACAGTCTCTCAACTAAATTACTATTTAGTAACCAAGATAGTAACTCAAAAGGGAAAGAAAGTGGGGCACAGGGGGAAGGTATGTTGTGAAAAAAATGGGAAGTGGGATAACATGTGCACAAATATGTAAGCAAAAGGAGGTAATCCAAAATTAGTTTTGTGAAAGAAGTGCAGAAAGTGGAAGTCTGACCCAGGAGTTTTGCAAGTTCATGCCTCTGAAGTGAGCAGGTGGATGGACACAGGAGAAGCACTGCAACATGAAATCCAGCTAGCAGCTGCAGGAAAGCAGGTGACAGGTTGGAGAGGGTTTTCAAGCTTTGGAGGAGTGGTTGTACATTAGGTATTGTTGTAAAGCAATTTTGATAACATGCTAGTAGCACTGCCACTGGTATTAATAACAAAAAATTACAAAAGGATTCTATAAATTATTCTAAGTTACTGTTGCCATTTAGACTGAACCATCAATGACCCAAAAATAAGAATGTGTAGAGAATGCAGGCACAGGATGAAGTCAGCAGTCCAGGGCTATAAATAGACATTTTGAGTGAATAATTACTCATCACTAAAGGAATAGAACTATGAGAGTGACCAGTTTTAGGGTCTGACAAAATAAATAACCCTTTAAACAGGAGGTATGCATGGCTAGATTGTATTCACAAAGCCATTAGTTATGCTGTGAGGATGTTACATTTCAAAGTCTGTGAAAAGAGAATAGGAACCTCCTGATGAATAATTGCACACGTCTTATAATTAAACCATAAGAAGCATATTACATATGCCCATAACAGATTGTTTTGAACAAAGATATCTTTTAAAGACTGCAACTGAAACCACTAATTGTGTGAGTGCCAATGTTTGAGAATTATGTAGGTAGAAATGATCACTCTGTCAGCTTGCAGCACTCTATAGATAAGTATTATCTTACTACTGCTGAAGGGAATTATCTTTCCAATGCTTGTGTTTGGTCTGGTAACCAAAGGTTTGACTTTAATTTGGATGCAGCTCTTTGAATTAATAACAAAGTGAATGAAGATATGGGCATGCTGGAATCTGTCCAAAGAAGGGCCATGAGGATGTTCAGAAGGCTGGAGCACTTCTCCTATGAAGACAGACAGTGAGACAGTGGAACAGGTTGCCCAGAGAGGTGGTGGAAGCCCCATCCCTGGAAGTGTTCAAGGCCAGGTTGGATGGGGCTCTGAGAAATGTGATCTAGGGCGAGGTGTCCCTGACCATGCAGGGGGGTTGGATGATCTTTAAGGTCTCTTCTAACCCAAACCATTCTATGATTCTATGACTCTAAGAGGAAGTCTTACAGGTATTGAACTTACTTCTAAGCTCAGGTTATGCTGAGCTAGCTTCCAGGGTGGATGCCAAAGCTGCAGTCAAAGGCTTAAGTGTGTTTGGAGTGAAACACAGGGACTTAGTAGACAGAAAAGTGGAAAAAAAAAAATGTTAAAAATTTGGGAGAAGTTACTCCAAAGTCAAATACTTTTGTCGGGTCGTTTTTCTTAGACTTCTGCGATGTCAATATAATCACATCAGCTTCTGTTACTGCAAAATAAAGCGAAGCCTACCCAAGCAATTTTTCCTCAGGACCCCCAGAGGCATAAACACTACATTCTTCCCAAAGCAGAGCAAAACTCACTGTTTTAATTTATGATACCATTAACATTTTTAAAGCCAAATGCAGAGAGAAAAAACTCCATAGGACAACACTTACTGCCTGTTTTGACTGAAGGACTTGAAATTCTTTGTTTACAGTTTCTTGATTCACTTATTTGAGCTGTAGTACTAACATACCCTGGTTTCCACTCCATCTGGTATTTGAAAGATGGAAAAGGGTTTGGCAAACTTAAGTAAGCTACAGACATTTTTTTGAGTATTGATATTAAATTTCTCCCTGTAAAAAGTATTTTGCTTCTGTTTGACTAAACATAATTCTAATTTTAATTCTAATTGGCAAAATCTTATTATTCTTAATACTGCTAGCATACTTAGCAGGCCTGCTCTGACCTGAGGAGACTGGAACTGTGCTGGTTTAGTTTGGCCGATTTTTTTGGTAGTGGGGGAAGGGCCCCACGAGTGGCTCTGATAAGAAGCTGAGAAGCTCCACCAGCTCTAGAACCAGCCAAGGAGCCATTAGAGAGACAATAGATGTGCCTCTGCTATTAACATACAAAAGAACTAATATAACACCTAAGCAGGGCAAGCAGGGGGGGAGCTGAGCTGGAGAGGCAGAGCAGTGCCAGGGTGAAGATCCAGTAGTTGGTGAGGAAGAAGGGGAAGAAGGTGCCCAAGCAGAAGTTTCCCTGCAACCCATGGTGAGATGGCAGCTGTGCCCCTGCACTCATGGAGGAACATGGTGGAACATTCCCTGAAGGCACCAGGAGGGGGGAACTTGGCCAGTGGACTTGGATGTTGTGGCCAGAGGATTTGCTGCCAGTGGGCTCTGATTGCTCAGCTGTGGAAGCCCCCGAGCCAGGGCAGGTGGCTGTTCCCGAAGCCCCCGTGACTCTGTGGGAAGCCCAGGCTGGAGCAGCTCCCGACCTGGTGGGAAGGACTCAGGAAGGAGAGGTTGGTGGAGGCCTCTGTGCCATGGGAGGATCAAATCCCCTTTTCATTGGCAGCAGTTCATGGCATTCACATCGCTCGCTCCCAGCAAGTCTCTGCACAGAACAGTGTCCCTGCTCCACGTCTGCAAGACCAGAGAGTTCCTGGCATGCCTCAACACTGCACTTCAATCACAACACAGTTTCTCCCACCATATATCTATGTTCAGATTTATTACCTGCCTCACACTATGGCAGCACAAGGACCAGGAGGTGACCAGCCAGGCACCAGAGCAACTGTCTAATGGGTTAGTGACATATCATGAATTTTAGCACATATTTTCATCAGATGAAAATGTATCCATTATCTTGTATTATTTCTACCTGAATGCCTAATTTCAGACCTGTACTTGTACAAAGCTTCCTTCTCAACTAACTTGCACTGGTCAAATGACAATGATTGACAAAATTAACAAGTGAGCCAAATAAGGATCAGCCAAGTTGTATTATTCTGTCTGACATCTAAAGGTATATATATGCACATAACATGCTGCTGATTGCCCTACACTCTGCATAGCACCATTGTTTTCCAAGCTACCTGTCTCTAAGTAGTAACTCTCAGAACAGAGGAGCTCAGCTAATGAGATCAGATGTGAGTGACAATCAATTTTCTCCCACTTGAGCCCACTGGCAGAAATTGTGGAGGCTGGGCTTTTGCAAACACATTATCTTGCTGTGGTTAATCCCTATGCTAATCGATTTTCTGAGATACCTATTTTACCCCTTAGAAATATTCCCTGGCTGCCTGCATAGCAGATTTATGCATTGACAGTGAACTTCATTGTGCTGTGAGGCATCCAGTGAACGTCAGAGCAGTTGAGAAAATTTCTATTTCATGTCTATCTGTCTCTTGCAAGGAAAGAAGTGCTGCCTGGAAAGACAAAGATTTTAGCAGGAAATCCAATGAGCATTAAAAAAAAATCACTCAAATTCTCTTCTGTGTGATCCCAAAGCAAGATAATAACAAATTTCATATAGAGAGTGTTTAGACATTTTTGCAGGCAGTACATTGTGTATTGGGCTACTGTTCAGGACACCTGAATGTCTTGAACACACCTTCTTGACAGCAGTTGCTGGATGACCATGGCCTTCCCTCTGTTTGCACAGCAAAGGTGAAGTAGAGGTATTGGTAGAGACCTCCTTTGCAATCTAGAATCAAACCCATTACAGAAGTATCAAGTATTATTATTCTCTTTAAAGCAGTGGTTAATAGCAACATTTTATGTTTTTTCACCGACAGATAAAGCTGAACTTGGGAAGTTAATTTGGGAAGTGGAAACTTGTTTTGATAAGACATGGGTGAGAGCTTTGCAGTCCTTGCTGCCTTTTGTCTTTCAGCTCCTTCTTAAAAGAGCACTACACATAATTTAACTAGATGTAGTATTGATCTGGTAAGGCATAGGATTAAACCATAAGAAAATAATCAAGTAGAGATGTACAAGGTGTGTACAGATGAGGACCAACATAGTCACTCTCAGCTGACTCTGTCCATGGAAAGATACAGGCATTTCAGGATGCAGCTTACTTAATTAAGAAGTTAGCAACAGGCTTAGATGAATTGTGCCCTAGAAATGCTATTTTTTCTTTGCTGACCAGGCAGGGAAATTGGGCAACAATCCAGATAGGGACAACTCTGCCACAGAAAACTATGTGGGGTCAGATAATGATACTAAGGCTTTCTCACTAGGCTTGCAGGTATTTGAGCAACACAGTAAAACCCTTTACCCTTTGTACATCCAAGAAGAACATGCAACCATATCTCATACAGAGTGTTACTTATAAATGGGACTTTACTGTTCAAAGACACAAAGTAACCTGTCACTAGGGGCAACACTAAGTCCTCAGCCATGTCTTGGATAAACATTGTGACAGGAATTTCTTGTCTCACTCCCATGTACTAGGAAGCAATAACTGGTGCACATTAAGCACAGATTTTTACTGTGTTACTGAAGCAATACAGTGAGGACTCTGAGGAAAGAGGAATGTTTAGCTGAGAAGTTTGTGGACAGTGGAGCAGCAAGAGATGTAGCACAAAAATCTGTAGGAAATCTGACTTCATTGGGTCTGTTGCTCTTTTTCATGTTTGTTTGAATCTACAGACCATCAAGTGAAGAAGATGCATTGTCAGGGCCAAAGAGAGATAAATTAAGTGACAGCACTGGCAGTGCTATTGTATCCACACAGAGTCCTTTTTGCTGAAAATGAATTATTTGCAGACAGCACTAAAGCATACCTAGAGGATAATTTGTCTTAGCCACATTATTATAAAATAATCCTTTAGATCAATAAATGTCTCTTCAGTCTTCTTCCTGACTAGCCTAAAATCCCTGCAGAAATTCCTTACTCTTCTGTGGTGGGAATAAGTAGTTAATGACATGATTTAAGATGCATGCGAAAAAACGAAAAAAAAAAAAAAAAAGGAAAGAGATAGTCTTGTGCTTGTGTTTCAGGTCCTAATTTGCTTCAGAGTTTCCAACATGTGAGAAAAGAGTGAAAAACAGTAAAGGATAGTTATAGCCATTAATTTTGTGTTCTTCTTTTAGTACAATATCTGCATATTCAATGTCATATTGGAATTATATGTCTGGATGTGTATATAATTACATTCTGTTTCTATTATGAATTTATTTAAAAATGAGACGTTCAGAATGCACTGCAGGGTTGTGATCAATCACAGACTCACATTATATTATTTGTGCTCTAGGGCTAAAGGAATATAACTTTAGCTTTCAGGAGATTTCTTGCATGATTGCTCATTGAAACTTTTAATTAGCTTCCTGCAAGTATATTGGCTTGCAAAGTCTGGGGAAAAGTAGTCTTCCACTTCTCCAGGTCAAAATAAGGTATTCCAGTACCTCTGTCTTGAGCACAGCCTAAGCATCTATTCATAGTTCATGTTGTCTTGTTGTCTGGTCATCCAGGGTGCAAGAGGTTCAGAAATCTGACTCTGCCACAACATAGCATAGTGGAAGGAATATGCCACTATTTTTTTTTGGCTGGCACCATCCTGTTACAGTCAGTGTAGGGTCTTCTCCAGTGAAAATAGATTATAATTTTAGATATACAACACAGGCAGAACTAAAATGGATGAATATATGTTTCTTTGAAGGCTATTTGCTGGCAACAATTGCTTTTACATCGAAGAAATTTGTCAGGAACTGTTGCAGGCTGTTTTAATAAACAACGGATATGTGAGCAATCGTGTTTTTACTGATAGAACACCTGGGCCTCAATGACCAAGGACACTCTCCTGAGAACCCGTTGATAAAAAGCGAGTTAACAAAGCAAACACCCGAACATGCCAGAGGAGGAGATGGGGTGGAGAGTCCTGATTGAGCCTGGGCCAAGGAGCCAGTCACTGTTCAGATCGTGGCAGGCTCTAGTACAACTGACCAATCATAAGTGCAACCCTGGACATGCAAAATCCAGCCTAAGGGTATATAAGTGCCTGTCGTTTTTAATAACGTTGAAGTTTGCTCTATCAATCATATTGATTGTCTTGCATTCTTCCCTCGCTGGAATACACCTCCACGCGCCAGCAAGGAACTCCTCTAGCACTTATCTCACAGAGCTATATGGAAGTGAAAAACAACTTTCCGAGAAGTTTTTCAAAAACAGTATGAAATTCAGCAAATAAATTATTCAGTGTTTCACGCAATCTGAACTAAGATGTTCAAAGCTGTTGGCAAGGAAATCTTGTTGTAGTTTATCAACACTCAGAAGGTAAGCTAAGATGGATCAGTGTTAAAACAGAGAAGTGGCACTCAAATCAAAGCTGATTTTAATGAACACCATACTTGTGGATTTAAGTTTTCTAAAGTTCAGCTCTATCTTCAATAGTACACTTATGGAAGTTTCCCTGAACAAAGCCACAGGCTGAAGTTTGGAGCACGTGGCGGGTCTTTGTTTCCTTCCCCTTGCTTGACAATCACTTAAATGGAAATTAAAAAAAACCTAAAAGGCCTGTGGCAGCTCATTCTTTGCTAAATACAAGAATATCTTGCTTGGAAGGTTAGAAGGTGTACTGGAAAGCCACGGGCATGCACATTACTTCTAACCTCTGGAAGTCTCTGTTGGTGACTTGGCTCTCTGAGGGCAGGCAGCAGGAGGAGATGAGCAGGGCTGGAGGAATGTAGGGGCTTTGAGCACTTGAGCACAAACTCATTTCTAGCTCTGCCTCCTCTACCCTCCTACACACTTGCCTACCACCTCACCAGCTAATAGATGTAGGAGGTCTAGTCCTTCTGAGCAAGTGTCTGCAATCAACGTCTATATGAATCTGTACAGGGAACAGCTAATTTTAAAAGCTCTTTAGGTGAACATAGGATGTAAAAATATTCCGTAGCCAGAAGCTAAAATACAAATGAGAAGTAGCAACTCTTTACTAAGGCAAGCTGATAAAGACACCAACTGAAAGGAAATATTCATCCTCATTAATCTCTTTAAACATGATGGCTTTCTGAAAGATATATTTCTATTTAACTGAAATTTGTTGAGGCAAAACAAGGTTGTCTCACCTAGGAGAGAAGAGGGGAATTAGGGAAATTCTAATTTATGCCATGCAAGAGAGGCAGCTAGCTTAGGGCAACCGGGCAACCTACTATTTGCTTTTAAAAAAGCCTCCAGACACACCCTATATCAGGTCACATAATGAAACACGTGATGTGCCATTATATGACCTCATGTATGATGCCAGTCCTTTGCCTCCTGCTTTTCTCCTGCAGAGTTGCAAGGGGTAAGTTCCAAAAGCTATGGGAAAGGACTAGAGAAGAAATCTACACTCATATGAAATTCAGGGAAGCTGGTGTCAACTATTAGATTCTGCAACATTTCCAGACAAGCTATAGTCACCTTAGACAAGGAAACTGCTGAGTTTCCTCTCTGCTTAGAAATCACTGTGGGCGGTTTCCCTGAAGAAGCAAGGTCAGCTTACTGCTATCAGCAACAGTGACCTTGACCATTCTGCATGAACCAGCCATGTCACAACTCAGATAGGAAAGACAACTCATTGCCAATCAATTGCTCTTGTTAGGAAGGCCCTTTATTTTATGTCTTATACACAACGTATAAATAGAATGAAGCCAGAAGACTGTGTCCTACCTAAGGGTGGACTGCAGAGGCATCTACATTAATGAGCGACAGAACAAGTGACCACAAACTAAGGTGGTGCTGTGATGAGCTGTGGGTGCTGCATAGATATCAAAACAATGTCCTTGCAAATCCTTATTATCTTGAATCAACAGAGGAATAAAGTATGTTTTTCCCTATTGCCATCTGAAACACACAACTCAAGCATGAAAAACTAGTTGATCTACCCCTTGAACTGCTGTTTTCAAGTTGGAGTTTCCTTCTGTGCTCTTAGGAAAGGAACATTTGCGTAATTTTCCAGACTAATGGCGAAAGTTAATCTAATGCATCCTCGTGGGACTGCCACAGTTGCTTCTCTGTACCTTTATTAGTTAATTTCACTACATGTGTGGCCTTCCTTCAGGTATGAATGTCTGAATTGCAAGAGACAACACATGAGTGACACCACTGCAGCATGTCACATGAGTTTGGGTGCATAGCGTATATATATATACACTATGGTGCATTTTTCTCCTTGTGATGGCCAAGCCATGGCTATGTTTTCCCCTGTGTTTTGCAGAAAAGAGATGTGAATATGAGGGCATCCAGAAGGAGGATGAGAAATAGTCATAGCATGATTGATAACAGGAAAGTAAACAATTGCTTCATTTCTTCTGAAGAACAGAAAGTTACCTCAGTGAATAGATTTTGTTTCAGAGTAGTACAGAAACACAACAACTATCAGGGATCAGAATTCTAAATTAATCACATTTTCTTCAGAAAAATTACCCCAATATTTTAGGCTACAAGGAAGGCTTAATTCCCACTTCACTAATAACACACAGGAAATCGGCATTTCTCTTGTGGTTTCAGTTTAGTCCATTCACCCTCTTCTTCTTACCTTCCTGTAGTAAATTTTCATGCAACACTGCAGTTCACTGTTAATCAGATATTTTGCTCTGTTCTTCTTGTTGGGTGAGACAATTATAGTGCTTTGACTTTTTTCAACATACAAAGTACTTTCCATGTGTGGCTGATTAACAGCTGCTTTCTCTGCCTTTTTTCAGAGGAGTAAACCTTGGCTTTTTTATCTATGGAGTAGTTTTCCTTATTAATGACTGAAAGACTCTTTCTCTCCTTTGCACAAACAGTTGGGTAGCTGGAGTAAACTAGTTGAAAACCAGCCAGGAAGAACCCTGTATGTGAAGGCATTTGCTACCACAGGAAATTAAGAAGCTGGCAGGAGGGGGGGTTACTGGCTTTGAGATAAAGGCCTATTTATATTCTGAAGTGCAGCTTGACCTAACTGTTTGAAAGCTATAATTTTCTGCAAAGGAGAAATGTCAAGAAAAGAGCATTGTACAATCTTCAGCTTCAAATCTGACTCACCATGCATGGCTACTCTTGTTCAAGAAGCTGAAATTAGAACAAAAGGACTTCTTATTCAAAACCAATGCCTATTGAATAATCAAAATCTGGCAAGACTTTTTATTTCTTCAGAGTCAATGAATGCTCAGAAACAAATATCTAATGTTTTGAAATGGTCTTGAAATTACTGTGCCTAATTTTTATTTTTTTTTCTGCATAAGGTCTGTGGCTCTAAGACACGGAAGACATATTCTACATCCATATGATTTCCATGTTTTTGTATTTATGGCTAACTCACCTCACAAGCAATTAAGAAAACTGAGTACAACTAAAATCTGAATGCAATTAAGCATGTGAGAAAGCAGCTGCTATAAGCAACAGAAATATCTTCAACAAATAAGCCAAGCAACCTGAACTTTCCCACTAGGAAGCTTCATCCACAGAATTTAACAATTTGTTACAGTACCTGCAATAATCATCAGCAGCTGCAAGTACTATGAAAACTAGAAATAAATTGGATAAACTGAGATCCTGTTGCAAAGAAAGCACTGATATCCTTGCATTGCAAAAGCATCTTTGCATTCTTCAAGACTATATGTTGGTTCCAGACAGTTTTGGCCCTAAAAATGAAATAACCTATGGGGAACCTGAACTTCTCACTATTTGTTCTCCTGTGAAACTTTTGATCTTCTTGGTCTCCTGTAAGTCTAAGGATATTCCCAAGATTCTTGGAACTTCATTTTTTCTTCCATCTGCATCAACTGCCAAGTACCTCAGTCTTCCTACCACCTGCTCTTTGCAGTGCTCTTTCAATTTCATAGCAGCTCAGATACAAAGTCTAAAATGATGGTGACAAAACCATTTACAGGGAGCATAGCTCCAGGGGTGCATTTTAAGTTGAGGAGTCAAACATTTATACAAATTGAAACTGAAACTCACTGTAATACATACTTGCAGTATCCCATCTAGTCATTTACTTTCATCGAGGGCGCTTATTTTGACATTTGAATTATGGAGCTTTTATATCAGGAGACTGTACTTCAACAACCTGGGACTAACCTCCTATGGTCAGAAAAAAACAAGCAGCCAAACAAACAAACCCCACTGAAATGGTCTCGAAGCATCTCCATTTCCCTAAAACTGCTGTCTGCATGAAGCCAATAGCTGTGTCACTTACTGTATGAAGTACTGAAGGGGAAAAGAAGTTAATAATGTCTTCATAGCTGCCATTGATGTGGGTGGTTACAAACCATTTTACCTGGTTGATGGACTGCAAAAAGAGTAATTTTCTGTGAGGAAACCACAGGTTACAAAGCCGTAGGAAAAAGTGTTCAACCACTATAATCTAAGCCAAAATGTACCACTTCTCCACTGGGCAGGATTTGTGGCACAGAGAATCAGTTTACAGGTGTGCTCCTGTGGGTCTAGGAACTGTGAGTCACTGAGCAGCTTTCTCTTCTCAGAAAATAATCTTTCTCTTTAATAACAATAACTGCAAATATTTTAAATATCTTACAGTGGAGGGGAAAGAACAGCAAAATCAGAGAAAAGCACAAGGTCAGAAAATATGGAAGAAAGCAACAAAAACATTAAAGATCTTATGAAATATTAAACCAAGAAGTATACACATATATGAGCACTTGAGTTTGTATTTGCCATCATCTGTTTTGTTGCTTGTTTCCCTGTGAGAACAATCCACACTGGCAAAGTAATCTGCTGCTGTGGCATGGTTGCAATGCCACACACACAGTGGTTGATAGTGAAGGGACTTAATAAATCTCCTACCAACACAAGAGCTTTTTCCACATTGGGAGAGTATGAAGTTTCTTTGTTTTTCTCCTTTGAAATGTAGTATGTAAAGACTCACATTAGACTTTGATTTATTACTGACTGAAACCTAGTTGCTTTCCCTGAAAACTGAAGCAGCATTTTTAAGGTATCATGGGTGGCAAAAGAAAAAGATGCTTTCATAAATAATAGAATTTAAAAATAGCTAAATGACATTCAGCATATGGTCACAAGAATACAAGATATAGATTTAACTAATGCATTTATTTTTTAATTAGACTCAAAGTACACACATTGCTAATTATGGGAGCTCAGATGGTTCATGGAGCCTTTCTAAGCCCCATTATGCTTAAAAATAAATGTTCTACTAGGTATCAAATTTTAATTACGCAGATCCTGCAGCTGAGTATTGAATACAACAGTATTATAGTTTAGCCTAGTGCCCATTATCTACAAATGTCCCCAAATTAATATTTTAAATATTAAAAGCAAATCACTCAGCAAGAGATTTTGCTATTAGTATACCCTATAAGCACATAAAACCACATCCACTATACTGCACAATGTTATCACTATGATAGAGATGTAAATGCAGTGTTGGGTCATTCTGATACTGACAGTTCTATGAACAATTCAATAAATACCTCTTCCCCTGCAGTGCAGTGATACACATAAGCTATAAGTGATACACATAAGTCTATAGTCAGACAGGAATGCAGTGTCTATATGCAAGGGAAGCTGAGCCTTGACCTGGAAATCTAATGCTCACCCTGTGTTTGACCAATGTGTTTTATAGTGTATACAGACCTACTGCTGACGTAACTCACTTGAAGGAAGGATGGGGAAAGATGAAGTACTGTGATCTCTTAAAAAGTCAGGATAGATTTTAAAGAACATTGACAGAAAGCAACAATACTAATATAGCTTCATATTTCAGATATAATTTATTTTTCCCATAGTCTCTATTCTGTTGGCTTTGTCATATAATAAAATTATTGTAACTTTAGGGATTATGAAGTAAACTGAATAATTCCCCTGACTATCAGTGAGCCTTTTTTTCCACTAACTGTGGTGATCCGATCTTGCTTTCTTCTATCCTGCTATTGGACAGTCCTCAGCTAATGAATTAAAATATAGGCAGTGGGTTAAAGTGATGATGTTACAGACTGTTTACCCAGATCAAAACAAAACGTCTCAAAGGATATAATGGAATTACATATAAGATTAATGACCATGGTGACAGGGAGGATAATGTGTTAGTACAAATATAGAGAGATAAGGCTTCACTCACTCCTGGCCCAGGCTATAATAGCATGGTAGCCTGAAATCATAACAAATATGCCCAAATTGTATTTCAATGTGTGCTCCAAAACTACCTTTTGCTTCACCCCAGCTATGTCCAGAGCTAGACTGTTAGCAGCAGCATCCTCTCTTTGAGTAGGTGGGGAAAGGAAGGGATGCAGGAATCACAGGACATCTTTATGACTGAGCAGAAAAAAATTGACAGATATGGAAAGAAAACACTGCTAGTCTCCCACATCACATCACCAGTAAATAACAGGGCCTTCCATTTGCTGACTTTTCTACTTCAGAAACATGCTATCAGTCTAAATGCACACAACAGCATTTTGTGTGTTACGCGTTACATGAAGAGAGAAGCAAATGCCAAAAATTACTAAAGAGAGTGAGATCAAGGCTAGGAAAAGCAAGCGACAGCATCACTGAGATGTTCGTAGTCCCCTATTATCAGGCTGGATTATTTTTTAATGGTTGAAAATTTTCAACAGCCATGTTGATGTTTGCAAATGTATCCATTATGTGCAATTCTATGTCAGGTAATTAAGCTAACATTTTTCTTACTGGTGTGAAACTTTACTTCAGCTATTTGCTGGTCATTATTTGGGTGGCAAATTGCCTCCTCTCATTTGGTGTTTTTTTCTCCTTTCCTGAACGGCTGAAGCACCTAAAAATAGAAAGGGAAAGGGAAAGGGAAAGGGAAAGGGAAAGGGAAAGGGAAAGGGAAAGGGGGAAGAGAAGGGGAAAGGGAAGGGAAGGGAAGGGAAGGGAAGGGAAGGGAAAGGAAGGGAAAGGAAGGGAAAGGAAGGGAAAGGAAGGGAAAGGAAGGGAAAGGAAGGGAAAGGAAGGGAAAGGAAGGGAAAGGAAGGGAAAGGAAGGGAAAGGAAGGGAAAGGAAGGGAAAGGAAGGGAAAGGAAGGGAAAGGAAGGGAAAGGAAGGGAAAGGAAGGGAAAGGAAGGGAAAGGAAGGGAAAGGAAGGGAAAGGAAGGGAAAGGAAGGGAAAGGAAGGGAAAGGAAGGGAAAGGAAGGGAAAGGAAGGGAAAGGAAGGGAAAGGAAGGGAAAGGAAGGGAAAGGAAGGGAAAGGAAGGGAAAGGAAGGGAAAGGAAGGGAAAGGAAGGGAAAGGAAGGGAAAGGAAGGGAAAGGAAGGGAAAGGAAGGGAAAGGAAGGGAAAGGAAGGGAAAGGAAGGGAAAGGAAGGGAAAGGAAGGGAAAGGAAGGGAAAGGAAGGGAAAGGAAGGGAAAGGAAGGGAAAGGAAGGGAAAGGAAGGGAAAGGAAGGGAAAGGAAGGGAAAGGAAGGGAAAGGAAGGGAAAGGAAGGGAAAGGAAGGGAAAGGAAGGGAAAGGAAGGGAAAGGAAGGGAAAGGAAGGGAAAGGAAGGGAAAGGAAGGGAAAGGAAGGGAAAGGAAGGGAAAGGAAGGGAAAGGAAAGGAAAGGAAAGGAAAGGAAAGGAAAGGAAAGGAAAGGAAAGGAAAGGAAAGGAAAGGAAAGGAAAGGAAAGGAAAGGAAAGGAAAGGAAAGGAAAGGAAAGGAAAGGAAAGGAAAGGAAAGGAAAGGAAAGGAAAGGAAAGGAAAGGAAAGGAAAGGAAAGGAAAGGAAAGGAAAGGAAAGGAAAGGAAAGGAAAGGAAAGGAAAGGAAAGGAAAGGAAAGGAAAGGAAAGGAAAGGAAAGGAAAGGAAAGGAAAGGAAAGGAAAGGAAAGGAAAGGAAAGGAAAGGAAAGGAAAGGAAAGGAAAGGAAAGGAAAGGAAAGGACTTTTTAAATTCTCATTCATTTGCCGATTACCCAGTATTCATAGATAACTAAGAATGCAGCTCTGAATAATTTTCTCAATTTAACAGCCAACTCTGATTGTGTTGAAAGTGGAGTGGGAATCAGCTTTAGAGATAAAAGTGACTCATAGTCTCCTGCCCATTGTGAAGCATTATCTTAAATACAGAAATATTCAAAGATCCTTTCACCCAAGCCACAAAGCTATAGATGCACATGCACATACATCTGCCTTACAGAGGAGCTAGCAATGAATATTGTATGAGCCTCTGCTCTGACTTGTCAGGATTGCTGGACACCTGCATATGCAATCATTTCAAATTGGCCAGGGTGCTTAAAACTCAGCTCATTAGTCTCCAGACCATATAAGCCAGCACTTGTTTTCATTAGCCTGCACTAGCTGCTGCCTTGCTTTTTTGGCACTACACCAGGTGGCTCTAGGGCTCCCTTTCATCTATGTAATGTTACATTACTGCTCAAGGGAATTAGCATAACATGTGGCATTACTTCAGTATCAAACACCAAAGAGAAACACTTCCTCTTTTTCAACAGCCTGTGTTCTCTGCAGCTTTTAAAAGGAACTGTTAAAAACAGGGTTTGCCAAAGCCTTTTAGATCTCCCTCCACAGCATGATTTCATACACCATTTGTTGGCAAGGCTGACAGGGG
>NW_009954185.1:5324951-5361179 GCF_000747805.2 Chaetura pelagica | reverse complement strand
GAACAAAACAAAGGCCTGCTTTTATCCTGAGATCTAGAAAAATCTTAAAAACACATGGTGAAGTAGGAGCGTGTAACTGGGGCTGATGGAAGCAGCTGGAGCTACAGCTTGGGTCCAGCCCCTGGGGATGCGTGGGGAGAGGGGAGAGGGCAGCAGGGAGGGCAGCACAGCCCCAGCCTTCCCTCTCATGCCCAGATGAGGACTGAGGATGCCTCTGCCCCACCACAGTGCCAGCACTGCAGGACTACCCCATGCTCACTGTGGAGCTGATGTTCTCCTGCCTCTTGGCCAATTTTTTCAGACTTGCAGATGGGGAAAAGTGCTGGGCAGTTGTACCGTGTTGAGCGCTTCAGATATCACCCGTAGCGTCCCCTTGGCCCCCTGGCATACCTGCTCCTTGCACAAAGAGGGGAAGCTCTCAAGTGTGTTTGAGATTTAGCCATGTAATCTGCCTGGAGATGTGGGTTTGGTATGAATCTACTTGCAAGAGACTTCCTTAATTATTCTGGGCTAAATGCTTAGACTTATTTATAAAATAAGTTTGTGTGGAGCTACTCACCTCCCAGTCAGCTCCCTCTCCTGCTTTCTATAACCTTTACATCAGAGGACAGTCTGTTTCCCAAGGGAAAATCCTAACCATCCATTCCAGAAAAACACTGTGAGAAATATATTAAATACTATGAGATCTGTAGTGTGGTGCTCAGCTCCCTTCCACAGGGGATGGAAAGGGGGATAGGCATGTCCTGCAGCACTCAATAACACAACAGAGGCATTTTTGTCTTTCCCCCCTAACCCTATTTTGTGCAGGCTTGTCTTACCTGTGTGGACCGAGCTTGGGTGGGGTGATGCATGAGGGCATGCTCCAGATATGGTCCCTGCCTAGCAGCTTCTTCTGGCTCCAGTGGGACATGACCCTTCCTCAGGTGTCCTTCCTCTCTCCAGCAAAACCTGACACCGGTGTGACTAGACAGATATTTTCTGTAACTGGCCATAGGGAAGCTCTTTTCTTTACTCTACAGTTGACAGTCAGAAGATGAAAGCTACTGAAGGAGAACATAATAACCACTCTCCAAGAATGGAAACTGTTTCATCAGGGAAAAGCCTGCAGGTCAGCATCATGTACCCTTTATCTTGATGACTATAGCAATCAAAATATATCCTGGCTTCAACCTTTTATCTCCATCTCAGTGGATCATGTGTCATGACTTCCCATATGGTGACCTCTTTCCTGAGCAAACCTCACTGCATCTCTCTTGCATCCCTAGGGCAAACACCAGGACACTTGAGTTTCTTCCGGGTAGCTACACAAACATCACAGCACTGCACAATAGAGCTCTAATGTTATTTGCAGTGTTCTCTGAATGTTCATTTTTCTTTATTTCCCACCCCAACAGCTTAACTCAACTTCAGGTCACTACAAATCTCTCCCAGTAAAGGGAATTAAAAAATGTGAATAGAGTAGCTGGTCCTGAAAAAAAGAAGGAGACTTGGGATCCTTCTTCAGTCCTTGTGGCAAGACTAGCATGACAGGTCTATCATTTTGGGGGTGGCTTTGCTCTGTGTCAGCAGATCACAACAGCAATGTTGCTGTGGCATGATCCTTGGATGGGGACCCTCCCGTGGTGCCCTTCATGCAGCTTTACAGCACAGTGTTTTCATGTGGGCTCCCTCTGGGGTAACAGACAGACAGCAGCTCCAAGGATCCTGAAATGGTCCATTTGACAATATCACACTTCAGATATGTAGCACACCCCTGAGAGGTATTTTAACACTGTTAATTAGTAGTGTTCATTAGTAATAACTGCAAAGCATAGAGATAAACCATGGCATACATGGATAGGAGACATTTTATCCTCTGTATGTTTCCCTAAAGAAAGTACATTTCTGTCATATCTGTTCACCAGTGGCACTAACACACTGTCCTCCCCTTCAGGGAAGCTTTAATTATTTAATGCCTGGGAAATTAAATAGATGGTCTTACTCATTCTGATAGACTGCAGGCTGGTTTGATTTAGTAGGGAAGAGATATCTGATTATTCTGCTGAGAAATTAAAATAGCTAACAGCAAAATTAATTAACTACTATATTAATGAACAAGCAGCTCTAAAACTAATCTGAAATCTAAATTGAAGTGTATGTGGATGGGTGATTGAATGAACATCAATTGTCACATGAAACCTCAAGTGTAATTGGTGATTTTTAAATATTTTTGTTCAGTGGAAACTTCCCTTTCTTTGACAAGTCTCCTTCCCTTTGTACCAACCCAGTTCCTTGGGCCAGGTCCTTACATGAGGTGAATCAGCTTTTCCAGGCACAGCATCCAGAGCAGCCCCACTCACATTAACAAAATTAACCTATGAATACACAAGGACAACAGTCTGAAGGCAACCCAAAGCTTCCAGTCCCATATCCCAAACAGGACAAAATGCTCACTGTGAATATGGATACCTACTTTATAAAGGTAATGCTGGCTTGAGAACTGAAGCACTCCCATGCTATTCTCACACACTGACAGCCTTTGACAAAAACAAAACAAACCAAACCAACAACACAACAACAAAACAATTAAAAAGTCAGTTGGATCAGAAACAGATACAGGCTTTGCCGTGTTGACAGTTATATGGTGTGACTCAGTAGGGGGTCCAGGACAGCTCCTTAGGTTTAGAGAAGGGCTGTGCTTCAAAACTATCCAAGATGAACAAAGTTTAACCAATACATAGATAACACAATTGAAGACAGAGAGCTTAAGGAGCAAGACATTCATGTCAAGAAGCTTAGGAGCTTGTAAATGTGCTATTTTGCTTCTCTTTTTGGCTACAAAGATTGTATTTCTCTCCTATTTTTTGCAATACTTGAAAAAGACCAATTAAATCTTATGCTAAAAGAATTGCTTGGCTTTTTCCAACAATTTTCTGAGTTTACAGGGCTTTTCTTCACCTCCCTGCAGGAACTACCTCCCACACACCCTTATACACTGCAAAGAAACTTCTTTTGCAGAAATAATGGAGAGAGCTGTTCCCACAGACCACTTGAATGTATAACTCTCCAAATGACTCTTTTGTTTTCCTTTTTTCTTTTTTTTTTTTTTTTTTAGAGGCTACAAAGATTGTATTTCTCTCCTATTTTTTGCAATACTTGAAAAAGACCAATTAAATCTTATGCTAAAAGAATTGCTTGGCTTTTTCCAACAATTTTCTGAGTTTACAGGGCTTTTCTTCACCTCCCTGCAGGAACTACCTCCCACACACCCTTATACACTGCAAAGAAACTTCTTTTGCAGAAATAATGGAGAGAGCTGTTCCCACAGACCACTTGAATGTATAACTCTCCAAATGACTCTTTTGTTTTCCTTTTTTCTTTTTTTTTTTTTTTAAGAGCTTACCACAGGGAAGCAGTAACAGGGCATATCTGCATCTCTGTGCTTGTTAATGGAGATCTTTCATTTGAAAGTAAGCAATTACAGTGGGGTTGGAGGGGTTTTTACATGTAGGGCTAAGACAACAGGCAAACAGAAATGGTGCACAGCCTGGATAACTCTTCTGCAAGTGTTGCACATTTATTTTTCACTATCAAATATCTATACCAGACTGTATTAGTGACTGATCAACTGATCAAAGACCTGAATATATAAGTGAGAAATCTCACCTGAACATCTCCACAAGTCATACTGCAGGGAGAGTATCTGCATGCAGGGATGCTGCACATATAGTAAATGTGCTAGGGATAAGCAGAGCTTTTGCCTTGCAAGAATCTCAGTCAGGGATTTCTTATGAGGGCTGAATTCACTGGCAGTTCCTGAAAATCAAGACTTGGTTGGAGGCTGTGCCCTGCTGTGAGTTGCATACCTTTTTGTTGGATCATGTCTCTACTCTCCATTGGAACCTAGGAGTCAGCCTTCCTCTCAGTACAGAACAGGTAGGAAGACTCACCTGAACATGCAGCTTCAGGTCTGCCATGTCTTAGCAGGGATCACTCCCCATCCACCAGAGCCCCTGAAGGAGATGCCAGACCCACATGCCTACCTGCCAGGCTTCCAGCAGCATCTTTCAGGTGACAGAAGGGAAAAGGACAGCTAACACTCCCACCTGCAACAGCACAGCATGTCCCAGAAACTTCTAAAGCAGTCACTGTTAATTTTCCCTCCTGCAGTACTCCTGCATGGTGTGGGCTTCCAGATCTGTGACTTGTGCTTTCCCCTACAGGGGCTCACATAGGGGAGTTATGAAGAAGGGACAGAAGTGCACAGGAAGAGACACTTATTCCTTGCAGACTTACTGTCTCTGCAGTCCAGTAAATATTCCTCTTACATTTCCCCAAAACAGGGAGGAGATGACATTTTATTTAGATTAAGGCCACCTGCTGGCACCTTGGTCCTGCCCCACATGGCACACACCTGCCTCTAGTTGTAGGGCTGTGCAGTGAACCCAGAGGTGAAAGAACGAAGTTCAGAAAATAAATATCCCAGAAAGAGATGAGAGATGCTTTCATCATAAACATTTCAGAAGTGGCCTTGCCACACACCCCAGGTAGAGCTGCCTTGGGAGAGGTGAAGGGGCCACATGAGGAGGGAGAGGCTAGAATCTGGATAGCGCCTGGGCAAGGGAAGAGTGTGGGTGGGCAGTGGTGAAGGGGGACCTCTTCTGGCAGCTTGGCCGCCACGGGAAACCTGGACTCTGATCTCTACCAGAAAAAAAAGTGTGCAGTATTCCAGCATATAGCCCTTCCTGATGGAGAAAAAAAAGGAGGAGCATCTCTTTTGGGAAACTCTTTTTCACTCTTCAGCATTTCATGTCCAGGTTGTGCCCACAGTCAGCCCAGAAGGCAGGTATGGATGTCTTCTGTCTGGGAAGGAAACCAGTCACCCCAGTGCAAGTAGCCTGTTTCTTTGCTGCACGCTCTAGAGAGCTGCTGTTAATGCATGAAAGACAGAGGCATTTCTTCTTCACGGAAATGGACAGGAGAGAGCCTGCAGGCTACAATCTGCACTTTCATCCAGATAACACTGGGAGTCATTCGAATAAAACTGATTATATTGGTTTCGAAACCATCATCATTAATCAGAGTGGTGTTGTCTGCCCTCACACATTATTCCCTATTGCTCTCTCTTCTCCCTTATTTCCTTTTTTTGTTGTTTTTTGTTTTGTATTAAAGCAAGCTGCACTGCACCTAGCAAGCTGTCGTTTCTCTTTTGTTTCAAAAGAGTGTGGTGGAAAGGCACCTGTATGTACTGGAGCAATCTGAAATGGAGAACAAGCAAAGCTTGTTCAGAAAGCTTGAAAAAATTGTTGCAAAAGCCTTCTAATAGCCAAAATTATTGTATTGGCAGAGGGGAACTTTGTTTCTCCCCACCCTCTGCATCCCAAAGTGGTTCAGGGTCAGGGATTATTGAATTATTGATTATTGAAGAAAATGGCATCATCCAAGGGGTGACACTGGCCAAATGACTGCAGCACCTCAGCAGACTGATCACACAGTCACAGTGTACCCAGCTGTACCTGGGTGCACCAAGCCTCCTGCACCTACCAAAGAGCACCTGCCTGTGTTCAGCATCAGCAGGACCCCAGCAGTCCTGCAGATGCATAGGATCTCACCATCACCTGGTGCATCCAGCGTGGACAGGAAAAGGTGCTTGTTGAGTTATGGGGGTGGGGATCCAATATTTTCACACAAAAATGCATCACGAATAGGACTGGTAAAAAATCCTCACTGTGTCTGATAAGAGAGACTTATCTTCAATTTTTTTTCTTTACTTTTCCATTTGAAAAGTTGGTGGGGTTTACTGCTTTAATTAAACAGCTGGAGTCATGCATCAATGGATATTTTTGTGTATGAACTGGGAATTTATCTGCATTCTAAATCTATTTTGTATTCATGTATAAATGTATATTCCCTAAAATCAATGGTAAGAGGCCTATTTAACCACCTTTAGGAAAGATAAGCAATTAAAGCTTAGTAGAAGACAAAGCATATGAAATTTTTTTGTAATTTCTTTTAGCAGTATTTTATGTTGGAGTCAAAGTCTCATGTAAAATGCCACATTACCCATGCACCTGATGTCTCCAAAACCTTGCAATTTTTACTACATGCTGAGTACAATTTAATTAAGAATCTTCATGCAGGGACTGTTGTCAAAGAGTGTGCTTTTCTCTGCGTGCAGTAGTTAATAGTGAAAAAAAAAATAATAAAAAAAAGGATAATCCAATAGCAAGTGGAAAATCTGCAGCCAGACTCCTGAAAAGCCTCTGAGATGCCAATTAAAAAAGATTAAATAAAGCAGAATGTGATTTTGAGTTATTATTTTCAGAAAGCACATCCATAAATTATAAGGCGCTGCTCCCACCGGAAAGCGGCAGAAGCTGCGTCCCTAACACAAGCACAATGAGGCACCGGTGCCTTCACAAGGGCCTGTCAAATAGGAATTAATATTGTTCTTGAAGAAAAAAATATATATTAAGCAAAACCCCTACAATGCTTTAAAAGCAGGGTGAATCAAGCTGAAGCACAGTGCGTTGGCAGTTGGCAGAAATGTTGCGTTGCCCTGTAGCACAGGTACAGGGTGGGCCTTGCCTCCCCATCCTCAATTCTGGCCATTTCTCCTTTGCAGGGTATGTTTGAGCCTCTCAAGGTTGCCAATAACTAGGGTTTGAAAATTCAGCTTCTCACATCTCCAAGCCAGGGCTTACACTTTGAAATTATTCAGCCATGCTGCTGAGAGACAGAAAACAGACAGAAAGAAAGGAGAGAGAGAGAAACATCTTCAGGACAAATAAACTCGGTTCTGCAACACTGTGGTCTCAAGGTAGGTAGCAACATTGAAATAGAAAGTTTCCAGTCCTGTTGGAGAAGAGAGTTCTTGTCCACAAAACAGTAATTACTGATTTTTATCAACTTGCTGCCATTACAATGAGTAGTACAATATCTGTATGAGGCATTTAAGCACTTTCATCTAATCCAAGGGCATCCCTGGCACAACTGACTTGAAACATGTGACAATATTTTATACGGAAATTTTATAAAAATTTGGCCACTGCAGGACCTTTAGCAGGTATAATCTCAAATTACTGGAGCATTCAGGTAGGAAAATACCAATTTCAAGCCCACTTGCTGTATTTTTCAAAGAGACTCAAAATAATTTTCCTAGAAAGCAGGTAGCATTCCAAGCATGCCTGCCCACATGCACAGAGATTGCTTGACCTTAGCATCTAGCAGCAAAATGTGGCAGCTGAGATACCCTGGGATCTACTTAGATGTTGTATGTTAACATTAATACCAACTGTTATAAAAATACAAACAATAATTTTTATCTCATCTAAAACCATCACAGTGGCAAATCTGTCCTGCCTTCAGCATCCCTTTAAGAAAGGGCACATTTAGAGTGCCAGAGTTCTTATGACACTGAATCCAGGGGTGAATTTTGACGTCTGATTATACAGAAGACACTGCAGCATTTCAGCACTTTGAATGTCTTTCAGGTCCTTGGTGACTGTACATTTAAATGTTGACATATCTGGAATTATCCAGATGACCCAGAAGGCTGCATTACTAAATAAATACAAATCTGTGCACTGAGCGTGTTTGGCCTGTGATGGCAAATTTATGGTGCTATATGAATAGTTAATAATTATTTCATAAGTTACCTAAGTAAACATATTATGACCATACATCACAGAATACTCTCAGAGGACACAATTAAACCAAAATCTACAAATGGATTGATGTGAGGTTATAATTTTCGATGTTTGGATTTATGAAAGTGTATCTTTGTTTTACACATTACCTGCCTATAGAGTGCCCTAGATGTCCCTGAGAAATTCTTATTTAAGGCACCAGTGAAGAATCCTAAGTCATAAGCCAGAATACCTCACATCTACAGGTTTAGAACCATCATTAATTTAATATTGGATCTCAAATCCCGAGCAAATAGCTCCTAAAAAAAATAAAGTACACAACCCTTGACATCTAAAGAGGGCTTGTAACCAGTATGAATGTAATGTTGAGTTTCAAACTGAGAGAGAAAAATTAGTCTTGCTATAAAGACAGGAGTTGCAGAAATCCCAGGAGACATCAGACCAGATATTCAGCTGTTATGAAATGATGTAGTTTTATATGTGCAGTATCTTGTCCACTATGGAAATTTTCTAACACAAAGAATGATAAGGTTCAATTCACTGTGATATGAATAATTCAGTACATGAATCTGAAGGAGCATCTGCGCTGAAGTAAAGGCAAATTAGGCTTGTATTATGTCTTGCTTTTCTTATGAGTAACACTATTAGGTATGTAAATGTGTGATTTTAAGATTTTCTGTCTGAATACTCAATTCTGTGCCAGAAGAATAAGGAGTCAGATTTTTTGGCTTAAATACATGCCAATCCAGTTTGATACTGTTACATCTGGATATAACACAGACTAGTGTATAACCCACAGGTTTTGTTTAAAACAGGAGGAGAAGGGCCGAATTCTGACTCCCCTTGAATGGCCTGGCTGGTGCTGAGGCATATAAATGCTGTAAGTTAACTTTCCTGTTCTCTAACATGACTACTTTAACTCTTACTCACCCCATCCAATTTTCCTGTCTCCTAGCAATATGCAGTGACTTGTTCAGAGCATGTGAATCCAGCCAAAGAGCCAGATAGAAAATACTTAGTTTTGCATTTGCTCCTCTTGCATGGAACACAAATGGGGACGCCTCTTTGACACTAGTGCATTGTGGAGCACCCAGTGAGACACAGCAGCTTGATGCTTAGAAGTAGTTGAAAACATGAAGATAAAGGACTCAGATTATCAGTTCAGCTTCAGCAGAGGTAGGCGGCCAACAGCTGAAGATTCACTTCACAGATTTTGAATAAAGCTGTCTATTACACAGCTACCTCTTATAAAGTATTTATGTCTCTGCTATTACAGTAATGTCTAAGTGCTTCTGGAGTGTTAAAAACATATTTACCACCATAAAAAAATAAGAAGGTGCTAATCTTACAGATAGAGACATAGTATACAAGTATCCTTGACACTCACAGCATCAAACAAATTTAAGCATCTGCAGTTTGATAAATTCCAAGGTCTTTGGACCATCTGTGCCTAAATTCCAAGCAGAAGTCTCACAAAAGACCTGGAGGGTGAGGGAGCAAGAGAGGACAGAGGATTGCCCCTGGTTGTGCTGAACTTCAGATGTCCATACCTCAATTACTGACCCACTCCGCTTTATTCCAGGAAGTGAAAGTCCTAGGAATACCTGATCCCCTGCACTACACCCAGCAAAGTGCCTGCATAGCCCTGCATCCCCTCTTTAACAAGGAAGATGTCATAAAGAAAGACCCAATCACTACTATATATTCCCAAATTGAATTTGGGAATACCTAGTAGTCAGTCATTTAGGATCAGGCTATGACTGTGCTAAAAAACTTTCACAGAGCTTTGTTCTGTGACTCTATGCCTGGGTCCTCTTTGAAATTTTTTAGAATTTTAGTAATTTAACTGCAAGCTCTGTGAGAAGTAAGCTTTGCTTGTTTTAAGTTGGCAGCACCATGACTTCTTTGGGTGCACTCTGCTTCTTGTATAACAACAAGAAAGTTGACAGTAGTTCTCAGCCACTGCATTTTGGAGTGGTTGTTTGGGGTTTTTTTATAAATAAAACATTCAGACTGCTCTGATCCTAATGCTTTTTGAAAAATATGAAAAAAATCACCCAATCAAAATGCAAAGTTAACAAAAATAATAGGATCTACATAAAATCTACAATTTATACAATATACTTTTTTCATGTAGAAAACAAATTCTTCTGCTATTTTTTTCTAACACAGCAGGTCTTTGTTCTTAATTAAGCCTTATGACACTTCAGCAAATTACACCATGTTCATATGTTTCAGACTTGCCAAGTCCTAATAAAAAATAAAAAGAAAGCATTTCAGGCTTCCTTCTGTCCTGAACTGGGGCCTTCCAAGTAATACAACTACCACTAAGACTTAGTATTACAACAAACAGGAGCCCATTACCTCCTGCCAAGTTACTGGACTTGGAATTTCAAACGAAGATAATGAAATTCGCCATCCAAGTCCTAAGGAATTCCAATGTCCAATTCCTTTAACAGCCTTTCAAAATGTTAGCTTAAGCAAACAGTTGCCCCTAAGCTTTCACAAAATGGGCTAAACCTTGCTAGCATTTTGTGCCACATACAATGTCCCTTGGCTAAATCTTGATACAAGTCAGGTGCCATCCATGGTAATTTTCAGTAACTGTGGAAAATACGGATTTTAAATGGCAACCACTCCAGAAACCAACAAATGTCAGTAATCTTCTAGTAAATAACAAGTAAGATACTGTTCCACTGCATGGCATTTACATCAGTCATTGCTGCAGCTTCCAAATTACACAAATGCTTCATAAGAGAGAGTTGGCAACTACCTTATGTTCCCTCATCCATGAGTCTCACTGCATCCATCACACTAATAAAGCATTCCTCAAGCTAGAAAAAAAAAATCCTACAGAACAGCACCAAATATATACTGTTGATGTATATAGCTGAGACTTCACAAAATCCCAACCTTCTTTTTCTCACAAATTCAAGAGAGCAGCCACAGGTTCAAAGCAAATTCCAACAGGAAGTCACAGAGCTCATAAAGTCTTGTTACCTCCCCTCAGCCCCAGAAACTCCCACGGCACTCTCCTTAGCTGTGAAGAGTTCCCAAATGTCCTGGACCCCTCTGCAGGAGATAGTGTCAGAGTAGGCAGGAGCTGAGGGGAGAGTTATGAGGGTCAGGAACACACGAGCCTAGGGATCAAGGGAGTCCAACCTGGATGCTGGCCATGAACAGAAGAGGAGAAGGAAGAAGAAGCAGGAAGAAAGGGGCTTGACTTCCTTTATTCCTGCCTTTATACCGAATCTTATGTGTATATGCAGGGATGGAATATGTCTGGGCAATTTGCTGTCTGTCTAGTCCACTGCTCCCTATGGGAGGGTTGCAGATGCAACTCTTCTGCTCTTTCTCTATCCTAAACAGATTCAACAAGTAGAGCAAAACATCCTTGATCTCTCAGCTGTAACATAACATTACAGAGTTAGCAGTCCACTAGCTGGAAAACTTGCTGCTAGTTAAAAGAGAGCTCCCTGAAGGAAAAAAAGAATAATCAGTAATAGAAAAATTTCCTTCATCCTGGCTCAAACCAGGAAAATTAGACATCCTCTGTTAACTTTCAGATTGATCCACAGAGATCAACCTGAATCTGCCTGAGCTCCAACTCTGTGTTTACAACATGATGCAAAGCAGTGGACTGTTGTGACAAGAGCCCATTGAAAAATGCCCTATTGGCATAGATGAGCGAAATGGCAAAGGAATCCCCAGACTTCTCCAAGCTGCTCCAGCATTTCTTGCTAACAAATTCTCTCATGCACCCCATGTGACCCTCATCCCAGTGTGCCTCCCTCTCTGTGTTGTCACCACACTGTTGGAACACCTGGCGCATGAATCTGAAGAGAATTTAGCATCTACTAGCAGAATCCAGGCTGCACTTTGGACATGTGGAACCTAGGAGATTTTAAATCCTCTCCAGAGACTGTCCATAGTTGTGATGCCACAAAGAAAAACTGTGTGCTTGGATATACTGAGTGAAATTGAGAGGATTCAAATGTATTTCCACAAAAGTGGAAGATGAGCAATTCAGAAAAGCCTTGCAGTGAAAGATTATTTCTCTGACAACTGTCACCAATGTTTTTGTGCAGGAACCTAGGTTTTTATCCTTATGATTAATACTTCCATTTCTCATTTTAACCAGAGTATTTAAGAGAAGGGCATTTATTTTGTATCACATTCTGAGCAATGCTGGAGGATGGATGGCCAGAAGGTAAAATAATATTGCCCA
The DNA here is from genome assembly GCF_000747805.2 of Chaetura pelagica. Taxonomy (NCBI): domain Eukaryota; kingdom Metazoa; phylum Chordata; class Aves; order Apodiformes; family Apodidae; genus Chaetura; species Chaetura pelagica. Next base: position 5,349,323 of record NW_009954185.1, on the reverse strand, counting down.
GTATAACCCTTTAATAATCCAAATATTAGAGTTTATAGTCTGAGGCACAGTAGCTCACTAACTTCCAATAAATATATTGTGATACTACAACATGTGTCTTACTATCACAGAGCAATACCAAGAGGGATGTGATAAACACTTTTACTAATTCTGCCTTCCTCTTGGCATGTATGAAAGGACCAGAGTAGCAACTAGTGCCAGGTAAGACCTGCACCCATATGTGTTAACATTTCTCATGTAATTTCTCATTTAATAAAGCAATAGCTACACTCAAAATATAATTCTGACTTTTAGGATTCCCTTTGCACCAACCTTGTGTTTCTGTCTTATGCTGTGTAACATGTGGAAAATCTCAGGGCATGGATAACCCCTCAGACAAGCTGTCTTTAAACCTCAGCTTTGATGTCCACAGTTTGCTTCTGAGCTACTCAGGAATGCTCTTTACTGCTGCAGCCTCTTGGTGGCAATAGAATAAGGCAACATATCTGAAAGTGCAGCAAAGGCTTCATCTGCCTGTTTTGTGGCAGCTGAGACTCCCCACTGACAGTTCTGGAAGAGGAGGCAATATTAAAAGTCTAATTCCTTCTGCTAACTCCCCAATGACCTCTTCTTTGAGTTTTGTCAAACTTCCTTCTGCCAAATATACAAGCTCTGATGTTTGCAAGAAACAAGATCTTTGGGGGGGAGAAGAAAGAAATATTAGTGAATTCTCATTAATTCTGAAGACTTGCTAATTATGCAGTTGATTAAATACCTTTTGGATGGGTCTAAAGAAACCCAGGTTTTCTGTTCCTTCTTTCTGCTCTCACCTTCACTTCACTGGCACCAGCACCTGGCTTTCACCATACATGCACTATTCCAGAGGAGTTCCTCTGAGTGGCTGAGGGAATCCCAAGTCCTTGCCCACACATTCTGGCTGGTTGTGTTGGACGAGGACCAGTGTTCAAGGCAGAACAAGCAAACATTTTACTTTCTGAAGTGCAAGCCCTCAGCTCATGTTGAAGAGTAACACCAGCATTAAACGCAAACACACAACTGTGCTGACAAAATGTGTATTCAGCCACCAGAGCACACTCATTCACATTTTGGGACTAGATTGCTAGTTCCAGTGACCTCTGGCTGAGAGATTGAAAAGCCACCTAAGATGCTGCGGCAATTACTGAAGCTCAGGTACATTATGAAGAAGCAACTACCTTCTTCCCCTTAATGATGAACGTAAATACCTAAAACTGCAATGCCCTGTCAGTCTGAAAAAGCCTGAAACTGCCTCTGCCTTTACCAAAATATTCCAGTTGCCAGACCTGGTAATTACCCCCTTCCCCCCTCCACAGCAATTGCCAGCCAAAGCTGAGCACAGTGTGTGAGGCAGGGCTGAGAAGGACCTTTAATTTGACAAATGGCCTTTGCTTGAGAAATAATTTTACATCTTAGTAAGAGGTTAAATCTGTTGCCAGTTAACTCATCTCCTACACCATTTAGCTTGTCCAGGCACATTCATTATTTTTTTTCCTGCACCTTTGAAGAAAAAATGCATTCATAGAAGGTAGCAACTTACAGACTCAAACTCCTGAAGAGGTTTACAAGCAGATTTCAGGTATGGCACTTAAAGTTAGTTGAAAGAGTGAATTGATCAGGAAGCATTATCAGCTATCCCAACATAAAATGAATGCTCTGGCAGTACGTTTTTACCTCTGTATTCCAGAAAATTACATACAGACATGTAAATTGGTTGTAAACTGTAAAAAGTAGCTTAACAGAAAAATATAAGCTGCAATTTTTAAAATGTCTTTTTCTAGCAAGACACTAAGTTCATCAGTTGCTTAGAATTTAGCAGTTGAGACATTTTTACTGGCATGTCTCTACTGACTTAGAATTGTCCTATTACTACATGCCCTTGTTGAAAGCCTCTCCCCAGCTTTCCTGTAGGCCCCTTTCAAGTACTAGAAGGCTGCTATGAGGTCTCCCCAGAGCCTCTTCTGCACGCTGAACAGCCCCAACTCTCTCAGCCTGTGTTTATAGTAGAGGTGCTCCAACCCTCTGATCATCTTGGTGGCCCTCCTCTGGACTCTCTCCAACAGCTCCATGTTATTGTGTTGGGGACTCCAGAGCTGGACACAATAGTCCAGGTGGGGTCTCACCAGAGCAGAGCAGAATAAAGGGTGAAAATCACTTCTCTTGATCTGCTGGACAAGCTTCTTTTGATGCCTAGGATCTGGTTGACTTTCTGGGTTGCAAGCACTCATTGCTGGCTCATGCTGAGCTTCTCATCAGCCAGCACCCCCAAGTCCTTCTCTTCAGGACTGTTCTTAAGCCACTCTCCACCCAGCCTGTAATTGTGCTTGGCATTGCCCTGACCCAGGTGCAAGATGTTGCACTGGCCTTATTGAACTTGGTGAGGTCTGCATTGTCCCAACCCACCACTCAACCCTGTCAAGGTCCCTCTAGATGGTCTATGATTGACAATGTGACCAAAAAATCTGGTCATTCACACCACTCCTTAATAGCAAAGTCAAGGGCATCAAACCATTTCAGGGTGAAGTTTTGACACACAAGAAACCCAGTGTTACAGTAAAAGGACTTGTCAGGATTCTTCCTTACTTCACATTTGCATCATCCTTTACAGCCGCTGATCATTTTAAGCCAGGCAGGACTGTAATAGTCACAACCGTATGTCACCATCCGAGGCATCCCAACTAACTATTCTTACTCCCAGCACAGGTTGAGCAAGAATATGTCTTTAAAGAAGTACACAATCTTGATTTAAAGATGCCGAATGGTATAAAAAACCACATCCCCTTCCTTTTGCAAGTTGTTCCAGTCCACAGTGACCCATATTGTTTTAAAAATTATGTTGTAAGCAGAATTTTTTGCTCTGCTCAGACACCTACGTGTGAAGTGCACTTGCATTATAGACAGTGGAAAAAAATAGGCCTTGCCAAGGCACAGTTCAGCTGATCTATTTTAGATCAGCTGAAGAGTGACCTAGACAAGCAATTTCCTTTTCTTCCATTGGTTAAAACGAAGTCTAGTTCAGGTATATGTACTAGAGATACATTTACCAGACATAAATTATCTCTGCACCTGGACTCCAAGATATATAGCCTCAAGTACATTTCTGCACTGTAGACATCTACATATGGAAAGGTGAATTACCTTCTTACTTTTACCTGGCCCTTGATTTTTCCATAATTTTCTTTAAAAATAATAATTTAAATAAATAAATGAATAGTCTCAGACCACAATCAGTTTCTGGCCTCATGCTCTCTCTGATGAGCTAAATTGAAGGAATTTCTAAATCCACCAGTATAACACAGATTTTGAAGCCTTAAAGTCAATCTGTAATTGTTTTATGAAGCCCTCTCCATTTTTCCAGGGGTTTGAGGGTTGATGGACAGCTATATGTGATGGTGCTTTGCACACCTTATCCCAGCCATATTGTGTCTTTAGGTACAGAGGCACTAGCAATGGCCCTGAAGGGGCGTACAGGAACTTTACAGTGTTTAATGCCTAAGCTCATTAGTCAGGTCACTCAGCCACTTAGCTCAGGAAAACTGTCACACTGGTGTGACATACTAATTCACAAGTTACGTTGTTATCTCTGCCTTGTCTTGCATTGCACAGCTTAGGTATGAGTGCAGCTGGATTTAGAAAAATGTCCTTCTAATTAGGATGTCTATCACCGAAGCCCAGGATAGCAATTAATTTAGCTTAATATACTAAATAATAAAAAAATAAAAGGAAGATTACAGGAGGGAAACAAAATACCAGACATTTAATCAATCTTATAATGGATTTGTTTCAATTTGGAGTGTTCCTTGAACACCCAGCAAGGAAAATCAGCTTATTGGCTATAGTCCAAATACTACTTGCAGTTGTATTACCTGGAATACGTTTTATGTAGCAAAAATTTGAAATAACTCAATCTGGAAACCTATCAATATCAGTACAATTGTTTGCAACCACATGATCTGTGTTTATGCAGCAGCTGGTGTTTCAGCCCTGTACGATAACTACTTATTTGCCTTAAGCAAAACAAATCACCTGCAAAATTAAGGTTCATAAGGACAGTAAGAGAAATGTGTCTGGCTTTGATGAGTGTGTTTTATATAAATATTGCTCTTAGCATCAGAAGGAGCAAATTCATATCCCAGTAAATTTGATTACTAGGGAATCTGCAGCTCTCCAAACAGTGCACATGCCACTAGCAGATGAAATTACATGGAAGGCTGCAGCTGCTGCTTAATTAAGGGAATGATAAAGCTCAGAGGAACGTTTGCCCTCTGTGTGACAAAACAGCAGAGGCAATGCAGTGGCTGGGGAAGTTGGTCCATTCTGTCAGTACTTAAATCACTACTGTCTTCTCAAACTCCCCACAATGCTTCAATCCTGATGCCTGACCTGGAGCCTCACAAACTTCACTGGAAATCTGATGGTGGTAAGGGAAAAGCTGCAGTATGTTTGAAGCAGCTTATCGTAAGCTGAGTCTAAAGGACTGGCAGAATTGGACTGACAAGTTCCTCTTTTTACTTAAGCTCAACACACCTTTCCTTTATTGTCTTTTTGTTGTGCAACTAAGAGAGAAAAAATAGTTTTCCAGACCTCCTACCCAAATTGGCTTGATCTCAGTGAGTGCTTTGATCTCATCCTGCAGAGACCTGGCAGCTACAGAAAAGACAACATGGGAAAACACTTGCAAGTGGTTCTCTGCAATATTTATACTTGAATCTCTATTCATATTTCTTCTGATTCATATATTTTGCTATGTATTAATAATATGGGCTTTTCTTTGCCTTATTTATTTAAGAACCCCGTCGCCTATACAATAATTTAGCTCCTTTTAAGCTTCTCCAGATCAGTCATGTAGTCACTGGTCAAGATTTGCTTTCTGTCTCTGTAGAATGAAGGGCATTTTCTCATGAAGAAACTGCCTTATCATAATGATGATGCCCTGGTCAGCACAATTCATTCTTAATGTCAACCTGAAACAAGAGGGTACAGAGAAAGACACCTGAGCTTTGTAGCAAGCTGAAAGGCTAATAAGTAGTGGCTCCTGCATTCAGTTGTTTCTCAGGAAACATTTCACTGTAACAGCTTAGATGCCTGCATGGAAAGACATCAGCCTAGTCTCCTTGTCTGGCTGAATTTCAGTGGGAAAAACAATTTAGAGTAGGGTCAAAAATATTTCAGAGAGGATCTTAACTAATATCTTAATTGTTTCATCCTTGATATCTGTCATTCTTTAAGAAAACTACTCAGATAAGTAGAATTTTTCTGTTTTGAGAAGTAAAAAGGCCATATAATGGACTCTCTACCACATAATTTTTTATGTTGTCTCTAACTGAATGGTTCTCTTCCTGTTTTAGGACCTTCAGCTTCTTTAAGGTCAAAGATAGACAAACTGTCAACCTGGGATTAGTGTAACTATGACTGAAAGCTACAACTAACATACATCCTGTTACTTTTCTCAGAGGAACAGCACAATACAGGCTTATTCTTTTTTTCCAGCCACCAGCAATAAAGAAATATGTTACACTGGCAGAAGCAGTCACTCATTTTCAGATCTGTTCTACAGGGAGGCAACATAATATATAATATCATACACATGTCCTCCTGCTGAGGATAATCCTCGCTTGCTCCCATACAAATTGATGGGAACCTGATAGGGTAGCACTTTTCAGAGATTAATCTCGAGATGGAAGGAGAGCTGAGTGAGCAGTTTGTAAGTCAGAATTTATCTGACAAACAGCAATTTTCTTTCCATTCCCAGAACCCTACACTCTGGTTGGGATAAGGGGCAACTTGCACTGCAAATATGAACTTGAAATTCAGTTCCTTCATTGCTCTTCTTTCTCCACAGAAGAGGAAGAAAGGAGTAATACTAAATGAGCAAAACCAGAGGCCTGTTTCCACAACAGCTTGGCTTTTCTATCCACTTAGTAGATATATAGAGCTAAAGCTCCATGTCATTATTGTCATCAGCTGATAACATCAACAGCCTGACCTTGCATTTTGACAACTCGCACAGAGCTCTAAGAGAAGTACCTACTTTCACTCATGTGGTGAAATTTTGACTGCAAGAGGCCAAAACTAGGCAACTTACCATCTGATGGATCACAAGTAATTTTAAAACACCTGTGTTATTGCTAAAACTGGTGCTGCTTTCTTGACTCCAGGGCACAAGCTCAGACAACGAGGGGAGGCCATGGAGCTGCTAATAGCTGCCACTTGAAGCTGAGTGAGTGACAAATCCAGGAGCAAGCAAGGGATCATTTAATGAATAATTTAATTTCATCTCTCTGCACATAAAATGTTGCTAATTATTGCTGTACAGATGGGACCAAGGTCCTCTGTGGTTGGTTTGCTGCTCCCTGGAGAGGCAGAGTTCCATTAGAAGAGGATGTATGCCTAATAAAAAAAGAATTCATAGCTATTAAGAGAAAATATGTTTTTTCCTTTCCTCATATTGTAAACTCCCAACTAATGGGTTAGGTGGCAAAAAATTTAGGGTAATGAAGAAACGTTTACCAGAAATGTGCTGCAGTATTTCTAAGGACACCAGCAGGTGCTGCTGAATAATTAATTTTTAATGTATTCATTCTATTTTGCTGCTAACACTAACAGCCATTAGCAACATACATAACAGTAGAATCTCATTTGTGGACCAATCTGTCGTCAGCATTCATTTTACAAAGAGTAGACAAAATATTCTCCATAGAAAGAAGAAATTAATATCTTTCATATTCAAATGTAAATACATACACACACATACATATACCCCAAGCATGCACAGTAGTTTTTTGAGGGAGTGATCTGGCATTGTCAGAGTAAATCAGACTAGGCAGTATAACACCTCTTTTCCCTCTCTGACCTCTGAATTTAGTTTGCTTTTAAAAGGCTTGTATTTCTGTTTACTATCTCTTGGGATAAAGCACTGTGACATGTATTGTATAGCACAGATTAACATGCTTAGCAAGTTTGTCGAAATAAAATTATTAAAGCTCTTTAGAGAAAATAAATATGTGAGATAGCTTTGTCAATACATCAATTCCTATCAGTACAATAGCACAGAGCAGTTACACTAGAAAATCAGCTGGTGAATATTACCTTATTTACTGCAGTCAAGAAAACAACCTTCACTCGTTCCACTGATAAAACCATGGCTATTTTTCCTTCCAGTTAACTGAAGTCCACCATAGACAAAGAGAGTAAATATTATCATATATACCACATCATAAATACCACAGTAGCATATAGTGGTGTACCTCTAAATAGCAGTTCTACTTGAAACCAAGGTCATTCCCCTTTATTACTACCCCTTATAAGCATGGTTAGGGGGTGTAAGAATCCACCCCAAAGCCTCCAAGGATGTTTCAGCACAAGATGAAAGGAAAAAGTGCAAATATTTTTACCCATGTGACATAAGAGGTGTTTGTTTCTTGACCCTGATGGGTACAGACGTGCATTTTAATGTTCTCATGGAGGTGCACTCAAGACCCTGAGGTCTATTTCAGGCCATTTTGTTGGATCTGGCTTCATACAGAAATTGGAGAAAGCCAGTGCAGCCATCATTCACTCTACTAACTCAGCCTGGGTTTGATGGAGGTACTAAACCTGTCAAGTCTCCTCTGGGTTTCAAAATTAAAAGCTTTGGGCATTTCTACAAGCAGAAAAAAAAGGACAGTATTTCTGGACGTCACAGTCTTTTCATTTACCGGCTGGGTGCCACTTCAAAACTTGGTGGAAAGCCCTAGTGCAGAGCAGATGTGTAATGTATCACTGGGCTGTCTGCAGCCTGACAAGAAACAGTAAAGTTTCCTCCAGAGCAGCTACCCTTTCCTGAATTCAAATCTGTCTAATCTTCTGTAAATGTGCAGTTAAGCATTTCATGAGGGCATATTTACTTGCTGGACCACAAGATCCCAAGCTGTCTATGAATGTAGAGATGGACTAAATGTAGACCTTTTTTACATGGATCTTTGTTTAGGAAAAGAAGTAACTATTATTGATAACAGCTAAACCACAGAAAGAGTCCTTTCTAACAAACTTATTTGCAATTTTCAGAATTATTCCATTCAAAATGGGGACTAGGATTTGCACAATAGTAGCAGTGATTTGAATTTGGAGAAGTTCAGCAACATCAGGACCTGAATTTTCCTCACTGTTCCTGCCTGACAGGAAAAGCATGAAATGGCCAACAGTGCAGAGAAGAATAGAGGTTTTTAGGACATTCCAAGAATTCGACATTTATCGATCCAAGCCTCCAGTTCGTCTCAAAGCCCCTGTTGTATAGATCCACCAAAGGTGGTAGTTTGGCCTGTTTTGGAAGAATATGGGGTTTCAGCACAGGGAACAGGCAGACCTGGCAAACTGAGGAGTACCACAGGCACCTGTCACTGTTTATACCCCTGATGCCACTTGCCAAAAATTTTTCCCAGGAGGAACAGGCAGGTTTTGTGGAAAGGTGAAACAGCATGGAGAAGGTAAAAGGGAGTAAGATGGCTGAGCTGAAAACAAACCTCTGGGAACAGAGATCACAGTTCTGACAAACTGCAGTTTCAGGATACAGGCCACAGATAAAAATGTGAATCCATTGCCATTGGTGCCACATGGACAAATGTGACTTGATGAAGATGGGTCAGCTGGAAAATGTGTTACTGTGCTCATTGGCACTGCTGGGAAAACAAACCAAGGCCCATGCTCCAATCAGAGCAGTTGCCTGTTCCTGTCTTAAAGGGAACAGTGGTGAGAGCAACTTAAATGTCTTGGGGAGACCTTTGTTCTCCTGTGGCTGCTTGTTCAATGCTTTCAAAGAGCAATTTCAAAACAGTAAGACCATGTGACAGGGAGAACAGCTCATCAGGTTAAAAATACCTGATTCTGATTCTCTCCTTACTGACAAAGCGGGGTGTTGCTCCACATTCCTGCGGCAAAGGTTGCGTGAAGTTTGTCAGAATTGCCTTAATGGCAGCTACAGCCAAACTCAACAAACACTTTTAGCCAAGAAGGACTTTCATTTGGAGGAATGGGCACAGATGGAAGAGAAAAAGGAGTGAGAAATTCAGTGTTTCCATTTTCAGACTTCTTGACAAAGGATTTTGTTTCACAGTTTGTTGAAGTTTAGTCTTTGAAGGATCGCAGTAACGATAATTAAATAAAATACCTGGAGAAAGAAAAAATATTTTGGTCAACTAAACCATACTTTTTTTTTTTTTTTTATTATTTCCTTTTATCAAGAAAATGAGGAACATCCTCAAATGGAGGAACAGACTGGACTAGAGTTGGCCAAGGTAGGGGCCTGGGGGAGGGGGCTTTGTTTTCGCTCAATAGACAAAGGAAAAGCTCAGTTATTCATGCATTCTTAGCCTCAGTGTGTAGACATTTTTAGGACACAAAATTCTAGTGTGTTGGTCTCCTTCTGTGCAGAGTGTATTATCACAGCCCTCAGATCTGTTCTCTTGTACAACAGAACTGAGTTTTAACATAGGCTAAAGTTCATAGGCAAGGTTTCCTCCTATGTTGTAATCTGAAACGGAAACATGTAACTGGAGTAGAAGGGCAAGAAAAATTAAAACCACTGTGAAACACTGCTAGAGAAAGAGCCAGCACAGTTAGAAAGGTCGGGTCGCCATGTGATTTGAGAAATGCGTCCAGGATGTTGCCTCCAATTTATGTTTATCTTCCAAGACAGACTTTAACAATATTTACTTACATAACTGTCCTCCCTTAGGGCTCTGGCTGCTCTGCTAATTTGTTTGAGGCCAAGGTTCACCGAGCATTAGACAGAACCAGATAATAAGATGGAAAGATAATTGGAGCCTAATGATAAGTTGGGGATGACACATGTTGAAAACCACTGCTGCTGCTGCTGCTGCTGCTGCTGCTGCTGCCTGACTCCTCCCCGCCTCCTCTGGGGCAGGCTGCTGCTGCTGCTGCTGCTGCTGCTGCTGCTGCTGCTGCTGCTGCTGCTGCTGCTGCTGCTGCTGCTGCTGCTGCTGCTGCTGCTGCTGCTGCTGCTGCTGCTGCTGCTGCTGCTGCTGCTGCTGCTGCTGCTGCTGCTGCTGCTGCTGCTGCTGCTGCTGCTGCTGCTGCTGCTGCTGCTGCTGCTGCTGCCTGCCTCCTCACAGCCTCATCTGGGGAGGCACACCACCCACCAAGGGTGTCATATATGAGACTTAAAGATGTGATGGTGTAACAAATTCCCCTTTCATCAGAGCAGGACTGTCAGTCCAGGGCAAGCTCTGCCAAGGAAACCTGCTGCCACCAGCTCCAAATTCCTCTGCCTGGTACTGCAGGCCATTAGCAAAAGATTTTGTGTGCAGCAATAATTACTTCATTCAACTTGTGCTGCATGTGACAAATGTTTCCTAAAGAAAAGACAAGGTAAGTGCAGAAACAAAACGGGTTACAGAGAACTGCACAGTGCCAGGCAGGGTTGACACTGAAGTTAGAAGCATTGCAGGATCATTCAAAGAGATCCTTAGCAAAAGTCCAGTGAAGGAATCAGGAGATTTTCTATTATCCTTAGAGTGCTGTATTAGTCTCTCCAAAGGATTTAGATGAGCACAGGTGAGTCAGTGTGAGCAAAGACTATGACCCTGATCTGATGTGTGCAGCAAGGCAATGTAAGGAGGAAGAATTGCCTTGTAAGGCTTAGATAGCAGCTGAAAGAGAGTAAACAATAATTTCAACCTTAACTTGGTGTTTTAATCATTATTTCGGGTTAGGGATTGCTCAAAGAAAATGACAATAAAAAAATCTTTACAGACTGAAGAAATCATAGCTCTGTAATCTAAATACATTATTTCCCAAAGCTACCTATAGCCTGGGGAGGCAAACTTTCCTGGCTTCCCCCATCATAACAAGATCCTCTATGGAGGCAATTCAAAGCAAATAAAGCCCAGCTCTGATTTGCTGTTGAGTATAATAGGATTTTAGGAGGTGAGCTTTAAAAAATATCCTCCTCAGATCTCATCCGGCTGGAGTACGGAGTTGAATAGACTGTAAAATAAAGGGATGAACAGAAAATTTTGCCTCATAAGGGTCCCAAGGACGTTCTTTTATTCTTTGGGCAGGAGACGAGAGGAGAAGTTAAAAACAAAGAAACAAAGAAACCCCAAAAACCCACAAAAAAAACCCCAGCCAAAAAAATCCCAAAACAAATAATCAAACCCCAAACCAAACAAACTAAAAAACCAACCAGATGAAAAAATGCACAGAATTGGAGGCATTTTATGCAGTACTTGCCTACTTCTTTATAGTGATTATCCTCTCCTTCAGAAGCAATAGACATTCAAATCAGCTGTAACCATATTATTCTTCTTAAAGATTTGTATTACAGCAACACCTGGGGGCTTCATCTCCGATTATAATTGAGGTAGGCAGTGTAAAATTGAAGCATAAAAGAACCTTAGACACACAGACAAGTTTATTGTCTAAAAACACAAACCAGACAAAAGGAGAGAGAAGAAACAAATATGAAGAGGGAAAGGCTGCACTGCAGGGTAGCGAGAGAGGAGAGCAAAGGTCCTCAGAGCCAGATCATTGCCTTGTCTGATAGTCTATTTGTTGCCTCTCTCAATGAAACCCAGGATGAACTAGTGTTGGCAAGAAGGCTCCCAAGAAATGTTATATTAAATAAATTACTAATATTTGTCCCAGACCATTAACATTAAGGCTGAAAGGTATTGGAGACCGGGTTTGGAAGACACAGTAGGGTAATGCAGAAGCCTTCATCCATGCGACTGAGAAAATATGTTTCAAAGGATTGTACTTTCAGAGCCCAGGAAATTGGCCAAACAGTAGGCCAAATACAAAGCAACCACAGTGGGAAATAAGAAATTAAAAAGGAGGGAAGAGCAAAATGAGCCAGAGAAATCCTCAATTTCAGCTTCTCACAAGTGTGATAGTACACAGAACTGCATGCCAGCAAGAGCTTTTCTTTTCAAAGCCTTTCATTCACAAACCCCGAGAGATGTTGAAAAATTACTTTGTACCAGCCAATAATTGAGGGCTTGAGAATGGCTACTTCTTAAAAGCCTCCAATGTTTCCCCCTCCACACCCAAATGAAAATGAACAGTAACTGGGTTCCTAAATCAGCTTGAAAATTTTACCCAAAGACAGTAGATATGAATAGAGCCAGCAGGCTCATGAGTCATTTGGGTCAGCAAGTCCCCACGCAGAGAAAATTAGATGTCAGCAAAGTCATAGTTTTCAAGATACACTGGTTAAAATTAGACATTAGTTCTAAAACCTGAAAAAAAAAATAATTCTGAAGAAGTAATATGTGTCACTGTATAAACAGCCAATGCCTTTTGAAAATGCAACAATGTGAATCGAGCAGATAAGAGTAATTAACTTATGTCAAATCTGTAAAGGCATGCAGATGAATATTAGCTTCAACCTTACTTCGCTCAAACATTCCCCCAGATAAGCCAGTTAATGGTTGCGTTAGGGAAATAAAAATTAGAAGACAAGAGTAGGAGCAATAAAGGCATCAGGCAACTCAGAAGCAAGACACAAGAGAGTACACGAATGAAGGGAACACATTAATCTGCAGACAGGGAAGAAACAGCAGTCAAATAAGGGCACAGCCAAGTAATACAAAGCAGGGAACAGAGGCAAGGCGAGGAAATTCAGAATAAAAAGCCTGGACAAAATATAGGCTGGAAAGAAACAGAAAGGACTTAAGATATTGATACAAAGGGGCCTGTCACAGTAATTGTCTATCAACATGTACAGTAATTTCTTCCCTGAAGAAAAGATAAAGACAAGACAGATATAAAATAAGAATTCAACAGCTGGCTCAGACAATACCTGACAAAGTAATGATTATATAGTAAATTTAAAATATGCTAAGAGTGAATTATATAGCCCAGTCAAAAACACAGAGGGACAACAAATAAATATGTTGAATAAGAGTTGTCACTTCATGCATTTGTTAAGGAGTCGTACAATTTGGCACCAGTTTGTTAAATAAAATACAGAACTTGGGCAAAATAAACAAACACTTTAGTATACTACAAAAAGGAAACTCACCAGAACAAGCTGTAGAGCTAGCAGTGTATAGATACGTAAAACATGCAAATCCCCTCACTATATGACTGTCCCCACTTTCATTGTTCAGCTCTTAAACAATTTGTTGTCTGGTTTGCAACTACCAGACTGTCTTTCTCTGTTTTATATAAAAATTAGTGGGACCTGAAGCCCTAATAACTTGCCCTGACAGCTCCAATACCTTCTTGTCAAATCAGACATCAAAGCAGCACGGTGCCCAGTTCCCAGGAGAAATTCATGTCCCTAAGCCAGATGGCTTTCCATGGAAGAAAGGGATGTTTTCCACACACAGGTGAAAAGGTGCACTGCTCTTTTCCACTGATGCTCCTTGCCCAAACTATGTTGGCACCATCTAGCTAATTGCCAATATCCAGCAACCATGAGCTCTGCTGTTCAAGATAGAGTAGCTAAGAATGTGGAAGAGCAACTTGCAATATCCCCACAGTGGTCTCTGGTTTCCAGGCAGACAAGCAAAAACTTAATCCAGCAATCTGCTGCTGGCACTAAAGCTCACAGCAATCAGACCCAAATATTTTCTGAATCGACGGAGAAAACCAAGATTCTAAGCTATTCCCTCATGTATGGATCCACAGTCTGAATGTTGGTTATGTGCTAAAGAAAACTGGGCAGAATCTTGCCAACAGAACAAGAGCAGAATAAAATTTCTCACAAAAACGTGAGAGACAGATGAACAAACACACTGGTCCTCAACCACTTTGGTAGTGTCAGTGACACCATTACTAGGCTGTTTTCTGGGGATATCATGAGTAGTGTATTTTTTCAAGAGACTAATACCAAGAAGTCTCACATTGGTAGGCATGGTGCTATCAAACCTCTAGACAAGTCTGTTGATGTTCAAGGGGGTGGTGGCAATGGGTAGTACATTTCTATCTCCATTACCCTACTATCCTTTCCTCCTGACTGCTAAATTTGACCTCTCTGGAAGGGACTCATCACTGCAGATCCAGCTTCGTGACCAGGTGGGCTTTGGTGTCCCTCCACCAGCACAGCATTGTCTGAGACCTCTGAGCCCATTGGCCCCACACGGCAGCCCTGCTCCTCTCCTGCTCTGAGGAGGAAGAGAATCCATGAAGAAAGGGAGAGGAGGGGCAGCAAGGCTGATCCCCCAACCCTTGTGCACCCTCTTTTTGCAGAAAGACTGCAGAGAAAGTAGTGGCCCAGAACTACAGAGGGTCAAGGAGAAGTAACATTGAGGTGGATAGTGAAGAGCAGAGTTGGGCTACCCTGTTCAGAACAACTCAGGGCACCAAAGCAGTGCCTACAGTATCAAGACAGACAGCAATTTTGCTCTCCCATGCATATAGGATCCTGATACTAGCTGATTATCCCTTTCTGGTAGGTTAATGGTTGGACTTGATGATCTGAAAGGTCTTTTCCAACAAAAATGATTCTGTGATTCTATGAGTTTGAAGTTCAAGCCCTTGGTCTGAGTAATCCGAAGGACTGAGAAGTCCCTTAGGTTCCAGGCTGTAATGTGAGGATTTCCTATGTCCTTCTCCTTTAATCTTTTTTTTTTGTTTTTTTTTTTGTTTGTTTGTTTTTTTTTCCACCCATCTTCTCTTTTTCTTCAAAAATTCTTCATTTCATTACAATGTAAAAAGTACAGACACTGAGATCCCTTGAAAACCCTTTTTCAGCAAAATATGTTCACATACTCAAGTTTGTTATCAGAATTCACGGGAATTTCAATGTAGCAAAGCATATTAAATCTCTAGTCATGTTTAAATGTATACTTCATAAATATATAACCAAAAGGTATATTTACAAGAGTTTTGCATCCAGTTTTCGCCTATGGAAACAATAACACGTAGTTTATTCTCAAACTGGATGGAGAATTAAAACCCAAACTTGAGTATAATATTGGTTGCATTATGAGAAAATCATTACAAATAAGAAGCTGCCTATTGAGGTACCCATAGTTAATAATACTTAAAATGGTGTATTTCCAGTGGATTAGCAGGAAAATGAGGAAGAACATGCTGCCAACCCCCACTATCTAATGCCGAGCTGTCTGCTAGCAGAGATGTGTGACCTGCATGGGCAGATCCCAGCACTAACTCAGAGCCTCAAGAACCTCAGAGAGTGCATCCATTCAGAAATGCAGGACTGTGACACAAATGTGGAAAATTATCTCAAGTCTTGATATAAGGGGGGCCCTCCAGATTTTATTAAAGCTGGCTCGCTTACAATTCCTAGAACAGGCAACACGTACAATTAACTCTTAGGTGGCTAATAGAATTTCATATTAAAAAATGCATCACAAGGAAAAATATCTGGCAACTATTGATCTACACTGACGTGATCAACTAGATGTTTTGCATTGCTCAGGCAGGAAGATCAACTATTCTGAACAGCAGCAGCTGCAACAGAAATCTAGATAAAATAATTATTCAGAAATACTTATTTGTCTCAGAGCAAATAGCTAATCAGAAAAAAACCCCATGCAAATTACAAATTACTGAAAATAAATAGAAAACAATCACACAGATTTCTTCTAAGCAGACATATCTGACTGGTGAGTCAGATCTTGAAGGAAATCTACAGAATCAGGTGGTTTGAGAATCCTTTTCATTGACTGTTGGTGACAAAATGATGATAAAAAATCTGACATCTCTAATTGTACACATCCAACATGCAAATACTTTTCTATTTAGTCTGCTTTCAGCGATGTTTGCAACACATTTTTCACTTGGTCTGAGTAAATAACTACAACAGAAAGACTAACTGCAAGTGGTACGAGTTTGGTGTCAATTCTCAAGCTTAGATTCACACATTATCAGTTAGAAATACCAGTATATTCATCATCTGAAAAGACATTCTTGGGCTTCATGACACACTCAAGTTAGCTCTCTATGAATACAAAATCAGTACTTATATGGCTCGCCTCAAAAAGCAATAAAATCTATAAATAACAATAGAAATAGAGATGATGGACAGGTTTTACAAGTGATAATTTACTCCAAGTGTATATGAAACACAATCTGTGCTACCATAATTTGTTAAATCAGCCAGCAGTTAGAAGCTTTACTGAAGAGTATATTTTTCCAGGTAATCATTATTATTTATTGGAGCTACTGAAACCTCTACTGGCAACCACAAAATATGCTCAGTTTTTAGTATTTCAGATATGTTATGTAAAGTCCTTATTAGTATTATGTAACCATTTCAATGGTGCAATGTGATGGAAAAAAAACATTTACCTGGAAGCTAGATAATTAGTATTTCACATATTAAATAATTAAGAAAGCTCAGTGGTAGAGAAACAGTTTTCTGCTTCCAGTCCAAAACATCAAATACCTTGTTATTTTCATAGGTAGACAGATAGACAGAGAGAGAGAGAGAGATTCTGGGAGTAGCACACAGTGTCCCCCCAGAGAGTCATGCATTATTAAAATACATGTTCTGCACAAGACTCAGTAGACCCAGTTTGGGGTTTTTTACAGCAAATCTGGAAAGACAAGGCTAGCAAGTAGCCACACTCTCTTCATCCAGGACTCAAGTACAGTTTTGTCACATGGCTGCCTTCCTGCCCAACAACTCCTTTTTGTAGCCACCTCCCTGGGGCCAGACTGGAGCTCCACATCTGGGTGTGGGACACTGCCAGGGCTTCCCAGGCCCTAGATCTCATGTATGCTACATACATGCCACCTCAATGCAGTGCTGGGATTCAAAACGACTCCCCTGGGGACTTACATGGGAGATGCTGTTGCCACACAGTGCAGGTGGGAAAGGAGCTGGACAGAGCCTGTCTTAGGGGAGCATAGAGTAAGCTTTTCCCCATGCAGACAAAAGTGCATGGTTGTTCTCAGGAGGTGGACCAGGCTTCAAATTCCTTTACTCTCTAAGTCTAGATAAGAAATGTTTTTAAGGTAGAAATGGGTAGATTTAGGTTGGACATTAGGAAAATGTTCTTTAGTATGAAGGTGGTGGATCACTGGAACAGGTTGCCTAGAGAGGTGGTGAAGGCCCTGGAGACACTGATGAGGCTCTGAGTAATCTGGTCTAGTTGGAGATGTCCCTGCTTATTTTAGGGGGTTTGGACTAGATAACCTTTAGAGGTCCCTTCCAACCCAGTACATTACATGATTCTATGTCCTCAAGCAAAACGTACTAAAATCTGTCACCCTTGGGTTAATATTATTCAGCTTTTCTCACAACTTCTGATTGCCAACTCCCACATCTATTTCTGGCATCTGTCAAAATCAGTGCCACCAGGGAACAGAAAAGCAGTTCCTACATAGCTGAAATGCTTTTTAAACTCACTTCCCAGGCATGGTTCATGAAAAGCTACCTCGAAGAAGCCAATTAAGTAAATAAAAATAGTATTGGGTCTAAGTTAAGTTGATCACAGTTATCTCATTGACATAAAGGAGGCAAGATTAGAATCCCACTTTCAATTATGCCAAATACAAGTGGTGTTTCATGCCATCTTTAACTCCTGATTATTAAACACTGCTAAATATCAATGAATTGAGTTTCAGCAGTGTCCTCTCTCACCAGGTAATGTCACCATTAGTACAAAATGATCCAACACCAAATGAACCCTGTTCATTTAGCATGATGCTTTGAAATATATTAGAAATTAGTCACTCGGAACAGCAAGGCAGGATATGCACAAGATGAATATGTGTGTGTGTGGCTTGGTATTACAGATTTTTCTTTTCTCTTCCTTTCTCATAGTTCTGTCTAAATGAAACTTCCTTTGGGAAGCTGGATCTCCAGTTTTTGCTAACGTCATTTTCTGGTGTGTCAGAGCAGCATATCACAAATGCTGATGTAGATCAGAGTACTCTCACGTGTTGGGCCAAAATCCAGGAGAGCAACGACCATTTAGGAAAGAAAGGTGGACAGACAAGGAGAAGGTGTTCTTTGGGGCTGTGACATACCCTGAATCAGCTGTAGGTTGAATTTACCTGGAATGAGAACTCAAAATAAGGTAAAAACACTTTGAAATTCAAGCCAAACCTGATTTCAAATGAAAATTAGAAACTTAACTTTTAAAAAAGAGAAAAACTCAGAGCAAGATGAAAAGCAGAGCAGCCTACTTTCAGGGCACAACCCCGTGCCTTTTCAAGAGAAAAGAGTGATTTTGATTTAACACTACTGTGTATCTATGTTACACTGTGAGCTGCTCCTCTGCAACTTCAAATATTGGCAGCCCTGAATAAGCCAGGGATATGCCATGTACACCAGTGTACCATGCAGTGGGTAGAGAAAGAGGAGTACAGAAAACCCATACTGCCAGAGGGGTGCTTTTGTAGATGATGCTAAGGATAGAATCATAAAATGATTTGGGTTGGAAGAGACCTTAAAGATCATCTAGTTCTAACCTCCCTGCAGGTTAGTCAGGAACACCTCCCACTAGACCAGGTTGCTTAAAGCCCCGTCCAACCTGGTCTTGAACACTTCCAGGGAGGGGACATGCACAACTGCCCTTGGCAACTTGTGCCAGTGGCTCACCATCCTCACAGTGAAGAGCCTCTTCCTAATATCTAACCTAGTCTCCCCTCTTTCAACTTGAAACCATTACCCCTTGTCCTATCACTACAAGCCCTTATAAAACGCCCCTCCCCAGCTTTCCTGTAGGCCCTTCAGATACTGGAAGGCTGCTATGAGGTCACCTTGGAGCTGTCTTTTCTCCAGGCTAAGCAGCCCCAACCCTCCCAGCCTCTCTTTCCCTAGGAACCTTAATTCACTTACCTCTGCATGTCACAGCTGCAACCATATTCAAAAACTAATCAGGTATTCTAAGTAGGCACAATTACATAAAAGGGCTAATAGTTAGTAAATCACAATTTTCTACCTCTATTTAGCTGTTGCCAAAACCAGTAATACACAGGGGTCTCATTTTTACAAGACTTGAATGGACATAGTAAGCTTGAGTAAAGCCAAAAGTTAATAAAATAACTGCAACCACAGTGTAATTCCACTGTGCTGAGGAAAACAAATAATCATATAATGTCTGCTAAATTTTCAATAGCACTTGTTATCTACAGAACTCAGAGAGGCCAATATCACAATACTGGTATCAGCTGGGACTTCATCAGAAGTTCATTACCAGGTGGTAGTAGGAAGAGAATGTGGCTTGCTCCATGCCCTGTAGTAGGCTA
This sequence comes from Chaetura pelagica, assembly GCF_000747805.2. Classification (NCBI taxonomy): domain Eukaryota; kingdom Metazoa; phylum Chordata; class Aves; order Apodiformes; family Apodidae; genus Chaetura; species Chaetura pelagica. The sequence continues at coordinate 5,330,138 of NW_009954185.1, read as the reverse complement.
TTAGCAGAGCTGTGAACTGAAGCAGATCTGAATCGTCCTAGTCAAAAACTGTACACACTTGGCTACCCAGTAGCTCATAGAGCTTGGGTTACTAATTTTGATTTATTCTTTAATAAACAGAAGCTTTATCCTAGGATTACCTAGCATTATGATAATAATTAAAAGAGTGTTTCTTTGGTGGAGTGCAGGATCCTGTGTAGGAAGGAACAGAATACCTAGCAGGACCAGAACCCTGGACTTCTGCAGGGCCAACTTTGGCCTCTTCAATCAATTGTTAAGAGAAGTCTCATGGGACAGGGTGCTAGAAGGTAAAGGGGCTCAAGATAGTTGGTCAACATTCAAGGACCACTTCTCCCAAGCTCAGGTTCAGAGTGTCCCAATGGGCAGGGAATCAAGTAAGGTAGCCAGGAGACCTGCATGGTTAAACAAGGAAGTGCTGGGCAAACTCAAGTGGAAAAAGAGAATCTATGGGTGATGGAAGGAGAGGCTGGCCACCTGAGATGAATGTAGGACAGTTGTCAGAGGATGTAGGGAGGCAATCAGGAAAGCTAAGGCCTCCTTGGAACTAAACCTTGCTAATGAGGTCAAAGAGAATAGAAAGGGCTTCTTCAAATACATTGCAGATAGAACTAACACTAGAGGCAACATAGGCCCACTGCTGAATGAGGTGGTGCCCTGGTGACAGAGGATATAAAGAAGGCAGAGGTGCTGAATGCCTTCTTTGCCTCTGTCTTTACTGCTGCAGACTCTCCCCAGGACCCCCAGATCCCTGTAAGTCCAGACACACTAGACTGTGAAGACTGAGCACACTGAAAAGAAAAGCTGTTTGGAAGGAAGAGTGGACAGGGAAAGGTGCTACGTTCACAATGCCTCCATCATCCATCTAAAATTAGAGCCAAGGTAGGAACTCAAATTTGTTACCGAAATAAATTTTAGATGTTTGTTTGTTTCCCCCAGAAACGTTTGCCCTCAGCAAGCTGTCTTCTTTCCTAGCTAGCACCCAGGCTACAAGGCTCAAATTCCTCTGATGGTCCAGACTGAAAAGAAAACAAATGCTTTGACAGAGGCAAAGCATTCCCCAGGGAGATGCACAGCCATCCCTTCTCTCTATCCAGAATAATTCTGCCTGCTGAATTTAGCCAGCAGTAACTGCTACCTAACTGTGTAAACCTCTGAGCTATATGAAACTTCTCTGTTTGGCAAGACAGGTGAGATACAGAAACTTAGTAACTCATCTGCTTCTGGGCCTGGGAAGCAGAAAACATGACCAAAAACCAAAACACTTTGTTTCTTAATCAAAGAGATAAAGTAGGACACTTAAGAATGAGTTGCCTACCAGTTAAAGCTCATTTATCTCAAACTAAGAGTTGAAATTCCATTTGTAGCTAAAAAGCTAGCATAACAAAATTCTTGGTTTTTTGACTTTCTTGTTTTTTAATGATTTGGATTTGTGTATCACTGTTCATTTTTACAAAGCCAAATGTCCTAAATTCAATTATCACAGACTTCCAATTTAGAGAATATTTTTTTTTCAAACACTGACTGGTTAAGTAGCTAGAACTCCATTCCAATTGCATTGGTTTTGCAAAAGCTATTACAGTCCTCCAGTACCCAGAATTCAAGGGATCAAGGGAATGGCAACCTTTCTGCAATCAATAAGAATGGAATATATTCCATTTGCTACTCCATTTAATAACTATGTTTCTACTTCATTTACCATTTCTCTGAGAACTGTTCTAAGAGATTATCACATTTTAACACAAAAACAACAGCCTCAGCTCAGTGGTCTGATTTTCCTTAACTGGTATGCATTTATGTACAAACACATTCCTCTTACAAGCTTAAAAGTACTCAATAAATATCCAGGTAGGAAGGTAAATCTCAAAACTGTACAGAAGAATTTATAAATAGCAAAGGTAGTTGTGGTTTGTTTTGGGGTTTTTTTTGGGGGGGAGGAAGTTGTGTTTCTCTTAAAGTAAAACCTAAGTACATCCTTATGCAGTCCATAGCCATCTACTGGAAATTCATCACTTGAAACAAGAAAGGATCAATACATCAGACAACAGGCGACAGGATTTAGTTTTAAGTCAAAGCTATTTCCCCAACAAACTAACAACTAGCAAAATGCAACTGCTGAAGGTGATTTAGGTAAGTTCTATTCAATACCCTTACAATACCATCTAAAAAAAGCAAAACAAAAAAAAAAACCAGGCACAAACTACAGAACCACACAAACCCTCCTTTATCTTTACACTGTATCTCATTTCCTGTCAGGAATTCCTGTCACTCCTGCCATGACTTGCAAGGAAAACGAAAATGTGGGGTGGTTTTCCAAAGCAGTAATATTGTAGGTAATAAAAACAATGCCAAGTACCTCTACAAAGAACTGAAGTTTCCTTCAGAGTAGCAGAAGGTAATCAAGGGACCACAGGCACCAGTTCCAAGGCCGGACTTCCTCAAAGCTAGTGATAGGACAAGGGGCAATGGGTGCAAACTGGAACATAGGAGGTTCCACAAAAACCTCAAAAAAACTTCTTTACTGTGAGAGTGACAGAGCACTGGAACAGGCTGCCCAGAGAGGCTGTGGAGTCTCCTTCGCTGGAGACATTCAGAACCCGCCTGGACACGTTCCTGTGTGATGTGCTCTGGGTGACCCTGTTCTGGCAGGGGGGTTGGACTGGATGATCTTTCAAGGTCCCTTCCAACTCCTAGAATTCTGTGATTCTTTAAAGGACAAATGTGAATTATGTACCTGTTAATTTGCCATAGATGCTAAATGCCCAATTGCTTTCTTTGTCTTTGCAAATCTCTTACAATCCCACAAGGGATGGGATTAATGGTGCTATCTTTCAGCTGGGAAACAGCACACAAAGCAGAACAAGCCCAAGGTCAGCCAGATCCCGACCTTCACCTGGGTAGGAATCACAGGGTTGGGAACAACATCCCCTGCTTTGCAACACCCTGCTCCAATAATTTAATATACTTTTCCAATTCATTAAATAAAAGTGAGTCATTGCCAAGAAGGGAAAATAAATAACTTGCACTGCTAGTTTTCCAGTTCTGATAACAGTCCTTTCCCAAAGGACAAAATGCAATGAGCTGAAAATTATACGCAGAGATAATATGCCAAGAATCCGAGGCTGGGCCAGGTAATAAAGAGGGTGCAGCACCATGGAAGCACTTAACAGTTTAGCATAATTCCAGATTTTAGTACCAACTGCTGTAAAGATAATAATTTGACAAGATGACAAGGCCTGTTGAAATGGAGATATAAAAAGGAGCTTTTAAGAAGCATCATTAAAGCATCTAATGTGAACCCAATATATGTACATGCTTGAACAGGCATATACATTGTCCAAAATCTTCAGCAAGAGAAAAGCTGAGTGGTGCCAGATGGAAACGTGGCCCACAGTGTGGATCTGTACAACTGCCATCTTCTCATCTCAGCTTACTCCTCCTTGAAAAAAAAAAAAAAAGCAAAGCTCTTCAAGTTGTAGGCTGCTCTAGTAATGGTCATTTTGACAGTCTTGAAAGATGTGGTAGTGGTTCTATTAGTCTGTTTCAAGCCTGTTCCTTCAGTTTCCTCTTGGCTCTGCCCCAGATGGTCAGCTCCTGTGTCCTCCTGCCTGCTCCCCAGAGCCCCACGTCAGATCCCCAGAAAACTCCTGCAGACAGTCAGTGGCTCACCACAAGGTCCTTTGTGGTCAGGTTCTCATCCACAGGTATTTCACTGCTCAGGAGCCCAGCTCACACTTACTCAAGGGACCAAATGTAGCCCAATTTATGTCCTCAGGCTCTGGACAAAATCTCAACTCTTCCAACCTCAGAAGCCTAAAACCTCAGAAATATAAAACCTTCCAACCTACGTCTAGAAACAATCAAAACTCATGATCAACCACAGTCATATATTAAGCACTTTCTGGTCAGCAGATGACAAGTTACCACTGTAGGATATCATCCCAGTGGATAATTGCAGGCAGATTAACACTGTCACATGGGACATGAGCTCTGCCCTTTCTGCCTGGAGAAGCAGGGCTTCCAAGGAAGCACCAAGGGAGTAGATACTTCTCTGAGGTACTAACTGGCTTTCAGTCAGGAGTACTGCACTTAAAATCCGGATGCTTTCCATGGAGGGACAAAGTAAAGACTTCAAGTAAAGAAACAAAGTACCTGGAAAAGGCCCAGCAATGTCAAGGATTGATGATTTTCAGCAGAGGAGAGGAAGACTAAGAGGAGATATTAGCATTTTACTAATGGACAAAAAAATGCTTTAAAGATGACCAGGATAAAAAATGTTCTCATTAGCACTGAAGATAGAGCAAGCAGTAATGAGCTTAAACTGCAGCTGCAAAAATGTAGGTTAAATAAGAGAAAAAATGTTATAATCATTAGAATAAGGAGCCAGGGGAGGTTAAGAAACCAGGAACCATGAAAGTACTTCAAGCTAAATAAATATACATGTATTAGAGAGAATTTACTGCTCCTATTTTACTGCCCTGCAATACACTGGCAAAATAGGATTGAACCAAATGTGTAAATTAAGAGGCCTTCTTACATAAAAATCAGTACATCTATCATTTTACTCTAGTTGTAGCAGTTGTTCCCATGACTGTTTTCACAGAAATAACAGGTTTTATTGTCATTGCCTTAGCATTGCACCGCCCAGAAAGAGGAGCCTGCTGGAGACATCAATGGCAGTTTTAGAATCCAGCAATCTAGTTTGCCTTCAGATGCTTCCAGCATGCTCATCCTCCCAAGGTGGACAGCAGTCTGCAGCCTGGAGTCAGCAGTGGCAGCAGAATGGACCAGGACCTGATCAGAAAGAGTGAGTACAAATGCACACACAAAAAGGTGAACATGCCTTTGAAACCAGGATTAAGGGGACCTATCACCAAAACATGGAGAGCAGGAGGTCATGTTGCCTTTCACAATAGACACAATTTTAAAATTTGAGTGTTGCTGGAGGTAGTTACAGCTAAACCTGAATATCATAAGGGGCTCTTTCTACAACATCTAATTTCTTCCAAGGCATCTAGATATAGGCCAATCCTAAATAAAAGAGGACATACAAGATTTCATGTCAAATTTTGCAAACCAACGACGTTAACAATAAAATTCCGCACACCTTTGGGTATTTGTTCTTCATCAAAATTAATATAATGTAAAAAGGAACAACTCATAGCTGCA
>NW_009954185.1:5322323-5324828 GCF_000747805.2 Chaetura pelagica | reverse complement strand
CAGGAATGCTGTTGCATCTGGTTCCACTTTTCACAGCCCTTCCTTCCATTCTTGGTTTCTTATTTCCTATTTTAGTTTTGACTTTGCAGACAGTGGGCATTTGGTAAAAAGTAAGAACACTAAATCCAGCCTTGCCAAGGTCCTGAATAATCTGAGCAGGCTGTTGCTGGCATTCTGTTTTTGCCGAGGCTAGTGATGTAGGATCAGGCTTTTAGCATCCCTTCCTGCCACAAAACCTGACTGTCTGCACAGTCTGACTGCTCTACATCCCCAGGAAACCAAGTAATACCATTAGCACTTTTCACAAACAAATACAAGAAACATAAAGACGAAGGATGACATTTTCAAAACCCTAGCTAAAAGCAAGAGCTTTCGACTCAAGAAAGCAATACAGAAATTGTTTTATTACATGTAGAAAGATTTTAACTTCCCCTGGAGAATTCTTCAGGTGATGAAAAATAACAGGAATTAAGGAGACAATTCCCTGTCCAGCTTTGTGGATTTTTAAGTTAATTTTTGTTGAACCTTGTTGTACCCTACAAAAGAGATGCCCAATGTTTGCATTGCTTTTGCCCTGAGGAGCTGAGAATTGAAACTCACCAAGGATAACAGAGGGGAAGGTGCATCTCAATCATTACAATCTCTTGGGGTCTGATTGCTGCCAACAAATGTACCTTAGCATTGTTCCAGGCAGGAACTGGGACTTTTTGGTAAAAGAAGAAACAGCTGAAGGGAGCCATGATGGCAGTGTTCAAATACAAAAAAAAATAACTGCAGCAAACAAGAGGACAATTGATTCTCAAAGTCCAGAGCTCAAAAGGGTTAAGAAGCAATGAGCTTACATTACAAAAAGGGAGATTTGGAGTAGTTATTATAAAAAAATAACTTCCTAACCACAAAAATAGTAAAGCACGAGGACAGATTTAGTGGAAGTGACTGTGGATACTCCCTCCCTCAGCAGACCTTCCAAAGAAAAATTAGCTATTTATTTTTTATATAGAGTTCAGGTCAGACTCAATCAGACCTTGGTATAAGACAAAGGACTAGATAGTCTCTTCAGATTCCTTCCCTTACACAAGCCATGCTGTTTTAAATATAGTTTCTGGTCCACAATTTTTGCTATCAAGCACAAAGATTATTTATAACCCTTGTGTGTCCATCAACACACCCCCACAGAAACCAGCACACCAACAACCAACCCATAAACAACACAGGGCTTTATATCAGCAAAACATGCAAGCACAGCAGCTCAGCCTGGCTAGCACCATGTTTGGAGGAAACCTACTATTTACGTTGACCAGTGCTCTCAAGTTATCTTGTGGATTAAGATGCACCTGCGTAAACTGGTGTTTTTGTGCTGGGTTCAACCCAGCCCAGAATTGGCAAGGCAACTAGCAAAAATAAGTGAACTTATGTCACTGCTTTTCTCAGCCACATTAGTGCATCTATTGTTTGTTTCCTGCCTTGCACTGCTTCCTTGCTCAGCTTAATTAGGGAAGAGCCTGATGGTGGGCCATTAAAACCTACTACTTTGATGCATGCTGCAAAGATGTGCCAAACAGCTGTGCCTCTCTAGCTAAACGAATAGCCTTTTAGCCACATCATCCATCATCCCTGGAGAATGCTACTCCAGCAAGGCTGAAAGACCATCTCCAACGTGAGAATAAAATTAAAGCAACTTTTCCAGGGGAGAGGGAGGCAATTCCTAGCTTTTTCAGTCCCTAGCCATTGCATCCCTCTTTGCATGTCCTTCTGCTTTCCCACTGCTGCTGGCATTGCCACCTTCCCTCATCCAGCTGTTGCTGGTTGGGACCTTCATCAGGCTCCATATGCATCCTTGGCAGTCAGCATTAGGGAAGCACACAAAAAGCCAGCAGGATAAAAAAGAAAACAAACAAACATAGAAACTTACAGAACTATTCAGGTTGGAAAAGACCCTTGGGATCACCGAGTTCAACCATCATCCCTACTCTACAAAGTTCTCCCCTAAACCATATCCACCAACCCCACATCCAAACGACCCTTAAACACATCCAGGGATGGTGACTCCACCACCTCCCTGGGCAGCCTATTCCAGTGTCTAACCACTCTTTCTGTGAAAAAAATTTTCTTAATGTCCAGTCTAAACTTGCCCTGTTGCAGCTTGAAGCCATTCCCTCTTGTTCTGTTGCTAATTACCTGTGAGAAGAGACCAGCACCAACCTCTCTACAGTGGCCTTTCAGGTAGTTGTAGAAACTGATGAGGTCTCCCCTCAGCCCATCATAAGGACTTAGGGCTAAGTGTAATCACTGAAAAAGAAGATTCACCAGCTAGAGTGTAGGAAGTCAGGGAGATGGGTCTGCAGGCAGTCTGAGGAAGGTGTTTTGGAGTTTCGCTTCTTTAACTGTTACATCTGTACTGCTACATCTGTGGGTCTTACTGTCTCCTGGAAAAATGGTGGAAATGGGGGCAATTCAAGCCTGAAAGCAACACCAAATGGAGTTATTGCTGGCATGGCCCTTGGG
>NW_009954185.1:5281514-5322226 GCF_000747805.2 Chaetura pelagica | reverse complement strand
CCCTACACTTAGCAGAGCCACAATCTCTGCTCTAAGTGTGTGTGGTGGTTCTTTCCCTGGGCCTGCTCCTGCTCTCAGGAAAGAGCAGTGCCCTGGCTGGGAGCACAAGGGAGCTCTCTGGGGAGTTGGAAAGAGGCAGAATGCTGTATGATGAATGCATGAAATGACATTTAAAACTGAAAGGTGCTTTTACTGCTTGGTAATGGGAACTAGGGTACCAAAGTGCTTCAGAGCTGATTAGTATGCCTTTGTGAGTAGCACTAGGTATCTTATCAGAGGGTAAATGGGGCCAGCACAGGTTCAGTATAGTGATTAAATCTCTTTTTGGATATAGCCCAAAGTATGTAGAGGACAAATTAATTTTCTCTATCTCTAAGCATTCATTTGCCATACAAAAAAAATGCCAGATGGATAGATGGGAGAAACAGAGTTGTGGGGTTTTTTTCCAACACACCATTTGTTTTCTTTTGATTTGTGATTTTTCCATCAATTTCATATGTATAAACCCCATTTTATCTAGTGGCAAATGGTGACCATATTTCACTGGCTCTCCCCTGTTCTACAAAGCTACTGTTATTTCAGAGGTAATGTAATTGATAGAATTCCCAAACATTTCTATCAACTTGTGTTGTTTTGTTGTGTGGGGGGTTTTTTTAATTTAAGAAGTTGAGATCCAATTTCAGACCTGCCTACAGACTTTTATAAATCAAATTCCTGCTAAGTGAGAGGCTGTTTACTAACATGAAACCAACTGGATTTTAATTTTTGGCATTGCATCCATATATAATGGAATTCAACCTTGAAGCAATCACTGAATTTGTTTTGAACTGAATATTGAAGAAGGAGGGGTTTTTCCAGAGATTGCTTTCATCTTTGACATGACCATATTTTTAGTCTCATTAATGTTGCTCAGAAAAGCTGAATAAGCACTAATAGCTAGAAATAAAAGTCAGAAAAATTCAAATTAGAAAGAGGGCAAAACTTCATATTTTCGACAATGGTGACTACCAACTAGAACAAAATCACTGGAGGAAGTGGCCAAATTATTAAAACAAATAGTTGCCAGACAGTCCTGAATTACTCTCTGGAGTGTAAAAGTTAGCTAAACATATATTATTTAGCTCCACTCAGAGCTTTACTGGAGAAAACTTTGGCCTGTATTACTCAGGAGATCAGATTAGGTGACTAACATTGCAAGGCCAGAATAGATTGTTATAAACATTTGAAGATCATAGCATTTTTCATTTAAGAAAAGGGAAAAATCAGCAACCAGAAGATAGATCTCGAGGCTGCAATGGAGTGTGTCATGGAGTGTGTGTCTAAGTCAAGCATATATAATTCCTGTTTATATCATCTCTCCCTTTGTAAGAAACTTGCTTCTTAAATACCTACATGTGTATTTCTGTTCCTCCCTGTTCCTGTGACTTTATTCTTTCCAGCTTTGTTTTCCTCCAGTTCTGACACATCTAAATGAAATATATCTTCTGTTTATTGTTGAGACAGTTCCAGCAGCAGCAACATGTAAAAAACATGCTTTCTGGGGGTCTTCAACTGCTGTATAGTGAGCTGACCAGGAAATACCAGTGCACTTCTTTAAAAAGATGATTTTTTACAGATTTTTGAAGAATGTCATGAAGTAATAGGATTAGCACAAAGCTTCCTGTAATTGAACCAATAAAAATCAGAAAGCACTTTGTTTTACAGCTAAAAAGTCATCTTCTCCCTTGCATTTAGAAAGAACTGTCTTTACTACTTGTGTCTGGGTATTAAGATCCCCAGCTTTCTGACATGAAGACAAACATCCTTGTTGAAACTGTCCGCTAGTTTTCCATGCATCAGTCTTATAGGAAACAATTTCAGTATTGATTTCACTGCTCATTTAAATGGGACCAAAAATTCCTACTACAGGGCTAATCCTCTGGACTGTTAAGCTGTAAGAGAGAAGGTAGCAGTGAATGCTTTCCTTTTCTGGACACAATTATGAAGTAGGTAAAACTAGGTTTTAATTTTATTTTTTTGCTTTCCTTCTGGAAGAAGGAGGTTTTGTCCAAATCAGCTTCAGGGGAAAAAAAAATCAAAAGGTGAAGACGACTGCAAGGAAAAATTGAAATTATATTTTCTGCATTCCATTTTGAATTTTTGCTTTATTTCTCCTTGTCTTACCTTTTAAAATTTAGTTATGTTAGTAGTCATACAACATAAACTACTGATAAATCCAAGTGGCAATGGGATGTGCTTTACCAATTAATATCTTGGACAAAAGAGACCCATCTGCCTAAATATCAGCAACCCACGGTGAAACATATGTTCACTTCTCTGCTCCCCTTCCAGAAACATAGTTGAAGGGTTAGCAGCTCAGATGTTTGAGATCTACACAAACATTCCTTTTACCTTTGAGCTATGAAATCCCTTACAATATGATCAAATTTTAAAATAACCTGGTATAGTTATAAAGTTAAGTCTGTTCTAAGTCTTGGGAAAGTTTCAAAAACTGACAATAAATTTCTCAGACTTCTGTGGTTTTCAATCATTGTTGGTTAATAACTTGCATAAAACAGCATGGAAGAGTTTGGGGCTTTGTTCTTAAAACAGAAGAGTTTAAATTTATTATAATGTAATAATTTCACTGTAACATCCAATGTCCTTTCATACACTGAGAAGAATGATTCATTTGCTCTCTATTTTTTCTTCTAAATAATTTGTACTATCACTAAATTAGAGCTACAGCTTACAACCACTTGCACACACAATTGATCTTCCAAATTTGGGCTGCTGGAAACAAGATCTACATGCATAATAATTAGACATCTTTCTCTTCCATTGCTTTAATTTGGTTTAGTAGAAGACTCAAATTTTCATGTTAGAATATTACTACTATTATAGAAAAAGCTGGTTCTTGCAAAAGAGTGCACTGATCACAAGGGTGGAGGGGCATTTTATTTTCATGTTCTAATTCAATATCACAGTGCAGCTGTAGCTTTACCCCATGGACACATTAGCAACACATGGATCCCATCTACTGTTATTTCACCTGTACTTCATTACACTTCATCTTGCCTGTTACTTCTCTTTTGTACCCTGAACACCAGGACCAAGAAATACTGAAAAAGCACAGACTCTCTCATTAAAATTGAATCAGTCACAGAGGTCAGACCACAGGTCAGTTTCAGCTGTGGCCAAATAAATAACATTGCCAAAAGAAAGTAGCGATGTGGGATATGGTGGCCATATGGAGCTGCTCCACCAGAAAAGCCTGCCAGGAAGGCTCCAAATGGGATCCATACAGATAGGAATAGAAGATGAGGGGAAAACAAACCTGGCAAAAAAATCCAAGTAGTGTTACTTGGATTAAGAATAAATTATCTGGGCACCTGTTGAAGAGCATAAATAGAGAAGCACTATTGTGCTATAATTGTCTTTTAGGACCACAAAAATCAGAAGCAGCAGTAACAAAGAGCAAGAAATCTGGTTTTGGAGGGGGGATAGGAGGGAACTTCTCAGGTTTTTCTGCAGGGAAGCACTACAGAGATGGTGTGAGGTCTCACCATATAGAGGAAAGAGAAAACACTGGAAAAGCGGTAGCACAAAATATTTAGGAAAAAAAAATAAAATAAAATCACTCTGTTATGCTACTTCGACACTACATCATACTCTCAAGCCCTGTTTTTGAACTAACCTAGGAATTTTTTTTTTCCTCTTTATTAGTATTGTAATCTCTGAGGAATATATCAGAAAACTCATGAATAAAAACGAGACAGATAAATAAGCAGTGCTCAGTATAAATAATTTTAAGTTACGGTTTTGAACTGGTTTTCAGGACATGCCTAGGTTGGTGGAAAGCAGTGCACCTTCTGTAAATCACTTTTCAAACTACAAGAAAATTAATATATTTAATGAGAAGTAGATTTTTTTTTCCCCCTAAGTATTTTCAATCTGAACACAACATCTCCAGACTGTATTTCTATCCCCTGGCTTAAGTGCCCCTTCCCTTGTCACTGAAAGCATCCTGGATTCCTTATGATTCACAGCAGCCCACATCGGTGTACCTCTGTTTTGCTGCACTACACCACATGTATGTTTTACCTTCCCAAAATATTCAGCTGTCAGAGGTTTGAAGACTTCCAAGAGTCAACTGTAATTTCCCACTGACTACCAGTTTTTTGTTTTGTTTTGATTTGTGAAATCACTAGTGGCTAATTCTTTATGAACTTATGCAAGCTTGCTCATGAAAACAAAGACAGATTGGCTGGAGGTTGTCTCCTGAATCAGCAGAATTGCTCCAAAGGCATAATCATCTGAACCAACAATTCAGTTTTACTTCAGTCCTGTACATGTTGCTCTGACACATACATTCAGGAAATGTTGGTGCTGTACTCTTTCTAAAGGAGAGCTTTCATAAGTAACTTTCTAATTTGAAGAACTTCCTACTCCCATTAGAATGACTGCTGCAAAGATTAGATCCCATGCTTGCAACCATGATTAACAAGAAAAGGAAATTGGAAGCCTTATCATCTGACTGCCTGCTGTCACCTGGGGGGGGGACGGGGGGAGGGAATAAAGCATGTTATCATGGCTCAGGGTGGAAGCTGGAGGTTTCACCATCTGATTAGCTTGCCTTCTCTTTCAGGTCTGTTAAATGTCCAGCTAATCAGAACAAAAAACAACAGAAATGCTCTTATCTGGGAGAAGGCAGAAAGGTAATACTAGGATGAAAAAAATATAGCAACACTATTACATTAGGCATAAGGCATATGCAGTAGGAAAAACAACAGCATGAGAGATTTCATGCTTTGCTGGCTGGTATTAGTTAAATGTTTGATGTGTATCCCGAGTGTGTTTTTCAGTTGAAATGACAATTAATTTGTGCCCATTGTTCCCATCTCCAAGTGTCTGCTTTTCACGATGGCAAAACATCTGCATTGCTCTAGGACAAACTAATATGAATTACCAAAAGAATTGTAATTTACCCATTTAGACAATTGCTATCAACTGTTTGACAGTTGAAAAGTTTCCTATTTTTGATTATCCCAGTAGTCAGTCTGGCACAGCTGACTAATTGCTCCATAAATGATGTGTTCTACATGAAAGTTCACACTGCATGGAAAAGAGAAAGCACTCAAGAGAGCCTGATTAGCCAAAATACCCAAATGCCCACTATGGGAACAATTAAACAAGTCAAATCAAAACATGTCTTTTTGCTTCATCGCTGGCACTCTATGAATATACCATGACTGTGTGTGTGTGAATATATAAATTCTTGGACAGAGTGTACCATACATACTAAAAGAGTATAGAATTGGTCGAGCTGAAGAAGCACAGGCTGCTTTCCAACCTATGATAATCATTTGTCAATACTAGTGCATCTGCTGTGGCTGCACAGCACAAAACAAAGCTGACATTAAAATGAAAAAGAAACCTGCTCAGAGTAACTGTCTCCATTTTAACTTAGTATCTTGATCAGATTTTGAAGTCTAGGCTTAGTCAGTACAACAATGCTGCAATCTAAACATACTCATAACTGCTAATATGACATTTTAAATCTGTAACAATATTAGACTATCACTGTATAAAAAATGTAATAAGCCATATGAAGAAAAAAGAAAATAAACACTTCTTCATGGGTTGATGTAATTAAAATGTAATTATCTGTTAGGATAAAGTCCAGATAATGATGGCTCATATTCTAGTAAATCTGCATTGAGTATTAATACAAATGCCTTTGGAATACTACAAGGTGCTTTGCTGTTCACATTTCAAGAAAGCTTTTGAAAAAATAGAGGACTGAAGAAAGTAATCTGTGAGTTGTTAAAGTATTATAACACATCCTGCAACCAGCCTTGAGGAGCTCACATCACTGAATATTAGTGAGGCAGCTTGAGCATGATGATCATAAGTCTACAAATTCAGTTTTCTTTAATCTAGCAGCCAGGCACAAGAAGATCCAGTGACCTCACCATGAAGTCAGATGACCTCAGAGTAGACATGAGTTGCACACAGCTATCAGTGAAGTTATCTTATCACTCACTCAAACTGCTTCCTAGAATTACTGTGACACCACCTTAAAAAAATCAACTTTTTAATACTTCTGTAACATCAGAAGCACCAGCTGCCTGCTTTAGTTCCTTTCCAGCTTATGAAGGATTCCCTCTGTAACCACCCCTCACTGGGTCACTTCTGCTCAGGTAAGTGCAAAGGCACTTTGCAAGCTGGATATAGACAATTTCTGAGAGTACAAAGCAGCTGCTAGGTGGCTGACCCTCCCAGTAGACAGTGAGGACTATGTGCTGCTGCGTAAGTGTAACCCACCTGCTGGCCAGCTACTAACCAGCTGGGCAAGTGTAGACCTCTGGTTTCTTGGGAAAGGCTGATCAATTATTTGCTTCTCATTTTTGTGTTCTTTTTTTTTTTTTTTTTCATTAGGGTTTTGTACCATTTCACGTTAGTAGCTCTCTTGTGAATCCTGTAGTTGCTAATATCACCACTGCAACAACTTTACTCCATCATTTCACTCTTCTTATTTTGCATGGCTTCAGCCCATGTAATTTCTCACAATGCAGCAACAGTTTTTGCAGTAAATGTGACCACATCCACATAGCTCTGCTGAACCAAACTGAGCCTTGGCTCACCATCAGCTAGACCTTCAGTGGAAGGGGTGTGGTTGTGCTAGGAGACCTTTTATTCTAGATGGCTCCTTGGGAAGCAGAAGAGCTCCATATGCTGAAGGCCATTTCAGACCACGTTTGAGCAATACATCAAAAGCAGGACTGTTCAGCATTCATTACAAGAGTGTCCATGATGGAGATCTCAGATATTCCTAGTATGTTAAATGGGAGTTCTGGAGAGGCTGGGAACCACCCCAGCACAGGGTGTTGAGAACATTCAAGAGGTTAGCATGCAGGTGCTAAAAAAAAGGTAAATCCTTAAGCTCAGTTAGCCCTTAGGTAGACAGCACACCAAGAATTCAAGTGGGGCGTAAACTGTGCCACTGAGCAAGTGAGAGCACAGCCCTGTGCTGTAAAGCCTGCTGCAAAGAGTGCCTGTCACTGAGAAGATTTTAATTGACCCTTTTTCTCTAGCAGAGCTGCTGTGCCACCAGCAGAGCTGGAATCACCGCTCACCACACTTGCATACAACCTCCATCTCAGGTAACACCACTAACAACATTTGTCCTCTTATAATCCGAGCTTCCCAAGACAAGGAGTGAAGCCTGTTTTCACAGGCTGTTTCACAGTGATGAAGGTGGCATGTAAACTGAGCCTGAATTTTTATTCCAGCCCTGACCTCTTCCAATGGCTCAGACACACAGAGCACATGATTTTCCTCCTCTGGGTAACTGCCTCTTTTAGTAACACATTAGTAAGATTCATCCTATTAAGGTTTGTGGAGTTTAGTCAGAATCATTCAGTCTTCTCCTCAGACACACTCCCAGTGAGGCAGCCTGGCTAACACCCTGTTGTTGTTCCTCATACACTGTTCAGAGCTGCCCAGGACAAAAGAGGATGCTTCCTGGTTAAGAAATGGCCATGGCTGGGGATACAAGCGTCTCTTCCATCACGTGTGTGACACCAAGAGATTACTCATCTTTGCCCAGGGTGTGGCATGCAGAGGATGAACAGAAGCACAACAAGCAGGGGTTGAGCACAGCCCTTCCCCTGCAGGCTGCCAACACACACCATCTACCCACAGCTGGGACTGCAGCTCCAGGCACATGGATGGGAGAGGGAATGATCATGACTCTTTTGATCCTTCCTAATGTAGGTGAGCAGTCAGTGAGGATCATGACAAAGACTGACATGGCCACCACGTTCCCCTTGTGCCACAACGGCTTCTTGTGATCATCCTGGTGGAGTTTTTCTCCTTGGATGCCTCCTCTCCCTCAAAGAACTGTGGATGCCTGCCATGTTCTTACTCTTTGATCATGTCAGATATTGTCAGCTCTCAGGTCAGCACTTTTGGTACTTTTCTGTTAACAGGCACAAAAGGAAAACAATACAGATGGTGTGTCAAATGAACACAATGTCAGAGTCCCATTGCTTTCACATGCAGAGGAGGTGACCTCTAAAAGCAGTTGTCTTAATAAATTAAAATCAGTCAACCCATTTCAAGACCTCTTAAAATATTTATTCCTCTATTACATGGAGAGTAGGGTGTCCAAATTCTTAGCTTGTCAGTTGCTTCTCAAAAATGGGTTTGACTGATACACTGGTTGATTTATAGTTCTACAGATAGAGCATCTAGAAGATTTATTTCTTTTAAGTAAACATCACTCCCAAGTATTTCTGTCTCTACAGTTATAAAAAGCAAGCATTTCTGCAAGCTTTCCTAGTTAATCTACAGCCACGTATTTTGTACACAGGCCTCTGCCTATCAGGTTTCTGATTTAATTGTAATATAGTTTCATCTATTTTTTTTGTACTACTGAATATACGTACAGGCAGGATTTACCACCTTGACTTCTATCACTTGAGCATTCAGAAATCCTCAGAGAGGACAGAAATCTACCTCTTCTGTTATTTACAGCTACAGCAAAGAAACCCAGGAGCTATAAAATCACCTGCTGACAGTCCAATTTCTCTGCAGGTTGCTGAGTAAAAAAAAAAAAAAAAAAAAAAAAAAAAAGAAGAATTTAACAAATCAAAACTTACCTCTGAGCAGGGAGTGCAGAAGCAGGCAGGAAGGCTGAGGCTGGATGGTCCTTCTTGTCCACAAGGGGACCTGCTGGTGTAGCCACACAGGAGCTTGCAGGCTTTTCAGCACCAGCAGTGGGAGGGGAAGATCCCATCTCCCTGCAGAACAAATTCTGAGGTGTGAAAATGTTGCTTCAAATGGCTATAGTAACTATTTCATTATGAATTGCTGTAAGGAGCAAAATGGGAATCCAGACCCTGTATAGCCCAGTAAAACATTGCCAGTAGAGGTGGTCTAGGTCTAGTGGTGAAAATCCTCTATACCAACACCCATATTTCAGGATGAGAGTCAGAGGACATTACTATACTTCAGACATTTTTCCAAACAATGCACAATGAACCAGAAGGGATTCCAGCACCCCTGTGGGAGATTGCCTTGGTATACAAGATTAAATGTATATGTAAGCTTATTCTGGAAAGGAAACCAACCAAAACTCCTCTTCATCTTAGGTACATTTTGAGACATAACAAAAAGGAAAGGGAATGACAGAAAGGGAAAAAAAAAAACAAACCACAAAAAAACATGAAAGGCAACACTCCAGGGAGCTGTAAAAATGTATTCAGTTGAACACAGAACAGAGCATGTGAAGGTATGGGATATAGCCTGCAATGCTACTGTTTGTTAGAAACTAAGAACCAGGCACTTCTCTCATCCTACCAACAGTGCCTTGAAAACAATAATGGTTTTCCTCTCTAAGTTGTTTCTACAGCCTCAAAGTATTTTGCAGCTCCCAAAATAAAGCACGGATGAGGTCCCACCAGGCCACCTTTTATGAAAGCAGCACTTTTCCCCCCAGAGGTGGTGGTATGTATAAAGGCATTTTTTTTCTGAGCAGGGGGTGCCTGAAGGAGAAGAGCTCAGAGAGTACTTTCTTTTGGGGTCAGATAGCTGCCTCCATTGGCTCATGCACAGGCAGCCACAGGAGGCAGCAGCATTTTCTGGGGTGGTTTCAGGATGCCCTCCACAGCCAGGTAGATGCTCAGTTTATCCTAATCCAGTCCAACGTGCCACAAGATGCAGCCAACATGGTGGTTGGCACCATCACCTTGCCTTGACCAAACCAAGTACCCCAGGGATCAGAACTAGGATAGGGGGAGGGACTGTGCTGAGATTTGGGTAAGATCCAGACTGCCCCTGTGCCTCCACCCTCATTTAGGACAACTCCTCTTTGCCTGGATGTCATGTTTCCCAGACATGAGCCACATAAGGATGGCTCTGAACATCTTATGCTCACAGAAACTCAACAAAACATCCCCAGGATCCCTAATTGCCACTTTCTTCATCAGGCTGCTCTCTGGCCACTTCCACATATTCAGAACCACCTTTTAGAGGGAAGAGTAGAATAAATGCCGCAGAGAGTCATTGCTGTGTGGATTCTGTTGCACTGCACCTATGAGAGAGAGATAAGGTTTCAGTCTCAGCAGAATAACCTTGCAATAGCCTACAGTAACCAAAAACAATATGGACCTGGGGGTAGCTTTGATTTCCCTAGGCTGTGCTGAGGTTACACTAAATTTTTACACCTTTACTACTGTTTTCTCCAGTTCTGCCAGCCTAATAGAACCAAGGAAGACAACAAAAAGGCTGAACAGCTCTTTGAAAGAATAAAACCCTGCCACTCACATGTCTGCATTTAAGGACTCTCTCTGAGCAGAGGCAGTTGCTCCAATTCACCTCTTTCCGCTTCTGCCATAGTCCCAGGTAAGGTGCTTCTTGCTGGCAGAAGATGCTGGTGCTGGCAATGCTCCCCAGAAATCTGTACTCTTGCTGGCAAAGATCTCCACTGGTTTGTGTGGGAACAGGGCCTTGGCACAGGCACTGGTGGCTGGCACACGACAAGAGCCACGACAGGGATCACCAGCTTTGGGCAGTGCCAGGCAGTTTTCATCAAGTCAACGTCTGTGCTGTAAACAACTGGGGGAAAAAAATGACCTGGCAAAGCACAACTGCTGAGTTTGGATTCAGACCAGCAAAACTCATCCCATCTGTGTCATCGGAGGGCAGTGTTTCCTTGGGAGCATCACAGCAAGGGGAGAGGCTGCAGGGAAATAAAAGTGGGGATAAGCCAGAGGTGAGTAGATGTGGAGATATTTTATTTTTATGCTAAGAAACATTTGATTTTATTAAAGGTGACAACTAATTCAGGAACTGGAAGAAGGCAAATTGCAATTCTGGTCACAAAATAAATCATTCCAGTACTATCCACAGCTGAATAGTCATGACATGCTGCAAATGGATGTTATGAACAGGAGAACAGGCTTTATGTAGATTGGAGTATGTGATACATAAACACGAAAGGCTCCAACAAAAATCCTTGAGCAGGTAAAATAAAACTGAAAAAATAATGAATGTTGGAAAGCCTTACATATGGGAAAATGAAATAAAAATCAGCAATACTAAAAAGAAAGCACTCTAAAAGTAAGAGTGAGAGGAACAATTGCACGTGATGCACTGGGACAGGTATATGAAACACCCATAAGGCTGCAAACCAGACATGGTGGAAGCGTTGCAGAAGGCAACCTACTGTTGTCAGAAACCATAGGATCTGGTTTCTAGTGCAAACGTGGATTGTGCTGCTGCTGCATCAGTGGCTTCCTGAGCACCTGTGCACCTGTGAACATTCCCAGTGCCAGCTGCACGTAGACACAGAGGCTGACTGTGAGACAGCTCTAACCAAAACTCATCACTACCAGATGGAGTTTCTGGAGAGTTGCTATGGGCCAAACTGGAGGCTCCAGCACAGTTCCCACCAAGCAGTTGTAGATCTTGCTAAACACCATGGTTGGTGGTGCCAACAGAAGGAGTTTGCAAAGCCAAGGACTGCCTGTGGTCCTGCCAAGACGGTCAGGTTGTCAGAGCAGCATACAGCCTCAGCCTTTTTTGCTGCCTGTGGACCAGCACTCCAGGCCTGCTATTCTGGCATTTTTAAAGAAGAGAGGGGAAAAGTTGCTTCAAAATATAAGACACACCTGAAGTGGATAAAAACAAAACAAACAAAAAACCAACAACAACAAAAGGACGAGAATAGTAAACCAAATGAAAGAGATAGTATCTACATAAAAAATAAACTGCAAAGTGTCAAGCTAAATCAGAGACAGATCAAAATAGGTAATCTTGGCTCCACAGCAACATGACTTCAAGAAAGAAAATAAGTGCAGGGAGTTTTCAGCTCCTCCTTCACTTCCTTCAATAGTAGTTTAAAAAAAAAAAAGTCACTTCCATTAATTTTCCCCCCAGCTCCTCATGAGAATAGAACATTCTGCATTTTACCCGGTTTCACAAAAAATACTTCAGAGACACTCAAAATTATGTTGTTTTCCACAGTTCAACATTTCTAAACCAGTCACTAGGAAACAAATCTCCATCGCAACTGGATCCCTCCCTTTGAGCCAGCCC
Organism: Chaetura pelagica; assembly: GCF_000747805.2. Lineage (NCBI taxonomy): Eukaryota > Metazoa > Chordata > Aves > Apodiformes > Apodidae > Chaetura > Chaetura pelagica. The sequence continues at coordinate 5,310,142 of NW_009954185.1, read as the reverse complement.
AAGATTCAGATAATGACCAAAACTCAGAGCCTGATCCAAAATCTCAGCTAGGCATAGAGGGAGAGGAAGGCAGGAAAATACTAAGGGTGACTGTCACCTCTCACTAGGTGGGTACAGGTAGAGTTAACCTTTTCTAGCTGCCCCAGGGGCAGGATTAACCCTCTCTTAGTTAATCTCTTTCAACAACCTAGTTGGTGAGATGAATCTCCTGAATTCCAGGAGGTTTATACTTAACACAACTTCACTTAAAGTTGAGTGAGATTATAAAGCTTGTCAAAACATGCAGCAATGTCACTCTCAAAGCAATAGGTTACAACTAGCAGAACTCAGCAAAATTGTACTCTCAAAACAACAGGTTACAAACTGCAAACTTACAAAAATTTGAAGTGATGTTACCCTTATGTGCAGAGAATAAAGTCAGAAACAGGATGGGGGGAAGGGGAGAGAGAGATTAATAAAAAGGGGATAGAAAATATATCACCACCCTTGGATCAAGCAACAATCTTGGATGGAGGATGGATGGAGGGGGGTGGGGGTAGAAACAGAGTAAGAAAGGGAGAGAGACAGACAGAGAGAGAGAGAGTCAAAGAAAGAGGGGATAGAAAAGATAACACCACCCTTGGATCCAGGGACAATCTCAGTATGATGCCGTGGTCCTTGGATGGTGGCCACATGCACCAAGTGTTTGGAATTTGCCTCTTTGATACCACCTGGCCTCTCCTCTCCTGTGTGAGACTCGCCCTGCTTTGCACAGACTCAGTGTTGGGTCCAAGAACGTTCTGGAGATGAGTTAGTGGGGAGTGGGGGTCCAGGTGGTCACTTGCCTCCCCCAGCCAGGTTGACTAAGCAATGACCCTTATTTATGTGCATGCCTCCAGTTTGGTGGCCTTACACAGGGCTTTCACAAGAAGGCACTCCACCTCCCCAGGGCCCTGCTTGCTGGTCACTGTCCCTTGCTGAGCAAGGACAGTGTCCTGTGTATTCAGGGTGGCTACCAAACGAGTGGGTCCCCTTGCAACAACCGTGTCCAGGTGGCTTATCAAGTGAGCACCTCACCTTGACCACAACGTTCAGTTTGTCAGGATGAGATGGCTGTTTTGAGACAAATTAATTTCAGGACTCTGCAGTGAGTCCCTTCATTATTGCTTTGCTCCAGCTAAGCTACCTTTAATTTTTTTCCCAAAGACCTACCCTCCTGAGATTTCCAGTCTGTTTTGCACAAAAAAAGTAATGCCACTAATAAGGCAAAAAACATGCCTTATTCCAAACCAAGATAATATATGCATTCATTGCTCTTACTTCATAATTTCTCTAATGTTCTTCCTCCCCTTAGTCTATTACATATGCCCCAGAGAGAATAGGATTTACTGGTGGTGTTTTACCTCTTAGATTTTTACCCACATCCTTTCTCAGAGCATCTCTTACTGTAATTTCTGTGTCTGCAAATACATTAATTGCAGGAGCTGCTTCCTGGCTGTTACTGTGAGTGTGAACAGCAAGGCTGCTCTAGTAAACCCACGATATCCCCACTACATCAAAATAAACTACCAAATAGACTATCAAAATACACTACTGGTTGTAGAAACAAGTGCAAGAGATTACCTTGCACCTATCAGGATGCATTAGATGAATGCCTGTGCAATCCTCTCATACCTGATTGCTCTGTGGAGATCATCTTAATCGCTGCAGAAAGAGATTCTCTCTTGTGACAGTTCCTTTTTTAATGACTTGTTTACACACTGGAGTCAGTAACTAATGTGCATTTTGCAAATAGCTTTATGTCCTACGGTCTGCGCTGGAAACCCCCTGGCAGGAAATTTAAAACCTGCTAAGATCTCTTGTTTGCTGACACTGGTAAGGCAGGAGGACACAGATAAGCTCTGTACTGACCCAGTTCAAACTAAGTGAATAGGGTTTCATTTTGTTGTCCACATGTCTGTCCAGCGGAGGAGTGCAGGAAGCCACTTCCACTCTGCACTGGTGGATCTCACTACCTTGTCCCTCTCTGCGTTCTCTCAGCTCTAATACCACTATCAAGATACCTGCCAATATATACCATACACCAAAGTAGCAATGGGGGATTAATTTGAGGGAGAAGGTATAATCCTCTAGTTATATATGGTATGTATGACTGCACAGGCTAATCTGCTCTCAAATTCCCAACACTACCTTACTGTGTCTTAGGTCCATGAACAGAAAGCTCACAGGCCATGAGAACCCCATGCTTCAGACCCTGGACTTCAGGCCTGGGCAAATACTGAGTCAGCTCTCATGGCTGATATTCATGGTGGCCCACACCATGTCATGGGGATGTCAAAAATCAGGCTTGGAAACTGAAAATAAGAAATCCCTAACCAATCTACTGCTCTTTCCTCCCACACTGGCCCCAAACTATTACACCTCATTTCATAAATTATCCAGATCCAGAACAGAATTAGAGTTTTGTAGATGCTTTTGGTTCACTTTTGTCTACCATAACAACAATTTGGCAACAATTTTCTTCATATTTGCAAAGCAGAAACTAAAGGCATTATCCATTTCCAAAGCTTTCTCTCAACAGATGGACCCAGAGACTACACCTACACCAATAAATGATGGCTCTGTGCCAGTCTTGCCAACATCCATAATTCATAAACTACTGTCCAAAACAAGAGACTGGCATACAAAGTGCTTTTGGGAATGGTCCCTAGATTGTCCTAATTCCTAAACTGTGCATGGCAAACATTTGGGAGACCCCCAGCTGGCAAAGGTGAGGGATCAGGCTGACAGCTTACTGGTATAAATGACTGTTGCCCTGTGCCTGGGAGCCAGCCCAGGCACCACGGAGTTTACTAGCAGAGATGCAGCCATAAGGGCTCCAGTAATGACAAACATAACTCATTCCTCATTTCTCCAGCATGGAAATCCACTGAGGACAACCCAAAACACACAGAGTTACTCCGTAACACTACATTTAGACCCATTTCCCTGACTGAAATGAAAGCTCCTACTCTGGCATTTACTGCTACAATCAAGTAATTATTCAGCCTCGTATGTGTTTAGACAAAAAGCTTTTTGCACACCCTCTAAGTGTTACACAAAATCCTCCCAGCATTCAGATGTCAGCCAATGCCAGTAGCTGTGGATAATGGTAACATTAATCAGTCACATGGGATTTGCCCTTCTAGACCTTGCATTTGCTAATAGACCTGGCTCTTGCAGAACGATAGGAAAGCTCTGTAAGGGCTATTGGCTTCTTTCAGGAAAACAGAACAAAAAATAATGCCCACAGCCAGCTGTATTTTTAGTGATTTTGGAAGGATCAGTTTTTGCAAGTTAGAGAGGGAAAAAAACCTGTCCAACAGCAGCAACGTTCTTAGAAAGAGTAAAGCAGACAACTGCTGAAAACAAGGTCCCAGCAATGCCACAGGGTGAGTGGAAGCTGCTCAAAGTTTAGCTAAACCACCACTGGAACCTTTTGAAAATCCAGACGTTGATATTTTGTTGTCGCAACAAAAAGTTAATATTATGTATTTAGCATTCTGATCCTCACACCTCAAAAAGGACATGTGGAGAGAATATCTGTAATTTACAACTCTAAACGATTTCTAAACTCTAATGATTTCTATGTTGCATGTGTTTCCTCAGCACTGCTCAGGTAGCACTTTAATACAATCTAATCTTCCCCTGGAAGTCTGTCTTTGAATGGGTAAATGTATACTAACACTTTACAAACAATAATCTGAGCCTGACAGCAATCTGAAAGGCCTACAGGAATGCTGATCACTCCCAATAATTTTAACAGAAATGTAAATTACTAGCAATATTTTTCAATATATATTTCTAGGTAGTTTCATTTCTGCTCTTTTCAAATCAAACTGAAATAGAGTTCCTAATTCTTTTGCCTTCTGATTTTTGGTGAACTGAGCTTGAACTCGGTTCACATTTTTATTAATCCTGTGCAATTTTTCCAGAAATCCTGCTGCTCTTCTCTTTAAATACAAACCATCTGTCCAAAAGTTTCTTTAACACAGAAGTGAACTTTGCCTTTTACACATCAGATTTATATGCTTCACAACCAATCTGATAACAGAAAAGTCTGCTCCATATTCTGTTTCATTAATTGCAGGGGAAAAGGCTTATGAACTATTGGAAATTGATTAAAGTATGAACACACTCCTTCTAATTGCATTATGTCTTGAGATAGGCTTCAACAATCATTTCTTAATGAGAAGCAGAAGAGAAGAAAATATTTCTCTGGCAAGTTATAATATAGTAAATACCCAGCTCTCCTAAGCAAGCTGCAAAACAAGTGCTCACCTGTTCCTCCATGTGAGGAACTTTTCCACCTTCTTCCTCCAGAAGCTTTATTTGCTGAAACTTTTAGCTTTAAATGGACTCAAACTCAGCATTTTTAAGACAGAGGCACATCTAGGAATGTAAAGAGAAGGTATCTTGGGGACAGGAGCCAAGTGAGGGCCTTGAAAACCCAGTGTTTTCAACATAGAAGTGAGGCTAAGGCAGAATATAGTTGCTCCTATATTATCCAATTAGCAAGCCTAAAAGCATGTGCACACCCACACACAGATAGAAGGGCAATTTGATAATATATAAAATCTAGAGACTACTGCCTGCTTCACTGCCTTGAGAAGAAAAACCCTGAGAGCTAACGATAAGGAACAAATTTCTTTTGATTATATATATTTAAAAAAAAAAAAAAAAAAAAGGATAAAAAGAAGAAAATAATCAAAGATTTAAAGATCTTGGTTCCAAACTGCCAGAGTATTGCTGATGCAGTGTCAGCACTAGGCTCTTGCTGTGTGGAGAGGGTTAGTGATGCAAAAATTACTCAAGCAATTACCATCAGTTGCTGATTACTCAACATTTCAACAGCTGAAAAAGAAATGATTACCTGGTTTCAACTTGAACCAAGCAGAGTATTTTAGGCCAGAAAATCAGCTAATTGAGACCAAAAGAAGATCCAAAAGTCAACCAGCTTTAGCTACTGGACTTGCAGAACTCCTTTTTATTTACATTCCTCTCTGACCCTTTGCAGTGTAGATACCTTCCCAAACTTTGCCTATTAATCAACTCTATCCACTACCAATTGCATGCTGGAGATGATTCTGTATTTAACACTCACCATAAACTTCATCTTCATTAGCCTCCAGACATTTCCATGCTGGCTTCAGAGACTGTGAATTATTTCTGCTTCTTGGAGTCTCCAGTATGATTGGATGATGTCTTTTTAACTGAGAGCTTCACAGGTTACTTAGCTGGATGGTAATCGAGCTTGTAACGATCTCCATGATAAGGCTTTTATTGAGGTACATAAGAAAAAGAGATCTGCTCTACTACTTACCAGGTGTCCAGCCTGTATCACTGCCCATTGAAGTTCTCAAAGTACACTGTGACATTTACCATTCCAACATTTGCACACAGGACAATCCTGTGACCAAGGAAATTCCATCTCCCATAAGATTCCCCTTTTTCTTGGCCCTTTCCAGCCCTATGGACCTGCATTCTCTTTGCTGGAGCAGTAGCACCAGAGAAATAACAACATCCAATAGCAGACACAAAAGGAAGATTGATCTTTTGAAGGCCAATAGTGTTATATTATGGTTCAACAAGGTCAGACTCACACATTGAGATTGCTGGGTCTTATCTGAGGTTGCTTCCCAAACTATCATTGTGTATGTAGCATCTGCTTGAAATGCTTAGAGCACTGGCCTTGAAATGGGAAGAACAGCAAAGAAAGATCACTGGTTTGGTGATGGCAGCACTGTAAATCCTGTGCAAACCACCTGCTATCAAAGCCGTTTGCATTGGTATTTCCTGGCTTCGTATTGCAAACCTTGTGCTGTGTTGTGCTCTGCACAGCCTGCTGAAATCACACTCTGCACAACCCTATGGCTCCCACCATGCCCTTGACCTTCCATCCCTCTCTGGAGCTGTGGCAAACCATTTGCACAACTACATGAGGAGTAAAGCTCAGGGCTGGGATACACTCTTGCTTTTCTCTGTGCAGTTCATGGCAGTCTTACCTCTATCCCTTTTAAGCCCAGAGAAGAAAAGCTCCCTACTCATAAAAGGCAATTCTAATACTCTCTCTGTGTGTGGTTACTGCTGTGCCTTCTACTGCAGCACAGAGTCCAATGGGAGTTGTAAACCATCACTTGGATTCTGACATGGTTCCTATAGCAGCTCAGCATCCAGGAATGGTGTGGCTGGGCCAGCAAGGGTGCCTGGGACATTTCCATCAGATACATTGCCTTAGGGATGTCCTAGCAGAGGATACACATCAGTTCACAGACATCATTCATGATACCAAATAATTATTTTAATTTACAAGACTTCTGCTAATTTGCATGGAGTATTTTTGGTCAGCTATCCCAGCCTGTTCAATGCATTTGTGTTGCTGTCAGTAAATACTGGAGTTGGCCACCCTGTGCCAGGCATTTGAGGAAAAGGTTGCATAATATTTGTTTCCACTTTCTAAATACCTCTGGTTTGCTCTCTGCCTGGTGCCAGCAGGGTTTGCAGAATTAAACCCAGGGGATCTATAAACTCAGAATTGCATATGCTTTTATAAATATTAAGTTTCATAAGAGGCTTATGCAGTAGATCACCCGTCTGGATGATGGATGAAAAGCAGTGTTTGTCAGAGGTGTGACATCACCTGGAGTATTGTGTCCAGTTCTGGAGCCTCCAACACAAGAATGACATGGAGCTGTTGAAGCAAGTCCAGAGAAGGGCCATGAAGATGATCAGAGGCTTGGAGCACCTCTCCTACAAAGGCACCAAACAGAGTTGGGGCTGTTCAGCCTGGAGAAGAGAAGGCTCTGGGGACCCCTCATAGCAACCTTCCATTACCTGTAGGAGGCCTAGGGGAAAGCTGGGGAGGGAATTTTACAAGGGTATGTAGTGAGAGGGGGGTTTCAAATTGGAAGAGGGCAGATTTAGATTAGATATTAGAAAGTAACTATTTACTGTGAGAGTGATGAGAAACTAGAACAGTTTGCTTAGGGAAATTTTGGCTGCTCCTCTCTGGAAGTCTCCAAGGCCAGTTGGCCAAGGAAATTCCATCTCCCATAAGATTCCCCTTTTTCTTGGCCCTTTCCAGCCCTATGGACCTGCATTCTCTTTGCTGGAGCAGTAGCACCAGAGAAATAACAACATCCAATAGCAGACACAAAAGGAAGATTGATCTTTTGAAGGCCAATAGTGTTATATTATGGTTCAACAAGGTCAGACTCACACATTGAGATTGCTGGGTCTTATCTGAGGTTGCTTCCCAAAATATCATTGTGTATGTAGCATCTGCTTGAAATGCTTAGAGCACTGGCCTTGAAATGGGAAGAACAGCAAAGAAAGATCACTGGTTTGGTGATGGCAGCACTGTAAATCCTGTGCAAACCACCTGCTATCAAAGCCGTTTGCATTGGTATTTCCTGGCTTCGTATTGCAAACCTTGTGCTGTGTTGTGCTCTGCACAGCCTGCTGAAATCACACTCTGCACAACCCTATGGCTCCCACCATGCCCTTGACCTTCCATCCCTCTCTGGAGCTGTGGCAAACCATTTGCACAACTACATGAGGAGTAAAGCTCAGGGCTGGGATACACTCTTGCTTTTCTCTGTGCAGTTCATGGCAGTCTTACCTCTATCCCTTTTAAGCCCAGAGAAGAAAAGCTCCCTACTCATAAAAGGCAATTCTAATACTCTCTCTGTGTGTGGTTACTGCTGTGCCTTCTACTGCAGCACAGAGTCCAATGGGAGTTGTAAACCATCACTTGGATTCTGACATGGTTCCTATAGCAGCTCAGCATCCAGGAATGGTGTGGCTGGGCCAGCAAGGGTGCCTGGGACATTTCCATCAGATACATTGCCTTAGGGATGTCCTAGCAGAGGATACACATCAGTTCACAGACATCATTCATGATACCAAATAATTATTTTAATTTACAAGACTTCTGCTAATTTGCATGGAGTATTTTTGGTCAGCTATCCCAGCCTGTTCAATGCATTTGTGTTGCTGTCAGTAAATACTGGAGTTGGCCACCCTGTGCCAGGCATTTGAGGAAAAGGTTGCATAATATTTGTTTCCACTTTCTAAATACCTCTGGTTTGCTCTCTGCCTGGTGCCAGCAGGGTTTGCAGAATTAAACCCAGGGGATCTATAAACTCAGAATTGCATATGCTTTTATAAATATTAAGTTTCATAAGAGGCTTATGCAGTAGATCACCCGTCTGGATGATGGATGAAAAGCAGTGTTTGTCAGAGGTGTGACATCACCTGGAGTATTGTGTCCAGTTCTGGAGCCTCCAACACAAGAATGACATGGAGCTGTTGAAGCAAGTCCAGAGAAGGGCCATGAAGATGATCAGAGGCTTGGAGCACCTCTCCTACAAAGGCACCAAACAGAGTTGGGGCTGTTCAGCCTGGAGAAGAGAAGGCTCTGGGGACCCCTCATAGCAACCTTCCATTACCTGTAGGAGGCCTAGGGGAAAGCTGGGGAGGGAATTTTACAAGGGTATGTAGTGAGAGGGGGGTTTCAAATTGGAAGAGGGCAGATTTAGATTAGATATTAGAAAGTAACTATTTACTGTGAGAGTGATGAGAAACTAGAACAGTTTGCTTAGGGAAATTTTGGCTGCTCCTCTCTGGAAGTCTCCAAGGCCAGTTGGATGGGGCTTTGAGAAACCTGGTCTAGTGGGAGGTGTCCCTGCCCATGCAGGCTGGTTGGAACTAGATGATGTTTAAGGTTCCTTCCAACTCAAATCATTCTGTGATCCTATGATTAGCACCTTTTTAGCAGTATTGGTTTTCTGTACTCCTCTTTCTCTACCCACTGCATGGTACACTGGTGTACATGGCATATCCCTGGCTTATTCAGGGCTGCCAATATTTGAAGTTACAGAGGGTTGGGCTAAAATGGAGCAGCTCACAGTGTAGCATAGATACACAGCAGTAGTAAGTCAAAATAACTCTTTCTTTTCTCTTGTAAGACCATTTCTTACATGTCTTACGTGGAGGCATCGATTTGAAATTATTTTGGAGATCCTGCCGTGAGGCAACAAATGCAGAAGAGCTCTACAAAGCCATCAAGGATCAGTATTTGTGTGTCTAAATATCTGGTTTTCTCATGCGTGAGAAAGAAGACACCTGAGTCTATGTGCAGAAGGCAGAGATGGAGATCAGACTCCAGGGCTTGAGAACATCAGGCCTCCAGCAGCAGCAGCTGCATTCCCTCCCCACCCTCGTACTGCTGAGAGGACTGAAGAGCAGCTTAAACACAAAGTCACCTGGAGCAACACACAAGGAGTTTTCTGAGGAGGGAACTGTTGGCTGAGGTTGCTTCCACTGCATTCAGGGAAGAGGACTTCAGGTGCATCCTTTTAAAATAAGGAAGCTGATGCTAAGAAAATGAAGTCTGTCCATTTTGTCATGATTTTGTCCTCTTTGGGTTTGCTGCTTACAGCTGAGGCGTGACCCCCAACCAAATGAACCTCGCTACACATGCCGAGGTGCAGCTGTTAGAGGATCTCACATGCATATTCCCTCCTGTGCCCTCAGACCAACAGCCATGGTCTCTCACGTGGCTCTATGGGAAAGCTCCAGACCCCCTGGGAAGTGCAGCATGCTGACAAGAAAAGACAAATAGAGGCAGCATCCTTGAACCACATTCCATCCCACAGCTTGATAGCTTCAAAGTAGTATACTGTAACAACTGTGATCAATAATGCAACCTGTCAAATTAAAGTAATTCCAAGCCAGGGCTGACTACCTGCTAACTTTACACTGGGGATGGCAGCACAAGAGCTAGTGGTGACACTTCATGACCACTAATACTTCATTATATTTCATTTCTACTGACAGCAATTGCTTGGAAGAGATACAGCAGGATTGCAAAAAAATCAGCTGGAGTGCTGTTGGTCCCAGTCATGTGCTGTTAAGGGGCACCTGAACTGTCAAGTGCTCGTGAAGAAGTTGAAATAAATTGTGTTTCTCAGCTGAGGGTATATAATGCCAGCCATTGTTATAGGATAAAACTGAGGGCAATATATTGTGAAATAAGAAAAATTTGAGTTGGGCTTGTTGTTGTGACTAGGTTTCATTTTATTTGGAGGGGGAAGGGAGCAGTTTGCCTCCCAAGACGTCGTATTCATTTTCTACAGTTTCTGGTAATTCCAGTGCTGCTTTTCATTGGATGAGCATTCATTTTCAAATGTATGAATATGAACCAAGTATTAGAAGATAAGGTACTAGTGTGTGTGTGCAATGGGAACACTCTAAATGTTAATTTTAATGCACTATAATGTATGATGCTGAAAATAATTTTTGTACTTTAAATGGTTATACTGCTTTATGAAGCAGTATAAGTGTGAAAGGAAGAAAATTAAAGGGACAAGATCACCCATTGTTGTGCTATAATTACATTATATTTGTATTACTACATATTATCATTTGTATCGTAGTTTCACCTAAAAACAAAGTTGTAACACTATCAGCATAAGTTTAAGGGAAGAGAAGAATTTTACAGGAAGGAAACAGAGGCACAATGGGACCTCTTCAGCACCAGAGGTAAGAATTCAACATGGACCTTCTGATGCCTGAAGAGATGCCCTGGTAATAGAGGAATAAACGCTTCTAGGATGAAGCTTATCTGATCTAGTTTAGGACATTCACCTCACCCAAAAGGTGAGGTGTCCTCGCTGACTCCAACTGGGCAATCTCAGGGGCCACAGCAGGATCTGGTGAGCTGACAAGGCTCCTCCAAACCTGGGCGAACTCACAGTGCAGCATGAGAATCAACATTTGTCTTACTTGTCTTCACTTCCTTAGCAGCCTCATATGCCTGTGGCTGCCTGCTCTAGTTTGTGCTTTCTCTTCTATTTTTGTCTGAAGACCTGAGTACAGACTGTGTTTGAGCTGAGCACACCCTGGTAAAATGCTGCTGAACTTTCATATTAACACTTACATTAGATTCAGGACCTGCTTGCAGGTGAGTACCTGTAGAAGTACCTGTGAAAGCTTGTCTAGATACAGTCATGGGATTACCTCAAGCTAGGGTTATGCAGTCACTCCAACTTCTTAGTTATTCTTCCTCCCTCACCAACAAGTATTCAAAATTAGTAACATAAATGTCTCAGGAAATGTACATACAATTATATCCAAAAGAACTACATTCAAAGCACAGTAAATCATGAAGTCAAGCACTTCAGAATTAGAAAATACAAGAGTTAAGTTTGTCTATGCAACATTCAAATCCCAGCTCCTTCCACTTCCCTTGTGCACCTGCACTGTGAGTTACATACATTTTTATTTTTTTTTAAAGGAATGTCTTCTTTGTACACTGAATAAATAGTTATTTATACTTCTTTTTTACACAGTGCAGTTGCCCTGAGCTTTCTAGAGTTCATAGCATCAAAATATTCACTGATGAAAAAGCATTTGCTTCCTCCAGGCTACTTTTGTGGAATTTTTCCCCTCAGCATCTGCCTCAGTCTGTCAACTCTTTAATGCAGAGCAGCAATTTTAGCAATGCCTGCAGGGATCTGAGTGGAAACCAGTGGGGAGCTGAGAGGATGGTCCTTTGACCAGAACGTGCAGGAAGCACCAAAAAGGACAGGAACCAGAAGGAGGGTTAAAGATGGAGACCAGAAAGTGGGAGGGAGCAAGAGGTAAACAAAATGGAGGAAAAGAAGGCAAAATGTGGTGTGCTCAAACAATTGGGAAAGATGAAAAGTCTGAGAGGGGTTGGCCAGAGCAGGTGGGAGCAGGAAGGTACCTGGAAGGCAAAGGGAAAATCAGCCCTCACCCTCCAGGGCCTCAATCCCACGGAAACCTGGAGGGAGATGATCCATTCCCCCTGTCCCAGCCACCCTGGCACTGCTCCACCACCCTGTGCCATCTGGTCCCTGCAGAGGAGATACACACCTATATGCCACCTTGCCGTCCTTCTCTGTATCAGTCTTGAGCAAAAGAAAATTTGGACTTGCAAAAAGATACAGCAAGGTCCTTTAGGCTGCTAGGCAGCCCACTGAAGAAACAGCAACAGTCTCATCAGGCAATTTGTTTCCAAGTAGAAAGGCCAACAATATGAAAAGAAATGCTCTTACATGAGTCCATCTGGAATGGAAGAGATTTAGGAAGACATTCTGACCTCTCTTGTAGTTATACTGGCACAACGTAATTGCTCTAGTCTCCTGCAGTTCAAGTAAAAGGAAAAACAAGCTCTTCTCCCGGCAGTCCCATGGATTCAGAGCTAACTTCAAGGTCTGGGCAGGTTGCTCAGGCCTTGTCCAGTCTCATTCTGGGTGGGGATCTCCAAGGCTGGAGACCCCAAAGCCTGCCTGGATGCCTGGTCTAGTGTCCAATGACCAACCAGTCAAATTTTTTCTACCTAACAGGAGGTTCCTTTCTGCAGCCTGTGGCTGTTGCCTCTCACACTTTCACTGTTTACCTTTGAGAGGGGCACAGGTCTGCTGCCTCTCACTCTCCCACCAAGAAGCTGAAGAGTTCCATGATCTGCTCCTGCAGAGTTCTTGTGTTCAAGCTGAACAAAGGGGCAGCTGTCCTTGTTCTCTCTGAGTGTCCTGTGCTCCTACCCTATGGCCATACAACCCTTCTCTAGAGTCATTCCAATTTTTCAGTATGTCTGTCATACCAGGGCATCCAACATCAGATGCAGTACTCCAGATGCAGACTCACAATTAACTCACATGTGAAAAATCCCCTTCCTCAACCTCCTGGCTGCACTACGTGGTTGTTTTTTATCATTGCAAGCATACGCTATTCTCTTAACACTCAACTTGCTGTCCCCTGCTCAAGCCCAGGCCCTGTTGCTACAAAGGATGTCTCCCAGCCTGCTGGACTCTGCCATATGAAAAAACTTTGCACTTGTGTTTTTCCGTTGGCCACAAACTTTGCTGATGGCTTATATCTCTAACAATTATTAATGCAGACATTTAATAATTCCAAGAGCTAAACCAAATTTGACAGGCCACATGCCATCTATGACAAAGGTGCAGTGTCACCCAATGAACCTAAGGCCGTACATTAACCCAAGATAAAAATGCTCTAGTTATGACATAGGGCTGTAAAAGAGATTGTGACAGAACTATTTTGAACTTTGTGTTGTCCCTCCCATGCATATTTTCAGTCTCATCTCCTTACTGGAAAATGTTACACTCACTTGATTTTCAAGTACTTTGTGTTATTTTAAAATACTTCTTTTTTAAATTTAAACACCACACACAGAGTCTGATGATGATTTGGCATGCACAGTTGTATTTTATTTTTAGTATCATGACAGATCATTTCTAAAACAGGGATTCTGAACAGCTATTCCTTGCACCTGTAATGTTTTTTTTCTTGTAGTAAGCCTGCATAACACAGTAAAAGAATGTTCCCTCTCTTCGGAAAGTACTCTATGTCTTATGAAATATTTTTGTATAATAACATGGTATAGATTAATTTCAACCGATCCTTAATTCTAAGTAGTGAATACAAAGTTCCAAGAAATCTACGTGTATATCCTGCCTGAATATTGCCTGGCAACTTTTTTGCAGTATTGACTTCTACTTTGGCAGTACATAGATGTACTTACTTATTTTTTATCATTTTGCAAGTTGTCTACATTGCTGGTACTGATGAAGAAAAGCCTAGTTTTTATACTCATTTACAGATACATCATAAAGGAAAAGTACAAAGTGGATGAATGGTCAGATCAAAATACTGACAATACTACAGGATGCTTTTTGAGAACTGGATCAAATTGGATTGACAGGGACTGAAACACACTACAGTCTTATCCCTGGTAAGTGCCTATATGATAAAAGGAGTCTGTAGCAGACTGGACCAGAGTCAGTTATTCCATCTCACAGTACATTTCAAAGTAGCAATATTAACTATTTTTGTTCTTTAGAAAGGAGGCCCATACAGGTGTTTTAACAGAAAGTAATTGTGTCCTAATATTCTAAAAAATATCCAAATGGTTAGTGCTTCTATTTAGATCTGTTTTTAGTTAGAAGTCTAAGTATCTTAAGCCTTCTCATCAAAACCCAGGATGGATGCAGAAATGAAATAGAACATTTACATTAAACAAATAAAAAATAAATACAAAAATGTTCTATTTCTAAATTTTAGTTTCAGTTGCTACACCCAACAGACTTGGAGATCTTGAGGTTGTCAGCTAACAGGCTAAAAGCTGGAGATGAGTAAGGCCTGGTCTGAGAACCACTGACAATAGTGAGAAGACACTTGGTAATTTAATATTCATAGGATTCTAAACCTTCCATCTCAAAAAGAAAGAAGCAGGACCAGAAAGATTGCAGAGAAGAGCAATAGGGATAATCACAGTTACTGGATGGCTTTCATTAAAACCAGTAACTAAACAGGCTAAGGAGTCTAAGTCTGGAAAAGATTCAAGGCCTTTGACTTGGTGGATGGAGAAAAAACTGTGCTATATATTGGGAAGTCAATTACTACACTGAATAGGCAATACAGGAAGATGTTTTAAGAAGTGTTCTTAATGAAGATGGACATAATGAAACCTCTTATGGAAAATATTTTCTAACCAGCTATGGCAAAGCAAAATGTCACAGTCACCTGTGACTAGCACTCAAATGGATGAACTGTAGGTAGGCAGCTCATTTATTTCAAGACTCCAACTCTCTCTGCTACTATTTTTCACAGACATTCAAAATATCTTACCCTAACCTCTGTGTGACTGTGAAGAAATAGTCCTTGTCGACAGATAGCAGCTATTTGACATTAAGATGTTCAACAGTTTGAGAGGGTTAGAAGGCAATCTGTAGCAGAAATCACAAGCAAAGCCTTTTTTCCTAAGTGGTATACAAGTGTCTTCTCCTGAAAACCTCAACTTGAAGTTGTTATTTGACCACTTTCATGGCCATTAGGAGGACAGCACATGCTATTGCATCACCTGCTACCTGATGGAGGTAATAATCTCTTCATTACTGAACAGGCTTGAGAAAACATGCCACAGCCAACTGGTAGCTCCCTGTACAAAAGCCTAATGTGACAACTTCATAAAACTTCTAAAAAGAGTAAGGTACAATTGCACCAGACAATAACATCTCCGTTAAAACATGCTCAACACCACAATACTTACATTGCAGTTCTCACTGAGTTCTGGTCTTTCATTCAGGTGTGTATTTTCTACCAGCCATCTAAATCAAGCAATAGAAGATATGCAACACTTCTGCTAAAATGCCATGAAGAGGTGAACTGGGAAAGTACATGAAGGAAATATACTCAGAAGCCAATACTCTCACCAGGGTATCCAAGCTGGATATGTGACAGTGAACTGGAAATTTGGGTAGAAGAGATACCCAGAGATTTTCCTGCACTAGGTATGTTCCTCTTGTGTCAAAACAACCTCCCCTATGACATTCAAGCATCTCCTCTCAAAGACAGAAAAAGGGAGTGTGAGGTATTCATACTGTTGACATTTTGCTTTTTCACAGAACATTTTCATACAAGGAATTACTATTAAGATTATTGAGGTTAAAGGCCTAGGAAGAAGTGGCATAGTCAGTGGCATAGCTAAGGCAGGATTCCCTCTGGAGGGAAAAACCAAACAGTAGCTGCAAGACATAGCTTTAAAGTAGCACTTCACCCATGAAAGTGAAATGTAGATTCAAGGACTTGGAGATTTGACCTATGTTTCCCAATGTGCACTATGCAAGCAAGCACACTACAGAGAGACCACATGCAGAAGTTTCTACCCCTTGAACACTCACCTGGCAGAAGTCCTCAGAGGAAGGGAGTTCTCTTTTTGTGAGCCCCTACTGATATTTGTTCTTCCTTGTAACATGAAGAAATCTAGTGAGTGACCTACAGGGAGATGATATATTCTGAAAAACTAAGAAACATAAAATGAGAGGAACAAGGATTTCTTATTTTTTGGGTAGGGAAATGCATTGCGGGTAAGGAAATATACTTCATCCTGAATTGGCTTCAGCAATTTTTATCTGCCCACACCTGAGTGAACTGGAAGTTAAAAGGTCTCTCACTCATCTTCAGCTGGCAGTTTTCTGAGAATGAACAATCATGGCTAAAGGACAGCAAGCTTCTGTCTTCACCCCTTCCCTTAGCAAGGAACACCTTTGCTAGAGATAATTCTTGCAATAAAATGAAGATAGACAAAGAGGGCTGCTTTTTTGTATCTATCAAGCTGAGAAGCCCTACTCCAGCTCTCCCTGGGATGACCACAATAATTTAATTCTCTATCTTCCATTGGTCTTAAAGGAAGGGGGTGGGGAGGTTTACAGTGAGAGAGGACATTTTCAGAATCTCAAAAGGAACTCAGTGTCAAACTTAAGTTACCTTGAAGAGGTTGTGCACAGATAATCTAAAGACATCTAACCTAGATCAATCAGATGTTCAGCTACAAGAACCACCATTTGCTTTAGGACATGTGTTCAGGGCCTCTTGTGTGGGCATTAAACTGAGCACTGGAACATTCAGTCCAAGCAAATGGGATTCAATTACACTGATGTGAGTGCAGAACAGAAACCTCTTTAACAAAATGCCTGTGTCTCCTTGGGATTGCTACATACACCCAAAGTTGTGTTTCTGGGTTGTTCTGGGAAGGCAAAAATTAACAGGTTCGCTTTCAGATTAATTCTCAGACTAACATTGTAGATAAATTTGTCTCACTGACTAAGCTACAAAGAAAAGGAACTGAGTAAGCAAAAACCACAGAAATATCAGATGAGGACAACGGATGGAAATCTTGATAATAGACTAGACAGAACAACATAAAGAGGAAAAGGAAATGACCTTGATTGCTTGGACATTCTAAGTTAAAGAATGGGGAAAAGACAAGAAAAAGAAGCCCCACAAATACTATTTTTATTTCTTAAAATTGAGATATTTATTTGTTAAGATAATTAAATTCAAATTATAAATAATGTAATCGTTACTTTGGAAAATTCCATCAAAATTAAACAAAACAATGAGCCTGTCCCTTCTGATCATGTTCATTAAGACTCTTCAGCTATGAAAAAAGGCATAGACTACTATAAAATTGAGATTTGTTTCTGTCCACTTGCACAAATATTATAAATAAGACTTTCCTTATAAAAATCACATCAGATGATTGTGGCATATTTTGTAAAATGCAACTAGAAAAAGACAACAAGTTACTGTTAATAAATAGTACATTCAATAACAAAGCAATTTTTGCTATTGAGAGACATCTAGACATTTTGGGGTACAGTCACCATGAAACCACTTGAAAAAGAGACAATCTTCAAAGGAGCACTGCACACTACTTGAAAATGAACAAAATCTACTGACATAATAGAAAATACATTATTGTCAGGCAAAGAAAGATAAACCCTTAGTCCTTGTAACAGTGTTAGCCAACAGCAAACATTTGCTACATTGGAGGGAATTAGACCAAAGCCCTAATCACAAGACTCTAAACAACAACACACTTTGTGATGTTTAACACACTCCACACAAGTACCTTTGCCCCTGAGCCTGCCAAAATGAGGGTGACTGAAGCAGATGTTTACCCAAGTGCTCACGTCATTTTGACACAACACCCAGCCTGTAGCACTTACATACATCATAAATGATACAATAAATATTACATGCCAGTCACTGGAGGTAAGACAAATCCATGGAATTATGCAACCTCAGAGGCACAACAGTTTGCTTATCTACTTTAAAACCATCTCAAGACATTGAACTACCACATTACCACCACATTTTTCAATAAACTGGGCAAAGATAAGAAGGAATGCAAATCAAAGGACTAGAATTACGCGAGGGCAAAATTCACCAGCTAACACTGACATCCCACATCATGTTGCTCCTTTGGAAATATTATGTAAGAGAGAAAAAATGGCATTTATGCCCATTCCCAAGAGACAGGAGACACCTTCTGTCTGTCCTGCCTGGGCTGTTGTATACCAGCATGACTATAAATCACAGACTGATCCCAAATCAGTTAGTTTTAACCTAACACTGAGCTTCTTCCAAGCAGAGGTTTATGGTATGGTATGTTTCACCATTGATCCAAAACGTCACTTGCTCAAGCACTGCACCAGGAGAAAGGCCTGCCCCCACTCATAGCCAGCCTTGCAGACAAGGTTTGCTACAAGGCAGGAGGTCTGAGATGTGTGGGTGGCATGACAGGGAGGTGAGAGCAAGGCCCTTCCAGTTACAGGTGGAGGAAAGCAGAAGCCAATCATGATTCTTCAAGAAATGCCTCTCGGGCTGCTTGTCTTTAAATAACTTACTTTGTTCCCAAAGCAAAACACTTAGGAGTTGGTATAACCCCAGCAATGAGCCAGCTCACTCCCTGGGCCCCTGTGGCTGGGCAGGTATTTCAGGGTTGCTGCAGCTGGGAGTTAAGGGAACAAATGTCAATTCCTCCTGAAATCACTGACTTGTCATGAATATCTCAATGAGGTAAATGCAAAGTTAACAATTTTGAAAAACCTTTCCCTGGCCCCTTTCTGTTCCAGTCAAGCTCAAAACTCCTTCAAGTTACGTGCACGTAGGACATGCCTACAAGAACTGGAAGCAAACTCGCAGCACTTTGGCTTGCACTTCAACTTCCAGCCATAAGCACGAAGCAAACTGGACCAAACCATGGTCACGTATTTCCTGGCACAGGAACTGACTTGAGTTTCATGAGCAGGAAACACGCAGTGTGGCATCATCAGTGAGTCTGACTGCTCTCCCAGCCAGGATACCCCTGTGAGCTCACACCTGGGAATAAGTCTGACCTGCTGGAAATGCAAATAAATTTTCCCTTACAGTGATGGAAGGAAGTGTATTTATCTTTGGGAAGAGAGCAGTTTGTTTATTACCACCCTAACTGCAAGGCTTACATTACCAGAATCTCAGTCTGGTCAGGAAAAGGGGGATAGAACAGGATGTGGTTCAGTGCAAAAACTGCTAGAAATACCTTCTTTCCATTTCACTTCTCTTTTCAGTATTTTTACACTACAGAGCTCATACTAATAATCCAGCTTGTGGACACAACATTCAAATAAAAAACCATGCAGTCTTTTACATTCGTTATCATCCGCATGCTACGTTTCACGTTCATTATCAAAGCAATATACCACTCTATAAAAACATCACAGCGAGGCACCTTTAATTTCCTTCCTATCTTTGTTTGCTTTTCTCTTGAGCTTTCAGAAGTAGCCAGGTAGAAGCAGCATTGACACAGGTTAAAGCAAGGTGTCTGGTATGCCTAGGGAACAGGTTTAGAAGTCCTTAAACGACTTCCACCATGAAGGCAGGATTGCTGTGTCGCCTTGAACTTCCAGAGCTGGAGAAGATGAAAATGACTCAACAAAATTTCAGTTGCTAAACTAGATAATCATAATTGTCCTTAAAGACACATTATTTTAAAAATGTAGTTTTCTAAATAAAAATATGAGACATTTCTATCCTATGCTTGGGGTGAAAAAATCAGAATTTACACCAGACTGTTTGCACATTCAAACTCCTTGCTCTTGACCTGTCAGTGGCTAAAGCATGGCATGAAAACATTTTGCATTGTCTTCCCTTCCACAACAAAAGAAAAAGAGTCTCGCTGCTATCTGACTGCTATAGTTTTTGCACTGGAAGATTCTTCTGCTTTCAAGAGGGCCCAGACACTTGCTGGCTCAGCAGGTGTCTTGGCTTGGCTGTGGCACAGGGAGGCTGCACTGTGGAGCCACTCAGCCAAGGGGAGCTCCTGGCACCCAGCTCAGCTGATGAGCTGCTCAGGAATGGGAAAGACGGAGCAGAGGACAACATAACTTTGCCCTGTGAGTTTCCAGCTGAGGGACTACTTTTCAGATTCAAAACTATCCTTCCCAGCAGGGTCAGTGAGGCTGGCTGTGTCTGAGCACTGAGCGAGGGCTGAGATCATGCTCCGTATTTCATTCCAAGGCTCATATCACCTTCCATTCCCTGCTCTCCTCTCACCCAGCCAGGGTGTGAGCAGCCAGCAGCCCCAGGACTACCCAAACCACTGTGCCAGCCTGGCCCCACTGCTCTGCACAAGGCTACAGCCCCAGCAGCACCTCTGAGCATCTCCCAAAGACCCAAGAGGTTCAGGAGGCAGGGCTTGTGTCCAGCACAGGTATTCAGTTCCAGCAAGACAGGCCCCAGGCAGTGTTTTTTAATGCCTTGCTTTCTGACACAAACAATCCTCCCTCAAGAAGAGGATAAAACTCCATTTAACATGCAGACTGCTAGTAAACTCTCCACTGGAACAGAAACCTTACTAAGTGCAATTTCTGTACATTACATGCAGTAAAACTTTAGGTATTGGACAAGAATCTGTGAGATATTCACTGAGATGCAAACAAAAGAAAATGTGTGTGTGGGGGGGAAAGGCACTGAAAAGAATACATGTACCAAACCCAAGAGGACTGCTAGACTGATACTGATCTGAGTTGTTTGTATCCTTGTCTGAGCTTGTAACTTCCGTGAAACGTAAGATAAAATATAACAAATTTGGAAATTAATTTGCATTTTATTGATTCCTGATCAACTATGAGTGCACTAAGATATTGCTAAGATTCAAGATTTGACTGCATGCCATTTAGGCTAAAACCCAAAGGCATTTACAGCCAGACTAGGTTTCATAAACGCCAGAATAATTTTTGGTTCTCCAAGAGGAGGGTAATTTGTTGAGACTTCATTGTTGATCATCATATGCAGTGTTATGAAAATAAGATACTGTGCACAGCACAGAAAAAAAAAGCGTAAGACCACCGTTTTAAAGACATCCAGCACTTGAGACTAGAATTGAGCCTTATATACAAATTGTCATTTAAAAAAAAAAAAAAAAAAAAGAGAGAGAAAGAAATATCTCTTCCCTGCAAAGACTATCATGAAAGAAAAATTGCAGTCAAATAGCAAGGGGAAAAGATCATACCATTACCTCAACAGTCTAACAGAATTATTTGGCAATGAGCGGAAATATTAGTGGCATCAGATCCATCACAGACAATAAATTACTTGAGGATATCTAATTCCCAGATACAGCCAGTGAAGAGTGAGGCTTTACACTGTAGCAAAATCCTTTTTTCATTTTCACTTGCTCAGACAATACACTTGACAGGCAGAGAAGCACGTGGATCACTTCTAAGCAACTTGCTGAAACAAGGATATGACTTAGATCATGACTTGATTTCAGACTGTGACATCTTAGCACAGCTGATGTTTGAAATGCAGTATGATTTGCTTTAGAAAAACAACCAATGAACAGCATAAAATGCTCATGCTCTACACTTGTGGAAAAAGACCTGCAGTTTACAGAACAGTAAAAGAGAGCAGAGAATTTGGCTTACAAGAGAGAATAAAACCTTCTTTTCTCATTAAAATGCATGGCTTTTCACTTTCTTACAATCTGGGTCTTATCTGAAGGCAACGTCCTCATTGTACTTACTAGCAGTAAGAGTGGACATTAACAAGGAAGCATAAATTCAGTCAGATAAACAAGTTTGATCATTTGATTCTCTGTTGAAAACAGATAAACCTTTATACTTTTAAATTATAAAACATGGGGTTTTTTTTTCACTTTACTTCCCAAGCATGAGTTAACTAACTCTCAAAACATCTAAGCTAAACATAATCTCCATTCACCTAATGGAGCAATCACTGCAGGAAGAAAGATTCCCAACATTCTGGGGTAAGTGGTGTCAGAAATAAGAAAGCCTTAATTTTAATTCTTAATGCAGTAATTAGTAGCATGATATGAAACACTGCATACAAGCTTTCTTGCACTCAGTATGAATAAACAAAAAATGGTTTATGTCTCTCTGTTATGTTTTCAGGTTTAGAGGCCAGAGGAAATTCACTGTCATGCAGAGGAGATTTTAAACAACTTGTGAAAGCAGCAGGTTCCACCTGAGTACCACAAGAACCAAGGAAAAAAAGCAAAAGTATAAAGACCTAACATCTGTTAATAAATGTAGGTGCCAATTCGGCCAAGTATTTAAATCCATCCTGGAATTCCTTTATCTTTACCAGAAAGACTGTGTCATCTTGCATATTTATCTCCCTTCTGATCTTAGGCTAGTTCTTTAGATACCATGACTAAATGGCAGAAAATAAACAGTAACAGATTTCAGGAGATCTGAAGCTCTGTCCTGAGTTTGTTTTTCTTTCTTTTTTGAAAACATTTGGAGTATAACATTTACTTTTTTATCAAAGGACACCAAACAAAGTAGTCTAAAATTGGAAGCTTTGCAGAAGTATATAAATACAAAGATAGAAGTGCAGAATAACTTGAAAGCCAGGGGAAACACTCAGAATGTCTCTAACATAGTTTGTTCAGTGTATTTTAGGAGAAAAAAATGGGATCTGTTTTCACATGTAAAGTTTGTACAAATTTCTTTTTCAGTAAATGATTTTAAAGACATTCTTCAAGATAGTAATCAGTATTTGAGCTATAAATTTCAAGCTGTGAGCTATTATGTTCATATTTATATAATTGTGTGGCTACATATTATTTACGTAGTCTAGAGAGACTTCTACAAAAAGTAAATAAGAATTCTGATTGACACTTCATTCCATTTTCAATGTGTCCTGGTTTGAGCCAGGATGAAGCCAATTTTTCTTTTTACTGAGTTTTTTTTCCTTCAGTAAGCTTTCTTGTAACTAGCAACAGTGTGTTCTGCTAGGCTGATAAGACAGTGGAATGTTTTTCTAACTACTGAGGCTTCAAGGCTGCACCTGCACTCTGCTGGCTCAGACACTATGGGGAGATCTGTGACCCCCCCATAGGAGGCTGAGTTAGACAGACAGCAAAATTGGCCAAAAATATTCCATTCCATATATCTACGTAAGCTCAGAGGAAGGTCAGAGATCACAGAAGACAACTTTCTTCCTTCTTCCCCTTCCCTTCTTCTTCCGTCCATGGCCGGCGTCCAGGGAGGACTCTGTTCATCCATCACTGTCGACCCTTAAGCTCGAGATCTCCTGACCCCCATAACTCTCTGCTCTTTTCCAGCAGCAGCTCCGGGATTCCTCGGGACTCTTCCCAGTTCAGGGAAGTGCTGTGGGAGTTGCTGGGGTGGGGGGAGGCAAGAGGCTTTTGCCCATACCTGAACATATCTGTATATAATCGTATATATACATTTTCTTATATAATTCATGAGTGTTTAATTAAAGCTGTGTAGTTTAGTTTTCAATCCAGCCAAGTCTCTCTCTTTTTCTCTCTCTCCTTCCCTACCTGGGTGGGGGGGGGGAGGGGATCGAGAGCATTGTTTTCTGACCTGAGTCAAACGGTGACACAATGCAAGGTGAAGAGCATGAACAAAAGAAAAACCTACTGTTTCTGCCTGTGCATGAAACAATTATTGGAAAAGCTTATGGTGTGGGAGTTTCAAGAGCACTGAATGCTGACCTAATCCAATGTTGGCTCAATGGGGATTTCATTACTGACAGAAATAAAAAGACACTGTTTTTTTAAGTGTTTGTCCTATGCAGCATCAGGCATTCACTTTCCTGTGACCTCCTCATATTTACAAGCCTCATACCCAAATAAAATGGCTTTCACATACAGACAGGTCTGTTTTGTAACAGGCCAAAACATGCAGCATGACCAAATGCTGGACTTAAGGACTTACTTCCAGTCATTTCAATGCTCACTTTAGTTTTCAGTACATTCAAAGACCAGTCCTTTAAAAATAGGCAACATATGATCTTCAGGATCAAAGTCCATGCTTGAAGAGCCCTTGCAGAACTAAGAAATACCACTCAGCACATGGGAGACATCAAGGAGGGAGAGCTGCAGCTAAAATACATTTTTTTATTGTCAGTACAGAATGCTCTGTATCATCTGCTGAAACTCTACAGCTCAAGAGGCAGTAATTAACTCACATGTTTGCCAGAACTACGCCAAAACAGCTTTCTGAAAACCAGACATCTTCTGCCAGGTTTGCTTTGCATACTAAAGGCTATAGGTATCTGAAAAGAAAAGCTACAGTCTTGAAAAAAAGTAGTCTTTACTAAATATAATCCACCTCTACGCATGTGGGGATTATTAAAAAGCATTTAAAAAGTTCAAGCTTTTTCTACAAAAGAAAAAAACATTCAGAGAACAGAAAGTTGCGATTCTCGCGCTCTGAAAGCTCACCAAGATCCTGGTCAAAGACCTCTGAGCATAGACTTGATTCTGAATCTTAGTGCTCTGATTATACTGTTCTAATCAAAATCTTTTTTCCTCTGTGCATCTATTTTCAGTGAAAATTTTCCCTTTACTACCAAGTTAATCACACAATAATAAAGGTTCTTGCGGGGCACACAGATTCCCTAACTGCTTGGAAAGAATTTAGTTCAAAATATATTACACATCTGTAATTGCTCATCTTTGCTATGGGGCCCCATCTGAGCAAAACAATTCATTTAATATACAATTAGACATCAACAGGCACTATTCAAAAGGTATCTTAGTGCTTTATTGATCACTAGTTTATTCATAACCCAGAAAACAATTACTTTTATCACTTTCTTTACTCTCTTTGGATTCATTCACAGTAGTTAAATCTGCTCTAAAAGAAAAAGGGGGTTGGAAGGTGAAGACACCAAATAACATTGTAAATTCCAGGTGGTCTGAGTGCTAAAGGTGCACTTTCCTTAGAGGGACCCAAACAGGGTAAGTATTCAGGTCAGCAGAAAGCTGACCAACCCAACAGCAGCAAGGAGCACACACAGATTATCTTAAGATGCAGTTTTAATAGGCCCTTCTGAGACTTGGCAGGGTTCAAAAGTGTTTCAGGGCAAGAAGCAGGCTGGTCTCCAGAGGGAGGAGCTGCCATCAATTCCAGCAGGCCCAGCACTTCTGACTGTGAAGGAGAGTTAACCCTGGCACAGGTACCTAGGACTTGGTCTGCAGCAGCACTTGCTGAATTGCCTCCATGGCAGATCTAACCAGAGCCACTCAGGTGATTGCCAAGTCCCAGCAGCAGTCAATAGCCTTATCCTTATGGACTACTTCCCTGAACAAACCTGCAGCCTTCACACAGGTGAGGACTTCTCACTGTCCCTGAGGGCAAGTAACAAGCCAGGGCTGGATGAATTCACACAGCAGAACTCCCCAGAGCAGGCTGGCATCATCCCCATGGACTAGCAGGAGCTGCATCCCTCACCCAGTGCAGGGCCTGAGCACCACTCAGGACAGCACCAGTGGGTGCCTGACCAAGCCACAGCAGAATGCTCCCAAGCCAAGGATGCAGCACTAGGGCTGCACTCTGCTCTGCACAGCTTAGCCTCACTGACACTGCTGTGGTGCTTCCACAGTCCTGCAGAGACCTCTGAAGGCAGCCCATGTTCAGAAAAAGCTGGGATCACCATCTGGAGGTACCTGTCTCTGCTGATTTTAGACAGAACCTGTGCAATCATTTTCAATTAACAACACTTTTTTCTTTTTTTTCTTTTTTTTTTTTTTTTACCCCCGAAAAAACAGAGAGAGATTAATTTTTAAATACATGCATTAAACTGAAGGGGCTGAATACACTAGGGCTCAACCTGCTGTAATAAAAACTGGAGAAAATGAATTGTCAGGGAGAATAAGTAGCTGTTTAAGTTCTTATTGCTGCCAAAGAAATGCCAGCTAGGGAGGATAAGTTAAGTCTCCTATTGGGTATTTGTGTTACACTTAGGAAAATGAGTCTGTTAATATTTAACAAAAAGGCCAGTAAGTCTTTTACTGATTGTTCTGTTCAAAAACTACCAAAAAGTCAACATATGAAAGATTCCAAGTGACAAAAACTGAGAATTCAAGAAAACAGAAGTTATTTCACAACAGTTGCCTTGAAAAATTCAGCCTTCTTCCGTCTTCTTTACATTCTCCAGGGATGGAATTACCAACACCTAACTGTAGGAATATTTTCAATTTGGAGCTAGCTCTTGTTGGATTTATCAGCACTTCAGAAGAAAAAATGACAATGTATATTAGCTACCTTACAGCTGATTTTTCAAATCACATTCTAACTGTAAGGAGCATGGTCATCAGGAAGAACAGAGCAGAGAGATCCTTTAGGATGACTTCTTGAGGCACAAATATAAACCCAGATAATCCCAAAGGGAGATCTGGTGGAACCACATGACATTAGGACAGTCACAGCCCATCACAACAGCCACAGCCTCCACAGCACCCCCAAACAACCATGGAGCAGGGAACTGTGCATTTCTGGACAAGGTCTGATTAATTTTCTTTGCTAGAAAGTATCAGCTAATGAAAATCACACCATAACCTTCCATGAAAGAGATAGTGGCTCAGGATAATAGCTAGTTAGTCCATTTCATATGTATGTTTTTGGAGGGAGAGTAGCAGGCAAGAAGGAAAAGACAGATTTTTCATCATCAGTCCTTGTTCCATTGTATTTTCCTTTCTGCTGAATCAGTTTCCCCTCCTCATAGCATTTTGCTTTCCCACCATCCTGCAGAAAACCACCCATAGGTGAGGGGCAGTCCCATTTTTCACAGTCAGTATCAGATGAAAATGTTCTACAATTGCTTAGAACTGGGGATCTTTATCAAGAATTGCTACAGTTCAATTTGTACAGCACTGGTTTGATCTTCATTTTTTCCAGCATCATCCAATTCTTCAAGAACTTCCTGTCCTTCATATAATCTGGACTACTTCCAATTCTTACTACTGAGCTGAAGAGAACAACCAAAGCAGGCAGGAAATGGTGAGATAGCATTGATGTCCTCCATCATCCTCACTTCAAGATCAAGAGTTTCCTCACTCCTGTTCTCCATATTAATTACAGGCATGGGTGAGCCAGATATTTAACCAGTTTCCAAGATGATGTATAGAGGATTTTACACAGCTACCACAGTTCAGACATTGTTTTAAAAAAAACAAAACACAACAGCTGCTTTGCTGAGTTTCAGCTCCCACAGAGGTGCAAACTCAGCAGTGTACATTATGACATCATTTGATGAAGCTAACAAAAAGGTGAAAGTAGTCAAGTCGACAACACAGCAAATATTTCTATATTCTACAAAGGTTAAGCTGTAACTGAGGCTTGGACTTTTGGCTTTTGCAGTTGGTTCACCCCAAACCGAGTATATTTGTTTCAGGAAACATATAAAACCACAACATTCTTTAGTAAGAGTCCTTAGTATTTCAGCAAGGTCTGCGCCAAAATTATAAATGTTTTTATTCTCATGAGCACACACATTCCTTCTCAATATATTTTAGTTTGCCTGGTTCTATTTTGCTTGTGTGTTCTAGAAGCAGCTCAAAAGGCTTCACAATCAACAGGAACGAGAAGATTTTACATAGCTTTGGCACAAATTCAAAAATTGGTCTTGATTTACTCCAAAGTGTCTACAACCCCAGTAAGAATGCATTTACAGCAATTTCAGTACCAGACATCCTCCATGCACAGCTCTTGTAAAGGAATTTAGTTTATTCTACTCACAAATCTGGGGCAATGCTTCCTAAGCAGCAATGATTCCAGTGCTTCTGTACCTTGTCACCTCTATGATACAATTAGCAACTAGGAACATTAACATATAATTTGGTCAGCCTGGACCAGCTTTTATTGAAGATGAATTGCAGTAGTTTTCAAGCTGGCATAGACTTGTGCAAAGATTTTCAGTTACACTATTGTAGAAACTGAGGGAATGGCAGTGGAAACTGAGAAGTTAGAGTAGGAATCTTCACTAAGAAATAAACAGTAAAATTTCAATTAACTTTAAGGAAAATATAACAAATACATGGATGCCCCTGCCCCTGTATTCAGACAAGATAACCCTCATGCTGAGCAGCAGCATGGACAGAGCATATTTACTCCAAGATTTCTGTCAGGCAGCTGCCACTCTCAGGTTTCCAGATGCTTTTCTTTTTTTGTGATTTTGTTTTGGGATTTTGTGACTGCTCTTGCCACACAAACACTTGCAGAACCCTCCTGCATCCCTTTTTACACGCTGGGCAAAAGCCTGAAATGCTGGCCAGTGTGTTGCATGGGCTGACAAGTCAGCCAGCTAAAAGGGTTTTTTCTCAAAAGGGGTGTTCATTTTCACCCATCTTCTCTCCTCAGCTGCCAGTTCTCTGGAAGTTGTAGAAAAATATTTCTCTTTGAAGCTTTTACTTCCTCACTGAAAGTGGATGTCTTTGTAAGATGCAGTTACATTCTCTATACACAAACATGAACAGAGCCAGAATTACCAATTTCTCCAACACCAGTCAAACATCACACATAACCTGGGTCTCTCCTACCCCCACGTATTTTTGGAAGCTGTTATCTCCTTGCAGACATCAAGACTGCAGACATGAGAAGGGACTCACAAAAATCACAGGCTACAGGTTCAGCCTGTCACAGTTTCACAGAGGTGGGGAACAGAACATCTCCAGATACCCAGGGCACCACTTGAACAAGCCAGATATTATGAAACACTGCATTGACTTTTCCTAAAAAAATAAAATAAAATGCATGTTTTTCTCTTGCTCTTCTGATCTGATTATTTTCCCAAGACATGGAAAAAAGGATTACCAAATGGTTGGAGAGCCATCAGAAAGGTTCAGAACTAAACTCTCAATTAGTAAAAATACAGAAACGTGACCAGGCAAGAGGCAGCTCCCCTCCTTAGGTTCCTCGTTCTCTCACACCCCCAAGGAAGTACCAGCATCCTGCTGA
>NW_009954185.1:5216226-5281063 GCF_000747805.2 Chaetura pelagica | reverse complement strand
TGCTGAAGCACCGGGTCAGCACACCACATTATGACTATTCTTCTCACAGATAATGTCATCTTCAAAGCACTAAAAAGTGTAAGGATTGACATGTACAATTAAAACCATACAGGCACCTCCTCTTCTCCAAGAAAGGCAACTCAGTAAAATTCTGCCATAACAAGCAGTAAAGAGAATATTTTACTTTCAAATCTTCCCTCACCGCGTACCCACATCACAGATAAAAGAAACATAACAGAAAGGAACAAGTTATCAAGCGACATTCCATTAGGGTGTTCACTGTACTTTAAACAAAAATATGGACAAAGATTAAATGGGTTATAGAAGCACATTCAGATTTTACCAGAACAATCTCTAGAATGCTATTTAATCCAGATCTCCATGTTACAGTTGTCCTGTAATCCCATGTAAGAGTCCCCACTTTTTGTTTGGAATATCCATATTTAGAAAGAAGGTTTTATTATGAAACAGAGGTTTAAAAAGCAAAACATAATTATTTTTTTCCAGTGTCCTACATAGATAGTTGAATTATTCATACTTATAGAAGAGCCATGGATTTTGCTTTTTTTAAAATTATACCTATAGTACTTGTAGCTGGTAGTCTACAAAGAGAGACATTGTCAACATATGATAGGACACATGCCCCAAAATACTAGAACTTTGGAGCTCAAACAGGTAGCACAGGAAATTGTTGTGGAACCCTGATGACAATTTTGTTGTTTCAACACTTTGACCTGAATTTCAGCTACTAATGATGGAAGGATAAGAAAGAGAACAGGGATCTGGATTTGAAAGTTAATGGTGATAACATCTTGCAGCTGAAATTGCAGCATGGACTGAGCTGGTATTCCTTCTTGTCCTACAGTGCTAAACCAAAGCAAATAAACAAAAAGATTTCTCATTTACATGGTGATAGGACCATCTGCTACCCTAGTAACAACCTAAAATAAAACCGCCCTTCAGGCACTGCACTGGCCGAGAGCAACACGCACACTGACATCATTCACCCACTGCGAGGACAGAGGCTGCCTTACGTAAGGGCCTGCTGCTTTCTTTCTTTCTTTTTTTTTTCTTTTTTCTTGCTGGCTATGCACTTTGTCAGTGCTCCCAAGGGCTGTTTTATTTTTCAGACTGTGTCTAACCAGAGACAATCTTGTGAGAAAAGTACAAGTCTTTAAGGCTGACGTTGCAATCCAAGCAGAAGTCACACACAGCAAGGATTTTCAAAGCTTCAACTCATTCTAAATGCCACTTACATTCATTTCTGCAGTTTTTCTGCTAAAAGCAAATGAACAACCTCATTTTGCATTCCACTGAACACCTCAAATCCCCTGTACAGTCAACAAACATCTGGAGTCCAAATGAATACAGACTTAATCCCCAAGGCTGGACAGCAAAACAGGCCAGGAACCATCATCCTTGCTACAAAAGTCACCATGGAAATCTTGCAGCAGGTCAATGGAAACCAGGCTGCACTTCACTAATGGTTTTGTAACACAACTCTTATTTTCAGATCAAGTTCTCTTATAATCTTTTGCCCACAGTATTATGCATTATATGCATTAGCATAGCTATAAGTGCAATGACCTAAACTATCCTTATAAAACCTACAGCAAGTAGGTTCACCCATACTCAGTAGCAGGACATTCCTAGGACATTCTTCTAACCAGATTCTTAGCACCCTTCTCTCTCCCAAGAGTCCTTGGAGGAGTTGATGGTACTCAGCTCCTGGGGATTTCAAGCTTTTCCTTCCATTGGGGAAAAAAAAAAGAAAAAAAGAAAAAAAGAAAAAAAAGTAAAAGAAAAAAAAAGGAAAAATGAAAAAAACAAAGAAAGTCAACAACACACACACGTTCTCTTATACACACACCCACACAGAAGGAAAAAAAAAAAAGGCAAGTTGTATGAGGTGCCAGTCTGGAATGAAATGGATTTTTGAACAGACAGTCATATTTGGCACTGTCAGCAAAAGCTTGTGGATGGCCCTTTGTCTCTCTGAGCCTTAAAAGTCCTTTTCACATCATTTAAAAACATCCCCACAAAGTTCAGCTGTGCTGCTTCTGACATTATTTTCACAACGCTGTTGAATGGACTCAATGGAGAGGTTCACTTTCCCCCACCCCAGTTCCACAAAACACTATACATTAAGGACGTATTCCATTTGGCCTTCAAGTAGCATTTTTATGGTCCATGCAGAGCCATGATTATTTTCCCTTTAAAAAGAATCAACAGAAAACAGAACTCTCTGGTGGAGAGCACAGAAATTAAAAAACTACTGGAGCTCCCAAACCAACTTCTATGATCCTCAGGCAGAAGACTGGATTAAAGGGTTCTCACATGGTTCTAGCTGCATTCTCAGTACCCCGCTTTTGTGAAGAAACCAGAGCTGCAGGAATTCCTCCGGCATGGCGTGGAATCCAGAATCGGGCAAGACATTGTCATAGTAATGATGGCTAATAAACTTCCCATGCAGGTCCACCGAGAATGGCCAAAAGCCATAAATTGTCACTTCCTCACACAGACCAAGGGCAGCACTGACTAGGAAAAGTCCTGTGGAAAGCCGCTTGGCATGGATACCTTTGCTCTTCCAGAATTTGCCAATGTCACGCAGGAAATTGGGGTTGGCAAAAAGGACGGCCTGTTTGGCACCAAAATCCTTCAGGGTGTAATAGACACGTAGGGAGGGCCCTGTCCCTGTCTTCATCGAGAAGGCTGGCATGTAGATGTAGCTGTGGTTATACACCTTCACACTGTCCACAAAGGCTTTTCGAGACCACAGCAGATTCTGGAATCTGTGAAACAACATAAAAACAAGGTGGTCACACACAGGTCTTCCCAGTCATTTCAAAACCCAGCTAAAAGCTGCTCTATCCATGCACTATTTACAATTAACCTGCACACCCTTCTCAAGCAAAAAGAAATTCATGCCAAACTTCTGAGAGTCTGACCTTGCATCTCTTCTAAAAATATAAATCTGAATAGACAGTTGAAAACTACCTGCTATTCTTCCAACTCCAAAACCCAAAACGTTTCTGATTTAATCCTTTCAAAAAACCTTAAATGAACGCTGACAGTTTTCCTGAAAATCAATAATTTTTAGTGACATTTTTCTTTCTGTCCAAAAAATCAACTTACATTTTCAGGCAGAGGAATCTTTTAAAAAAATTTTAAGCTCTGTGCTGTTCTTGTTTGCTAAAGGCATACAAAAAAGAATCCAAGCTACATGCTGAACAATCTCTACCAAGAAATATTTTACTGGACACATTGGACTTATGAAACTCATTACACTTGCAAGAATTGTTTTTGTTATACCTGTATAGCTATTTAGGTTGTGCTTCCACAGTAGTTAATTCTCATTCTGGAAAGGAAAGACTCTCAAAGAGCATACTTCCTTGCAAACAAGTACAACAGAAATCAATTGATTGTTTAGGATAAGTGGCACCACAAAAATTCAGTAACAGGAACCAAAGAGTATTCTGAGCTGGTGTTTAAAATGGCCCAATTTACACACTGAGTAGGTTTAAAAGTAGCTGGTTTTTGTAGCAGGCAAGTTACAGGAAAGACTGGTTGGCAGCTGTAAGGAAGGCAATGTATACATACAGATTATTTCTCTAATATAATAGTCTTCTCATCTCTTGATATAAAAACTACATCAGGTTACAATTTATTAAACTGCCAATAACTGCTGGTGTCTATTTTATCCTTGATGTTAGCCTCACACACCACTCCAAACTCAGTATTGTGTTAAGACTATAACCTTTCCTTGCCATATCCTTCTGGATGCACCAAGATGAACGAGACATCTGTCAGGAAATCCAAAGCCATTCAAACACACCAACACCTGCACTGATGTTTGACCTTTCCTGACATCTGACTCTATAAACAAATCACATCTCAGTAAAGTATTAAAGGCCAGCCAGAGCCATGAGTGAAACCCATTACCTAAACCACAAACTTGCAAAGCAACAGGAGCCCTTGCTTTTCTGGGGTGCACACTTCACCGGAAAATATTTTTGCATATGAAATTCACTGTGATTCACTCACAATAATCTGCTTTCTTTTTAGAGTCCATGCAATCTTCAGAACACCAGCAAGCCCTCCCTGCTGCTATGACCAGTAGCTACAGCTTCCAGCATGCAGCCTCATTTTTTTTCTCAGCTTCCAAATGCCCATCTTGCTGTTGTTGCTGCCTGCTCTCTCTCCATATCCTGCAGCTAAGGTAAATATATCATGACTGATTTCATAGGCACGCAGCAGAGGATTAGGATTTTCCTTTCTCTGGTCCAGACAGATTTTTTTAACCAACTTTTTTTAAGCGTTCTGAAGAGATCAATTTTGTGTGAAACAACAGCAAAAAATACACACACAGCAAGATATACAGGTTTAAGTAGGATGCCAGATGACCCCAAGAAGGAACACATGAAATTTCAGCTGAAACAGTTGCCAACAAAAAATACAGCTTTAAATAGCATTAAAATGCCTCATGAACATATGCCAGTTTTTTTTTAAGTCTTTGTTTTGGCATAAAATGTTAAATATTCCTAATATTTTTAAAGACTCGGGTGACATTTTCAACACAAAATATTTGTTCTCCTGATTTGCTACAAGTTTCTTTCAAAATTTCCTTGAAGTAGAATCAGAATAAAGCTGATTTGAAGCAAAGCTCCTGAAATCTGCCTGAGTCTTCATTATTGTGTTGTTCTGCAGATTTGTTCCTACCACCATATATCTGCATGATGCTATTTTCTAACACAGACAAAGCCACTGTCTTCCAAGCAAAAATCAATTAAAACTCAACATACAAAATAAAACAATAAAAGTTATTTAAAGACTTACTGCATTTTACATTATTTTCTGTAGAAACAGACACCAAGACACAGCTTAATACAGAAGGCCAGCCAACACCAAGGTGCCCTGGCAGAAATCCATTGTCTGGCTGTCTGTTCTCATGTGAGCCCTCTTACTCCATTACTATCACACCCTTGACTAAGTGTTCCCCAAACAGGCTTTACCCTCTTCCTAAGGAGCAGCAAGACAATACACCAGATTTTCATGTACTTCCTATTAAATTTGTTCCATTTCTGTCAGAACACATCACTGAGGATAAAAAAAAAACCAAATCCCTAGCTCAATACTGTCAACATTCGCCCAAGTGCTCAGAGCATCAGTATCCAAACCCTGTTCTGATAACCCCATTGCTTATAAAAGGTAGAATAAGACCAGAAGCAGACTTTTGGACTGTTGCTCTCCACATAATTTAGGACACCCACTGGGAGGTGGGAGATGCAGGTTCAAGCTTTCTTTCACAGTGAAGGGAACATGAGCACTCAGCTTGATACAACGTGCTACATCTTGGCTGCAAGGAAGGCAGAGGCAGGTCTTCCATCCCTCCTGGAAG
Organism: Chaetura pelagica; assembly: GCF_000747805.2. Classification (NCBI taxonomy): domain Eukaryota; kingdom Metazoa; phylum Chordata; class Aves; order Apodiformes; family Apodidae; genus Chaetura; species Chaetura pelagica. The sequence goes on along the minus strand of NW_009954185.1, from coordinate 5,275,665 downwards.
GCAGTTTCCCACTTACAGCTGGTTAATAAACTTCACTTTGGGTGGCAAATAGCTATGGTTATTCTAAAACTGCATTTTTCAGCAAATTTACCATTCACAGAAAACCACTGCACAGTTCTAAACTGAATGCATTAAAAATGCTCAGATACAGTCAGAGAGGGCCAGGGACTGTCTCTGAATACCCATTTGCTATCATTGCTACATTTACATTTCTCCTAGATGACTCTCCCCAAATGCCTTGAAGTAAGGAGAAGTGCATGGTACTGCCATGAGAGCCATGCACAGGAGGGACTTCATGCAAAAGGGACAGTATTTGCCATGTTACTGCAAACTGTCCTTCAGAAATACCACCTCCTAGAAACCCATGCCTCATTCAAATGATCTGATTGCAGTATCAGTGGACATTATGCCCGGTTCAACAGATGGACATTACAAGGGTGGCCTGGAGCCCACGTAGAAGCATAAAATGTGCTGATTGCAGCTGGTTGGAGGGCCAATCAAAAAGCTGCTGTCCATCTTGCACTCATGAGGGGAAATACAAGAAGCAAATGTAATTTTCTGTTCCCCATTTGTAAAAGTAGAAGCCCTGTCCAGCTTTCCGACATCTCATAGGCTGGTTGGAGGGTGAGAAATCTGTGGACAAATCTGGTGAGAGGTGAGAAATCTGTGCATCAGCAAGTTTCTAAAAACAGTACTGGAAGCTCAAGTGTATTTTTATTTAGCTCACGATCCAGATGAGGAGTCCTGCAGGCAGTCCTGTTCCAGTGGTGACTTCAGGGTTCCAAACAGCACCCTTCCCAGCAGACAGCCAGAAGGCTACTCCGTGCCTGACAGAGAGGCCAGGAGGGGTTTTCCTCTGCAACAGACCAGCTCTGTAGTGCACATGTGAGCCTGACAATATGGTTCCTTCCTTCTTGTCCTGGCATGGATGCCACCAGCCTCCAGATGGGCAGAAACAACTTCCTTTGTGCTGATCCTCACCTAGCCTTCTTTAAATGAGAAGCTGCTGGTTCCTAGTTCATGTTTGCCCCTACCTGACGTGCTTTGAACTCTCAGTACTCTCGCTGGCACAGCCCAGAAGCTGTGCAGCCCTTCCCCTGACTCACTGGGCTTCAAAAGAACCCCATCATATGATCCCGCTCCTCGTGCAGGAGTGCGTCTCAGGCAACATTATCTCCCCAGCTCAGCTGTGAGGAAGAAACAGCTGAATGGCTTTCAGGGTTGTCTTACGACCTTCTAACAGTCAACCTCACAAAAATACATGGCAGGTTGCCAGCACTTAGAGATAACTGGAGCTGGAATCTCTAGAGCTCTGAGCAGCACCTGAAGACTATGTGAGCTGCTCAGTAGTTTGCAGTAACGCATCGTGGCAGCTTGACAGCAGCCCAGAGAGGTGACGATGATGGTGAATGCTGGTGAAAGCAGATCATGGCGTGTTCAGCCCAGGCGCTTTGCTTCCACTACTCTCATTAATGGGCAGTGAGCAAATCAAATCATCAGCAACACATCTTTGCTGTCAGGTCCATATGAAGATCAACTTAAAAAACACAACTTTCGACAGGCACGTGTAGGCACAGCTGCACAGATAACAGAAATAATTTCCGTGATACCAGCTGTAGAGTTCTCTCAAATGCTCTGCTCTGCTGTTCCAGAGAGAACAATGTATCCAAGAGAAAAATGCCACAATGCATTTTTATGACAGTACAACCAAAGACTTCAGAGCATTAAGTGTTTTGCTTTTTGTTTTAATCTTTTTTTTTATGTTCTTACTGATGTTCTTTAGCAGATATTCAGGGACAGGACTGCTCTCTGCTGCTAAGAGATGGCTTCCAGTAACCACAAAAAATTTGCTGCAGTGACATTGATCTAACCCGCTTGCAGATAATATGGCAGCATTAATTCTCACATCTTGGTTTCTTTTTGATCTCCCCAGAGAGTCGCAATCTCATGCCTGTGATGATAACCCAGGCACTTACTGTGTTGGCATCTGCAAAGTCACAAGTTCAGCATTCTGGATTAATTGCAAGTTGACTTACTGAACAGAAAAAAAAAAGATTAAGTAATGAGAGGAACAGCTCAGATGACAAAGAAACAGTGTATTATTTTAAAATTAAGACAAATGGAACTCAAGGGAATAGAGCAGAAGACACAAAGACTTATGTATTTGTCCCCATGGCAAAGGATAACCTTAAAAAATTATTTAGATAATTTGATGTCAGAATCAGCCAAGAATGACCTAGCAATGTGCTGCAGCTGTTGGAATATGGTTACAGCTGGGGTCATAAGAAGTCAGCTTGCAACCACACATCTGAACCTCTGCTGCAGTGACAGAGGAGTTTTAGTGCACTCATTTCTCAAAGTGCTTTTATGCTTTCAATCACTCATGCCCTTCCTAATGCCCTGTGCTCTCATTCATATCATATACTTCTTGATTATCTGCCCTTCAGGGCCTGTGCAGCCAATCTTATGAAAACACAGCCTCTGCTTGAATTAACAGCATGCTAGTTTCCAGCACACTCACTCTCCACAAAGGCACTTTTGGAATGTATTAGGTGCAAGATAGACTATTCTACCTGTCTGTACAGGGAGCCAGAAACTAGCACTTAACAAGTACTGTAAATTGACCCCCCCTGGCCCCCAGCTTCCCCAGGCCACTGTTTACTTAGCCTACAGATAGTTACCTGATTTAGGATTCAATTATAATCCCATTGAAGTCTATGACAAGACTAACTCTGATCTCACTGAATGCATGCTTGGAGCCCCAGGCAAAAAAAATTCAGGCCTGAAATGCACTTCAGAGTGATTATAAAAGGTATGAAGTATCAAGAGCAATCATAAAGACTGATCATGAAACCAATAAAACTACAAATGCCATCATTATCCATCAATGTAGAAGGCCTTCCTGCCTGTGGTAGATCCAAGAGCTTTTTCTCCTCTCCTTACTGCAGGCCCCTCCACAGGAGCCACAGTCACTAGTTAAGAGCTCATGGCATGGATGGGGTGATGCTACTCCCATATTTTCCTTCCCCTTTGTTCTCCTGCATTTCCACTTGACGGTCCTTTATGGACCCAAAGACAGGAAATCTTCCACTCAAACTCTCAGCCGAGACACTCCCTCCTCTCAGGACTTCACTGACTCCAAAATTCACTTCAGCATTTTCCTAGGCACAGCTTGCTGAGACCCTATGCTGCCTCTTCTTTCTTATGGATGGGGGCCTTCCAAACTCAAGAACTTGTCTGTTCCTATTGTTTCTGGTACCAAAGGTTAAAGGAAAAAAAAAATAATCAATCAGCCTAATTCTCCTTTTTATACACCTTTTCAGTGGCCTTTTACTGGCCAGGAATTCTGGTTACTCTACTCCCACCATCAGTTCCAAAGACTAAAAACTAAGGAAACACACTCTTTACACAGTGATTTTCGACTACATTCTTCTCTGCCAGTCTGTTTCTTAATAACACACTGTCCTTAGTACATGACCTTCAAGATAATTCGATGCATTCAAAGTCCACTGACATTGCAGAGGTAGGCTCTAATCCTCATGAAGAGGCAGGCTCCCCTTCTGACTGATATCAGTGTTAACCATGGGTTTTTTTAAAACTTGCACCCCTTAGTGGTCTTATGTTGCCACCCTGGAAATACTATATATAGTGCTGAGGGAAAGCTGACTCTCTGTTTTTCAATGGAATACAGAGCTATCCTATGCACCAAGGCAATGAAACATTAAAATCAGTGCTCACTGGTATTTTGGGACTGTGTGTGATCCTTATTCTGCCAGCTCAAATTAGAATGTGCTTTTAATAGCTACTCTTTCCAAAACCAGTAGAGCTAAACATCAACCCCTTCTGTTATCTGACAGCTTGAATCTTGGTTTTCTAAAGATGAGCTGTTCATTTTAGTTTGACTCTTTGAAGATTGTGGCTGCTGAAGTCACACACAAGTGGAAAGAATATAAATGGATAGCCAGAATAGCATGTCTGTAAACTACTTGTATTTTCAAATGACATTGTTATCTAGTGTTTCTAAATCTTCTGAATACTTCATAGCTCTTACAGCTGACAGTCTGGAGGATGAGAAAAGAGAGAACCAATGAAATTGGCTAGACTGCATGCCAGAGTCAGCCTGTGAGAAGAAACAACCAGACCACACATTTTATCAGGTTTTAATGGGAAAAAGCATTGCAACAAAGCACAGATAGAGTCCTCAAGAGATTAACCTTTGATTAACATGGGTTCCCTAAGGCAGTCTGCCCGGTCTTTGGGACAGCAACCAAACAAGAATAGAACAGTGGAGCATCTCCTGTACATCTGGGTCTTTTACCCAACTCCTGTCCAGACACAAGTCTCTGTAGATCAGTGCCTGCAATAGCACTGCAGCAACCACAAAGCTAATAGCATTATGCTTTCCTCTCTGTACCTGCTGGCCTTACATGCTTTGTAACCCAAACATAAAGCATACTAAATGTTTGCAGCCATAGAAGACCTATTCACAGCTGAGTACACTTTCTGGCTGGTATACCTGACTGCTTGCTAAGTCTTTCCAGTTTTCTCTTTAACATCATGACCTCCTTAGCATATTAATCATTTGCAAGTGTCAGCGAAGGTGACATTCAACTATATCTTCCCTTCAGCCCTACAGAGCTCTTTCCAAAGAGAACTAGATTGAGAAAATAGCAGTTTGAATGCAAAGTATCTTCCTTTTAAAGATGGTCTGTGCTGCAAAAAGTGTAGACTGAAGAGAAATTATTTAAAATAATAGATAGCTCAACAAACATTATGACAATTGCAACAAGGATAGGCTCTTTTTAAAGTATATGTACCATTTTTAAACTATAGCTCATCTTTCACTGGTGGTATTTGAGAACAGATCCCTATTAAATAACACTGTAAACTAAAAGCTTGATAATAAAAACAGTTGTTCAGAGCCCACAGGAATCTCTGGTGAATCTACAATATTTTAAATGGGGTGAAATCAATTCGCATAACTCCAAAATATACAAAAGAATATATTTTTCCTCTACTAGCCACTCCCCCTGGGCATGCTCACCTGTTCTGGCAAGCATAGGACGATAAGCATTGTGATTGAAAAATTAATTAGTGCCCACCTGAGTGGGCACAAGAGGTGATAAATTGCTCTGGAGGAGTTAGATCAGCAGAGGCCAAACACAAGACTAAAAAGATGGAAAAAGAGAAAGAAGTGGCAGTTAACAGATGAGAAGTCCCTTCCAGTCCTTGGCTTAAGAGTCCAGGCCACCAGCAAAATCCCTGGAAACAAACCAGGAAAATTCAAGCAAGCCCACGGACTGCAGCTGTAGACCTTGAAGTTGCTACCATCAGTGAGCTTTCAGAACATCCCATCTGAAGAAAAACACTTTACTTTCATCTAGTATCAATTTACAGTAATATTTCTCAGCAGTTCTGGTGCTGTTCAGTTATGCCTAGAAGTGTTGGTAGATGCTTCTCAAGGCTTCTAACAGTGTTAGAGACGTGTTGATTTGCTGCACACTAGATCTTTGAAAGAGTCCACCCATCATTCTGCAATTCATGCAGAGACACATAGAGAAGATTAAGAATATGACAGGTCTATTTTAAACTCTTTGCACATCCCAGTATTTTCAGCTCAGAAGATTTCCTGATAGTGGTGCAGGTTGTCAATGTGGAAACCACAATGAATCTTACTTCCAAATATTTGCCTGATCTCTTCTTCTCTGCATCCTTCTAATAAATTATTTTACTAATACCTTCCCTGTTAAGTCATTATTGTCTTGATCCCTTTGTCAAAAGCTTTTTAAAAATTCAAATAGACTTTTTCTACTGGATGAAAACTACCATTATCCACATGCTTCTAATCAAAGAACTCCAGAAGTTTTACAAGGTAAAATTTCCCTTTGACTAAACAGTGCTGACACTAGCACATGCATTTATCCAGAGATCTCTAGTGTTATAATATAGTCTCTACCAATCAGCTGGTAGAGATGTCAGGCTTAAAGACCTACTTAAACTATTTTAAATTAATTATTTTTAAACATTGATCCCATTTTTAACACCGATCCCATTTTAACACCTTCCAGTTTTCAGCTACTTATGTAGTTTAAGTGGGGACGTCCACACTGCTGTTCTTCAGCACTCATGGGTGAGTCCAGTCCTGCTAATACATTTCCATTCATCCTGTATGTGTACCATAAATTCTCTAGTAATTACTTCAGTTTCAACCTACTGAGTCTCCCCATGGGCACAGGGAATGCCCTCAGCTTCTTCCACAGTCAACACAGGTGCACATAATTCACACAGGTCTCCCTGTGTCTTCCCTGAGCACTTATTTTATACCAGGTCATCAATGGACCATGCGCACATGGCAGGTGGAAAGTGGGGTGCAGCTGGTTTGTGTCCTTTTTTTGCACTGTTGCTGGAAAAAGGACATAGAGGTTTTTATTCCTCTGGTTAATTTTGGAAACTTTTTCTGTCTGCTGCATAGATAAAAAAAATAATCAGCCAGTTCATCACAAACAGTTTCCTTTGGGAAAGACTTCAGCTTTTGGAAGTATGTTTTCTGTTTCCATTAATCCTTTTTCTTTGCCCTTTAGTGATGTCAACTTCCTTTTACTTTTTCTTAAGGCTTGATAGATGCTTCCAGCATTGTGCTTCCAGTTTGATACCCTTAGGAGAGTCCACTAATAATCCAGGTACATTTTTCAAGATATATGCTGTTTAATGCTGAGAATGCCCCTTAAACTACTTCTCAACATGATTAAGCTGCCAAGGTTTCTCCTTAACTGTTAGTACAGCCTGTACTCAATTTAAATTGCTATAGCTAGAACATTCTCAACCAGAAAAAAAAAAAAAATTCAATGTACAGATACCTGGAGCTTTTGCTAATCTTTTCCACTGTTTTAATACCTGTGAAAGTACTTGAGTTCCTTCACCTTTTTTCCCCCATTAACTTCATTCAAACGAGCTACAGGGTAAAATTATAAAATAACATATTTTTTTTTCTTTCTTATATAGCAGGAAATAAATGCTATTTGCTTGGAAAAAATATCACTTTTGAAAGATAGTGCATGTCACTTGGATATTACTTTATATCTCTCTGCATACTGGCTGAGGCAAGTGGAGCAAAACATTCAATTCATTCTATTTCTCATAGTTTCCAAATGGCAGGGAAAGGTCAATGGCATTGATCCTAAATCATACAAGAGTGGCTTAGTAGTTGCTGTTCTTCCCATGTCACACACCTAGCAGTGCTATGCCTCTTGTTTTATATAATACACCATAACTCAGATGTGTCCCCAGCATCTCACACTCTGAAATACCAGGCAAGAAAAGCTTTATCTCTTTTGCTCCCTATCTTAGGGATCAGTCAGTAACAACAAATTGTCAGATTTGGATGCAGCTTAACTCCAGAAGACAACATTGGCAGGATATTCACCTGGGCAATGCAATCTCAGATAACACCAATGACTAAAGAAGGTTCTTTCAATCCCTCTTCTTATAGCTAATTTTACTGGACATACACTACTCATTAAGTCACAAAGGAAGACAAGAAGAGTGTGACCATCTAAACCCGGCCTTCAGGCTCCCTCTGTTACACAAACCAGCCCAGTATCAGCAGATGACACTGATAGCACCAGCCCAGCATGCCCCTTTGCTGATGACTAGGACTGCATCCTACTAGAGGAGTGACAGAGGTTTATGTCCCTTCACACAGAAAAGGGCCTACCACAGCTTCAGTGACTGAGGTGACTACATGCCTCTTGTAAAATATGGCACCTGCCTTAGCCAGTTTTCTGAACTGAGCTTTATGCTGTTCAGCTGAAACTACTCAGCCTGGTTTTGTAAGTTGCTTGGGGACAACTTAAACTAGATAATCTGTAAGTTTTAGTTAGGAAAAAAAAAAAAAAAAGATACATTCACCCCTAAGTTTATTTCTTTTTATTTGACTCAGGTCTTTGCACAAATTCCCTCGATTAAGGTGCCAAAGCATTAGTGCAACAGGAGCTAGCCGGAGGTGACCTACTTGCATTGCATGGGCTGTGGAGATGGTGAGGACCTTCCCAAAAGGTGTTGTATGTGGAACTACAGTCAAACTATGAACTCCTGGGTTTGTACTCTTTTTGAGCTACCTTTTCTCTCCAAAACGCAAAAATTGTCAGCTTCTATAGATGTTCACATTCAAATGACAAAGGAAAGCAACTGCCATCTCCTATGGAATTAAGAAGATTTCTTTCGCATTGAGACAGCACAAAAAATAAGCTCTTTTTCTTTAATGTCCAGAGTAATTAACACTGAATTACAGTAAAAAGGACTTCCAACAATCACATTAATACTAAATAACTTCCTCATGCTTTACACGATTACAATAAACTCCAAAGATGTGAACACAGATTAAGCCATTATTTCAAAGTATTACTGAATAATAAAACAGGAACAAAAGCTACCATTAGTGGCTTCTCTTCCTGAAGAAAAATCTACCTGAAAAAAACCCGTAGATTTTGACCTAGCAAACAGACCAAAGGGTATTCTGGAGTGAGGAGAAGGGTGTGGTCTGGAGTCTGCAGCACAACTGAAAGACAGGAAAACAGAATACCTTAAGGGCATCCGTTTGATAAGGACAAGGTATTTCTCAGATAAGACCAGATTGTAGGTTTGAAAGTAGCTGTAAATGTCATAGCTGTAAGCAGCTCTGAAGAACCTGAGGCTGACCATGAATCACACAGGACAAACAACAGCCATGGCCATAAAATCCTCCTTGAGCAAGTGGTTACACACTCAGAAGATTTCAAAATGCCAGGTTGATCATTCAGGGATCAATTGCTTTGGTTGCCAGACCTTTATGACCCTAGCAGCTCAGAACACATATTCTCAAAGCAAGTAATCAAGCAGTAACAGTGGTGGAAATTTGTCCTTTTGTTCTACCAAAGGAGGCCAGAATATTTTGTATGGTTACATATAACACTTGTAACTTATTGCTGAAGTTTTTATCCAAAGGCTTTATCCAGATGCTGATTTGGAAAACAAAGATATTCTTAACAAGCAACATATATTTATCTGAATTTGTCTCTAGGCCAAAATTGCCTTTACCTAATCTGCTAGTCTAACAAGCCACAGTGACAGTGATACTTTGCTTTGCTAAGCTAGAGTCAGGAAACTGACACGTTCCAGCAAATTTAGCACTTTGCTTGTAATATCAAATCCTCTACAGACTGTTCCTGCACATTATAAAAGTGAGACCATTTCTTCCACCTCCCCCCACATTTGCATTTTTTTTTCTGTTAAAAAGAACACCTGGGGAATGCTGCATTAAAAAAAAAAAATCTAATATACCTTGAAATGAAGTAGAAAAATGATCATTAAAGTCCTGTCTTGATGATTTAAATTGACACAATTCCACTGATATCAACAGATTCACACTAACTTTCACCAACTGAGTATTTAGGTCAGTCTTCATGATACCATGTGCCAGATACTTAAAGTTTCAGAAACCACCAGTACACTGCATTATTCAAGAAGCACACTGGGAACATACGACTAAAGACAATGATATTATATGGATGAGCAAAGTTTTAGAGATGATTCATTCAGCATAATCATTTGCATTCCTGAACCTTGGATGTTTAATGTACCAGGAGAAATGAGAGATGGCAGCAACTGTTCTGGAGCATGAAGTAAGAAAAACCAAATGAAGCACAGTGTCCTGATGCTCTGGCAGGAGAGTCCTGTGTGTTCTGTTCCAGCAGCTATACCCAGTTCCATTTCCAGCTTAATAGACCTAAAAGTGTGGAGTCAAAAGCATAAACAGTTTGCACGAGGCCACACTACTATGCCAAATGAATTTTTTTTCAGAAAGGCAGCCAGCAAAAAATAGCTTAGCCAATACATACCAGCTAGTTCTCTGATTTATGTTTCTTGATGCCATTCTCTGCAGTCCCTAGTGCTGGAGTAGTAGGTACCCATAGGGCAAATGCACAACCTAGTTCAGGTTCAGTATATCAACCACCAGGTCTCTCGGGATAGCCCAGCAGTGGTATCTTTTTCAGCACAACCAATTGTTTGTGAGCAACTCATTTGTATGTAGCAACATGTACAAATTTCCCCAACAAACCTGGGAGCAAAGACACAGATACAAAGGACTGGGAGGATCACCTGGGTTTATAATTTCTGCTGTGGCTGGGTTAGGGACATGCTGCAGATGTTCTGGCAGAGCTGAGATGCCAGAAGGAAATCCAGGGAGGAACAGGGAAGACATGGAGCAAAGAGCTTGCTGGCCATCCTGCAGTGTCCACACTGTAAAAGATGTGGACTTCTTTTGGAGCTTCCACCAGCCCTGAAATGCTTCATAATGTCCTGCAACTAATATAAAATCTGTGATGGATGCTCCAACTGTCAGTCACTCTCAAAAAAACCCAAACAAAAACAAAAAAAAAACCCTCTCAGAACTCAGGGACATCACCAGTGTCCTCTTGCCTCTAAACTACAATGATCTTACGGAGCCATCTGTGACTTATACTGCAAAATCTATGAGCAGACCCACAGTTCACACTGGTGACATGGAGAAAAAAGTTCTTGTTCAGCCCAGATGCAGAGATCAGTTTTCTCCCAACACTTTCTTTAAACTATTTCTCCTTTCCAGCTCAGGACACCCAAGCTCCAGCTCTCAGACTCCACCCAACATTATTCCAAACTCAGCTGTCTCAGTTTCTAACACTTGGTGGTTCAGATCTTCACTGTGTGAGCCTTGTTCTGTCTTACCCATGAGAACATCAAGAAACCGTGCAAGTATCTGTTCTCAGGATGACAGTTTTCTACAGGCATACATCCTAACTGCTGGGGACAAAGAGCTATAATAGTGTTGAGAAATTTATTGTCCCTGTTAAATTAAAAAGTACTTCAAAGCCAGAAGAAGTGCTGGTTTCCCAGTTACTCACATAGCTTAATGATATTAACTTCAGCCCTGCTCCAGGTGCTCCAGCTAGTTCTCTCCAAGACAAATATGCTATGGGGATTCAATCAACATCCTTGTAAGCCAGTCTATGCTGCTCAGCTCTGGAGCCATGGATTGGTCCCTAGCCCTCTCTATTTACTGGTGTAGCTATGTCTCTACCACACATGAGGTGAGGCAAGTACACCAGTGCAGTGCAAGAGAGATGAGGACCATGCCACATTTTGCCATTGTCACATGCCACCTGTGGGACTATAACTGGGAGCCCTGGGCAGCACAGGGAGGCAGCCAGCAGACCTGTCTTCAGGCTGCATAGTTTTACTAGCAAGGAACATCCAGTGTGTGTCTTAGTGATGTCTATAGGCCAGCCTGGGATCTTCCCAGGGAACTAAAAGCAAAGCCCTGAACACTTTGCTGCTGCAAGTCCCCATGCTGGCAAAAGGTTGATGATCACACATGGGGTACAGCACAGACATGGGCTTACTGAGCTGAGGCTGCCAAGGACAGTGCATTGCTTTCCTGCCAGGCTCACATCTGAAACTGGGAGTAAACTTCATGCTCCAGATATTGCTTGCAGGAAACAAAACAGGGCAAGGTTGGGCAGGCTGCAGAAGGGCACAGCACTGGTCTTGCTGAGGCTGAACCACAGAGTTATCTCAGGGAAGAAGGACCCAAGGAAGGACAGTAAGTAAGCGAAGAATCCCAGCAATGTATTCCCCACTTTAGCAGGAGGATACAGAGTACTGTGTAATACCCTTCACAGCACGATCTGTGCACTGTCAACAGTTCTTTAGTTTTACATTTATGCTGAGTATGCTGCAATCTACTTCCACATGCTTTCAACTCCCATAAATGTACAATCTCGCACTTAAAATATCTAGCTTGTCACCTTCCCAAATTTCATTTCCTTTGGGAAAATTCCTGCAAGATTCAAGTAGCTATTTTCTGATTTGGTGCCCTGAATGATAAAAAAACCCTCAACTTTCTTCCACAACAACACTCTGAAACTTCACAGCATGACATATTTTCTAATATAAATGTGATAGATTAGCAGCCCCTAGCAGCTCTACATAGAAACTTGATTTAAAAAACCCAAAACTTTGTTGTGTTTGAAAAGCAATAATGATAAAGAATAAAATTACAGGATCACAATACTCAAACTCACAATCTCATAATTTAAAAGTTACATTACCAATTTTGTACTTCTAAATATACAGAAATATTTTAAATAAAGCTCACAGATACCTTAAATATAACTTGTATTAGAAGGCTCCCTGTTTATATTTCTTTAACATCAGCCTTGAGCACTCACAGCTAAACCATAACTTACTACAAAATCCAGTACATAGGAACAGCTTATTGCAGCCATAATGGAATAAGTTACTTTCTCATTTTCTTTCCACAAATCCTGATATTTCAGTGGCATGAAACTTAAAAGTGTCTGCACTATACTAGTATAGCAGCTAGTATACTAGGAAAATTCTCCTTGCGACCCACATGCCAGAACTGGCTACACAGTTAAATAAACACCATTCAGTCTATTTTTCTGTCATCCTGTAGACTCGGAGTCACGTGAAACTACTATTATTTTTTCCATTGCTACTAAAATAAAACAGAGATTCAAATTCTACTGTGAAATTATTTTGGGGAAATTCTTCCATGTGAACTGCATTACTCTTTGCCCAGTTAAATTGCACTAAACTTACTAACAGCTTGATTTTCTCCATCATGTTCCATCTTTCAGAAGTACCATTTGGTTCCTTCTCAGAGCAACGACAGCATTTGGCAAGTTTCCGTTTCCTCCTCCAACAAAACAGCTATTGTGGAAAAATGATGAAGCAGAGATGAAAAATTCCAGTGGATCAGCTTTAACCTTTCAAAGTGCTCCATGAGTTTTTTAAAAATCACCATGTTTTCACTATTTACTCTTTCAAATCAGAAATTTAAAAAGAATCACTGCTAGAGAAAAAAGAGAGGAAGTAGGGACTAGAAATAAAGCATTAGTGTGTCATCTCTCTCATTTAACTAACAACTCCATAGAAGTCCTTGTCTGTAATACTTTCCAGACCAGATGGCAGAAAACTGCCATGAAAAACTGATTAGAACAAAACTTCCTCAAAAAGAATATGACTGAACTTCATACAAAAGTAGTTTGTGCCAGCTGCTAGGCTATCTGAATGCAGAAGACAGGACTACTTTTATCATGCAGCTTTTCCTCTAAAGCTACATATGATAGAGAAATTCATCTTTAAGTTTGAATGTGTCTAACCTAGCTGGGGATATTAATGTGGGAGGGACTATTATTCCTCTACTTTTACAGATCAGTGCATTCTCTTGTAAAGACAAGTCAGACAAGTTTAGGTAACAAGAAATCCACCATGGTTTATCAGTTTTAACCAATACAAGCATGAAGAGAAATCAGTTTGTTATTATTTTAATTACCCTCCTTAGGGAAGAAAAAGAAAAATTTTTAGGAAGCTAAGAAAGACACAGACTAAGCTGAGTTTTCTTATGTCTTACAAAACATCAGCTCAGTTTTTTAGTAAGGATTGTGCCCACCTCCATTTTGGCTGCCTCTATCTGAGCTCAGCTGAAATACCAGAAGAGGACAAAAACAAGATTGCCAACACTTTTAAGTCACTTGCCATGTGCTGGAGACTGCAGAATGCTTTCCCCAAAGGATTTTTCAATTTCCTACTGTGCTGAAGCAGTGAAAGAGTTTAATGAGCCAAGACAGGAGACAAAATCTGAAAGACAGGGTGAAGTACCTACAAATGCCACCTGGACTTGGTACTAAATCTAGATGGGTTCATCAAGGCAGAGAAAAAACTGAGGGTCCTGGAGGCTAGCTTGAGTGGCAAATACAAAAGGAAAAAATCATTGTTAAGTTTATGTTCAGAGGTATGGGAAGGGATTTTTGTTCTTGGTAGTAAGCACTGATTTCTGGCACACAGTTCCCTTAACATTCTTTCCCCTCACACTAGTCTTTAGGACATTTGTGTTTAGACCTTTGGTTATCTTAGGCAGCATAAAATATAATTTCCTCTTTCTACTCCAATCTACTATTTCCAGCTGCTACCTCTTTTTTTTTCTGGTGTTGTTGGAACAGTTGCACAAATCTTTCTACCCTGCCTATCTCCTTTAACATACATCCATCTGGTTCTTATCTACTCCTTCACTACATACTTCAAAACCCAGTTTTATAAAAGCTTCTTCTTTAAAGTTTATATAAAGAAAAGATGCTACCCAGTTCTATTCTTTTTAAAATTGCTTTTTAGTTCCAGACAAGTTGGAGGGGAAATAGGAAATGGAAGGAGGCTTTCTCCATCTTTAAGGCTATTTGGTCAAGTATATTTTCAATAAATAAAAAATGAATACATAAATATTTAAAAATATTTTCAAAGGGGTGGAAATAAAAAGAGAAATCACTAACAAGAACATACAGGGACATAAACCTGACCAACCAATGCTAAAGGAGGCAGAGAGGAGAACCAAACCTGGTCAGTTAGAATAATTGATGAGGGCATGAGGAAGTGTGAGAACCTGCAACCAGGAAGCAGCAGCCACATTCCTTCAGCCTGGGCAGAGACCCTGGGACCCCTGGGCCCCAGACTGGGCTCCAGCATCCACAGCAGGAGGGTCCTGGCTGGGGCTGTGGAAGGAAGCAGCTGCTCCTAACAGACTTCAACAGGAAAAAAAAAAATAAAATACTGCCTTGTAAAGAAAAAGCAAAAATTTCTTTTATTCTTACTCATACCAATAGAAAATGTTCTCTTTGAATTTGTCATTCTGCAAGTCATGCTTGAGATCCAGAGATGGATTTTATGTTCTGCAATTCAAAATCTTTTCCTGACCTAAGATCTCCTGACTGTCATCCTTTTTTTTATTTATACTTGAACCTTTTCTTATTTTATGTTTTCTTCTGGATTTTTGGTTATCCTTGTTTCAGACCACTTGGAAAATGCCAAAATTAAGTAATTTTTTTAATTGAATGAACTACTAATGTCTTGAGAAGTACCTGTAAGCAATTTTTATATATGCTTTCTATAATGTAGTAAATTGTATTTTTCAAAGAATAAATTATTATTATGGAAAATTCACCCCAGAAGCTGCAGTCCCACCACCAAGGCATGGGAGCTGTAAGGAAAGTAGTAAGTTATGGATCCCAAACCTACTTCCTATACAATGAAGAGCAATAATAATGCAGGTTCTGGAAATCCCTTCCAGACAGCTACATTTATATATATGTACACACACATATATATCCATGATATATTAAAGCTTTATAACCACAAGCACCAGAAAGACACATTCCCTGTTGAATGATTAACACAGCCTGTGAGCTCAGATCAAAAATCAAACCTTCATCTTTTATTCTTGCTCACTCACCCTCTCCAAACCACAAACATTATATTAAAAGAAAACACAAAGAAAATAAACTAATGTGGCTTAAACTCCAAGGACACTGAGCCTGGACAGCCCCAGAAGAGCACTGGACTAAGAAAAACAAAGCAAGAAGGAGTCAAGACTGGTCAGTGATTAGGACACAGCTATCCCACTCCATGCACAGCCACAGTGGGAGGAAAGCACAGTCCAAGAAAAAAAACCAAAACAATACTGCTGCCCTAAGTAACAGGTGCTGTGACAGGCAGGGACAAGCCACTCAGCATGTGCATGGTGGCTGTTGATGAAGAGGGGTAATGAGAAGGAAAGTCAGCAAGACACGATCAGACACTTGAGAGGTAACAGGCTTCCTCCTGCAGTTCTCTGCAAACCAGAGGCAGAAACTGTGTGCAACCTTGAAACACCATTAAAAGCAGATTTTGCTGGATTAAGGCTGACAGTGGTTCACATTTCTGACGAACAGGTGTATAAACAGGGAATGTTAGTGAGCAAGCAGCCCTCGTGACCCTTGAATTGCTGATCCCAGGTGGAAGCTCAACCACGCTGGCTGTAGGGAAGGGAGCAGTCCTCCTGTGTTGTATCTTCAACGTGACTGAGGCAAAAGCACTGTAAAACTCATATTTCACCAGCTCAGTGGGAGACAGAGAAAGCTGTAATGAGACCAAGGGAAAAGGGCCAGAAACAGACATTAAAATGCATGTAGAAACAAATAGCTCAGAGATGGTGTAACACGAAAAACCCCGACACGCTCTAGAACCAGACGCCATCAAAGAGACAAGACAACTTATTTCAAAGAAAAGGCTCCAATTCCAATCCAACAGAGCCCCAAAAAACATTCCTCTTGCCTTCAGCATAGACGAATACACCGCATAAATCAAATGTGGTAGGCATTGTCTGGAAAGTGAAGCTGTCATCATTTGACAAAGGCAGACTTATTATCCAGCTGCATCACTGTCACAGCACAAAATTCACTGGGATGAATTTATCTAAACCTAACAAAAATTAATTCAATATCACCCTGATATATATCCCAAGTGAACGTACTTTCGAGATTATATATATGATCTTAGCTTGAGAGATTGCTTCTATCCTCATAAATTTAGGGGATGATGGATCGAAACATTATGCTCCTGTGGTGCACCCTGAACATGTTATGACAAGTAACTTGGTTGCCAGCAAAGAGTATCGCCTTATCTAACGCCGGGATCGCTGAACGCACTGGTTAGACAACAGAATTACTGGAAAGGACAAAAAGTCCCCCAGAGCAAACACGGATGGCATCCAAATCCCTGTGCTGTGCCCGAAGTGCTGAGGCTGCACCTCCCGTTGAAAGATGTTGCACATTGGACGTAGTGACACGGCCCCCGCCGGGATAGTGTGCTGGGGGACAGGGACCATGGGCCAAGCGCCCGCTGCCCCAGCAGTGCTGCTGCTGTCACGTCTGCCTGCAGCGGAGTCACGCCAGGGTTTTTCTCAGTTAGGGCACAACTGGGCAGCAGCAGCAGCATTTTGAAACGTGCACGCTTCTCAGGGGAAGAGTAAAGAAAGAGAAGAGGAACCTCTGGGACCTTCACCAAGCCTTTTGGAGTCAACAGCAGTTCACCAGCCTCACTAAGCCCTGTTCAAGAAATGAGCCACAGCCCCTGAGGGATGGCCACTTAAAAAAACCTCCTTCACCTCTGACTATTAGACACATAAATACATATTGAAAGAACTTGTTTGGAGATGCCTATCATGCAGAAAAAGGACCAGAATGATGAAAACAAGTTCACCAGGAGCTCAGTGAAAACGCTGCAGCTGCAATCATGAATAAAACCAAAGCCCCATCAGCACAGTCTGAAAGTCTGCTTGTACAGCACAAGTGCAGGTGGTCAAAGATCAGGTATAATAGCATCACACTGGTTTTTAACTCCCTGAGACAATGCCCTGCCCAGCAGACTGCCCCTCCTCTTGCTTTTTCATTGTTAACATGTGGCTTGGTCTGTTTGACACATTGTCCTCTCTCCGCAAAAGAAACTACACTGTGCAAAATAATCTCTATATTGGAGCACTTTGAGCATGTTATGAAATGAGGGAGCTCCACAGACTAACACCAGCTAGCAGATGCAGACTATTTAAATGGCAAACCATACCTTTGTTGCAAAGCTGGGGCTCTAATATAATGAGGCAAGCAAAAGGCAGAGACAAAAAAAGATGCAAAGGTTACACAGACCACCTAGGCACAGGCTGAGGTCAAAGCCAGAGAAGAGATTATTCAAGAGATGCAGCATAAAAGCAGAGTGAGCAAATTCCCAATAAAACATCGAACAGCAATGATGCGAAATGTATTTATTTTTTAACTAGCAACATCCAAATCACAAGGGAGTCAAAGGTTGAATTCAGTTTATGAGAGGGTGAGAAAGACAAAGGTGACCTCATATGACACAGCTTTATATGTAAGTAGGAGCACCTTTCAAAAATCTCTCCATTGTCTTCTCCAGGCTGTGGTTCATGCCCAAAGGCTCCAAACACAGCACAGTTTCTCTGAACGTTTTCATGCTTTGCTAACATTTGATAACAAAATCTTCTCTCTCTCTCTTAGCACCAGTGAACATTACTCTAGATTCACCCTGGAGGCCACCACTGTCCCTACAATCTACATGTCCTGGTTTGAGCCAGGATGAAGCCAATTTTTCTTTTTACTGAGTTTTTTTTCCTTCAGTAAGCTTTCTTGTAACTAGCAACAGTGTGTTCTGCTAGGCTGATAAGACAGTGGAATGTTTTTCTAACTACTGAGGCTTCAAGGCTGCACCTGCACTCTGCCAGCTCAGACACTATGGGGAGATCTGTGACCCCCCCGTAGGAGGCTGAGTTAGACAGACAGCAAAATTGGCCAAAGATATTCCATTCCATATATCTACGTAAGCTCAGAGGAAGGTCAGAGATCACAGAAGACAACTTCCTTCTTTCTTTTTCTCCCTTCTCTTCCGTCCATGGCCGGCGTCCAGGGAGGACTCTGTTCATCCATCACCGTCGATCCTCAGGCTTGATCTCTCGTGACCCCCATAACTCTCTGCTTTCTCCAGCAGCAGCTCCGGGATTCCTCAGGACTCTTCCCAGCTCAGGGAAGTGCTGTGGGAGTTGCTGGGGTGGGGGGAGGCGAGAAGCTTTTGCCCATACCTGAACATATCTGTATATAATTGTATATATTTTCTTATATAATTCATTAGTGTTTTAATTAAAGCTGTGTAGTTTAGTTTTCAATCCAGCCAAGTCTCTCTCTTTTTCTCTCTCTCCTTCCCTACCTGGGTTGGGGGGAGGGGGGATCGAGAGCATTGTTGTCGGACATAAGTCAAACTGTGACACTACATGTTGACCCAACACTGAACAGTAGCTGTATCCTCCAGCTGCTTCCTATTTCATTAAGCAGAATCATAGGGCCAGTCAGCAGACAGCTTAATTAAGAAAAGGATGTTCTGGTGCCTATAATATGTAATTTCCCCTTCCCTCTCTTTTTTTTCCTAGTTCTATCACTGTTACCAAGCTCAATAAGCAGTTTCTGAAATGGTTAGTGGAGTATGTCCCCAACACAGGCTCTGCAATGGAAAAGTTATCGTTTATAAATGCAGAATGTATTTACATCTGTAAAAGCAGATGTATAGTCACTGGTGAGACATCAATGCTATAGAAGAAACATATCTTCTACAGCTGTTACTAAAGCCTCACAGAATATGAGGCACATCAGGTCTTTTTATAGTCCTTTACCGACCCTGCAAAAACAAAAGCTGAAGTGGTGGCTACACAAAGGAATGAAACCCTCCAAAACCAGTTTCTCCAAAAGCTCAAGTGTGTGGCATGACAGTTTTACTCCAGCTGTGGATCTGCTGTTTGTGAGTGCATGTGCTTGCATATGTGTGGCTTAATGATTACAAGTGGGGATGTGGCCCAGTCTGTGTTGTTATACACTCTCTGCTCACATTACTCTCTTTGAAATTGTTAGGAGGGTGGCAGGGAAAAGACAGATTAGGAGGAAGGGAATATACAGCACATAATAGGATGTGTCAAGCTTCTCAGAGAAGAGGCCAATACAGCCACAAGACACAGAAGCCAAGAGAAATGCACACAGCAAACAAACCCTCTCAAGAAAGGGCAGTGTATTTTAAACACCACACAATACGTGGAAAGGGGTAACTGGGCAAATTTTTCTGGCAAGATACTTCAAAAATACAAAGAGGTAACGAGTGATTGAAAGGTCATCACCAAAGACAAGGTCAAGGCAAGAGGAATGGCAAACCAAAGGAGAAGGAGAGCTGATGGGCTTGTTGCATTGATTTGAAATACTAATTTAAATGGCAGAAACAAGGAAGAAAAAAAAATAATCAGGCGGCATCCAACTGCTTTTGATGTTAAATGAATGAGACCCACCTACCATTTTTAATTCATTTTGTCACTCAAGAAGAGCTGCTCTTCAGTGGAATCAGGTGATTCCTGCTAATGGCAGAGTATAGAAAGGAGTAAAACTGTCATACATTGGAGCTGCTTCTGAGGATCCTGGAAGTCCTTTTGCCTTGTCTGTGAAAGAAATCACAGCTGCTAGTGCAGAGAGCGGTCTGTCTGACCTGTCTCTTATCATGCTGGAGGGAAACCAGGCAAGCCAGAAACCAGAGACAATCTGCCTCCTGGTCAGTACTACAGAGCTATTCTAAACACACTTTTAACTGCACAGTAACAACTAATCATACCTGTGATCTAGTCATTATTTTTCTGTATCACAAAACCTCTCAATACCTTCATCATGACTGACGGCCAGGGCTTTCCCTCATTGAAGGCCAGGGAGGCCAAGGGCATCCTGTATTGTCAGGCGGCTGAGGAGGTAACTTTGTAAATTATTCTGTAGCTGGGCTGATGAGGACAAATGGATCTTTGGTGGTTTTTCAGAGGTTTCAGGTTTTGATCAGCCAACAGCAGTGACTCTACTAGTGCTGCTCCCATTTCCTGTTTCAAACCTACAAACAACTTTCTCCAGCATCTCGGGGTAACCAGCAGGCTCCTGCCAGACATAGTGCTGAAGCTCACACCTGCATCCATTTTTCAATCAAGTGATGGGCTCTTGGAGGCTTAAGAGTCTGGAATAACCATTTTCAACCACCACAGAGGAGAGCTCTGGGGAAGAAAAGGCCAATCTATCACCTCAACTGCCTAATTCTGAAGGACTTGGATTTAAAAATAGGTGAATAAATACTCTGATATTATTTCTCACATTTCCTTCAGTTGGAAGCCAGAGTTGCAATCGTGACAGCAAAAGCATTTATTTTGCTTATGGGAACACTAGTAAAGTAATAATTAAACTCAGACAGTTCAGCAACATGCTCCCTACCCCACAACCTCTGCGAAGAACCCTTATCAATTGACTTATAGCACAATGTAACATCTCAATGTTTTCCATTACATTATTTTGTAGCAAGTACCTACACTGCACAGTATTTGCTGCTGCCTCCTTCCCTCTGTCTCTTGCCTTTCCTCACCACCTCCCAACAGCATCTCATGAACTCTTGGATGTCACCACAAGGCTGTTTACCAGAGCTTCCTCTTCCTACCCCTCTTCTTAATTTTTCATTTTTACATCCGCCACCACCATACAGGAATACACAGGTGTCTCTTCCTACAGCAAGAATACACAGCAACACACAGTGTTTTCATCAACTCACTGCACTGGCTGCCTTGAAACAAGGCCTCCATTAACAACAATAAACTGCCTTACTAGCTCTGGACCCAAGGGTATTTTTGCCTTTGCTTCCCAGGAAGTGATGTTCAACAGGAACCAAAGTCTAATGTAATTGAGTCACAGATCAGTGAGGAAATAAGCTTTAATCATCTTTGGGATTTCAAACAGCAGCTTTCACTCTCAGATCTATTGAGCACACATTTATAGAGCTGCTTTCATTTCATTCGTACTGAGATTAAGGAAAAGCGAGAGCAGAACAACATGTAAAGGCCAAGTAGTTTTTACTGCTTTTTGGTAAAAGTGGTTCATCATTGAACCACTGCTCAAAAGATTATTTTCCTGGGGGTAGGTCCACTGCCAGAAGCAAGGCAGACATACCATCCTTTTCTCTGTGAGTGCTAAGTGTGCCAGACACATTACGCTGGCCTAGGGCTTGGGGGAAGAAAGGGCTGTTTGTAACAGAGAAAGAAAAAAATCAGGGTCCTCTAACTCCTCTCTCCTCTACCCCTCTTTCAGTCCTGAAGCATCCTGAATCATGTGTTTGTCTCAACTTACCAGATTTTTTTAAAACTATATATTTTCTTCCATTTTTTGTGAAGAGAACATTTTTTATTATCTGGATAGAAAACCCTTGCTATTGAAGACAGCTGTTTCCTATCCATTTTTAGCTTGCATGGCTGCTGTGTAATTCAGGGATCAACTTCCCACTTTTGCTGATTTAAAAAAGCTTTACTATAAGGTCTCCCCATCATTCTGAAAGAGAGAGAGCTCCTAGCAAGAGCATCTAAGCTTTTGCAGTGCTGAGGCAAACAAGCTGATGCCACTTACAGAAAAATAGAGATGCTCTCTGTGAAGCATTCAAAAGTGCAGACTATAATGTTCCCTCCAGATATCACAGCATGACTTACTCCAGCTGTCCTTCTGTCATACACTGAACAACTATAAATTCCCTGTACCTCTGGGTTTGTTGTGTTTTTTTTTCCTAAGCAGGGTATACCCATCAGAAATTATTTATTTCTCACTTCAGGGGAGATTTTTTTTTAAATGATGTGAGTTAAGTTACAATACTGAGAGACAACAATGCTGGCAGATGTAAATGACTGTCAGCCACACAAGAGCAACACTCCTAGGTTTGATGACTTACAACAAGGACAAGAGAAAAGGATGCCTATTTATAAAGGGGTTACAATACACAGGCAGAAGCTAAACAGAAACAGTTGGATGGATTTGCAGAATTGCTTCAGGCAAATTCACATTCATCGGGATGATTTAAAATGTAATGACCTGTTCTCCCACCTGTTTGTTGCTGCCCCCTGCTAGGGGTTACTACCTCCAAGGAAAGTCACTAAAATGAAACTTGCAAGGGCTGCTCCAACACAGAGCTCCTTTACTTTGCTAATGCCACACTCAGAGGTGCACTGAGCTTCAGCCATGGAACAGGCACTAGATTCCATAAATTTCACCTCAGACCAGTAGCGAGCAGCTAGGGACAGGGCAGAGGTAGCCCTTAAACCCAGTTCCCATGTTGGCTAAGTAAACACACACCTAAGGCATAAGGCCATTCTGTATACCTGTGGGTCTATGGAGACTGCCTGAAGAGTAACTACTCTGAGATTTCACCAACTGGTGTAAAGATGGCTTTATCTGAGGGAATGATGCATTGCCCATAAATTAGTTTATTATCTTTTTTTTTTTTTCTTTTTAATGTCAGAAGTTAAAGATATAAAACTTTACATACATTGGCTTATTTATAATATAAATATATAATATAATATAATATAAATATAATGCATTAGAATGGTAAGCAAACAGGGCAAAACTCATTTTATTCATTCACAGCAGAACTCAATCACCAGCTGGTAGAGATTAGGATCTCCTACAGGGAGGATATAAATTCATGTTTCACTTCTGCTAAAGCAGGGTGAAGCAGTGGGCACTGCTGCCATGTGTGAGCTGTCTGTCCAGCTCAGCCACCAGCTCCAGGGCTTCACATGTGTGCTCAGTCTGAGCCTACAATTGCCAAGTGCCACATCGAGCTAAAAGATGCTTGGCTAAAAAAGTTCACATCTTTTCTCTCACTTTATAATCAATTACACTGTTCTCACTACCAGTGAAGCTGTGAAAATGCAGCTGTGAAACTGCACCCACTCTGGCCAATTAAATACAAGGAAAGGTAAAGGAGCTTTTTACTCTCAAGCTGCTCAAAGTGTCCCCTTGCAAAAACAAAATCAAGCAGCAATGCTGTGCAAAAACACAGGGTTATGGAGCTGAGCTGCAGCAAGATGCAGAATAGATGGTAGCTGTATCTATACCAGAGACTGGCTTTGAAGGTGACAAGTGCATTAGTAATTAACTTCAGTTTGCAGGAGAACGTCATAAACTGAAATGGACACCAGCAATTTTCTTGTCACTAGAGTCATAGGGCTGCTTCTTGGTTTTATTGGTCCAATATTATAACTGCTGCAGGTACAATGCTTACAAATGAGTCCAAAATAGTAAGAACCACTCTTTCTGGAAGGCTGCAGCTATCCCTAAAAATCAAGACTGCTTTACAAGAGTCTATCTCCTTAGTCATAGCATAACCCATTAGAAGAAGGTACACTGTGACTTAGTGTTTTTATGGGACTCTGTGCAGGCATCACAGTCAATGAAAAAGGGGATAACATAGCCTTTTTTAAGAAAGAATATACTGCTGCTGCCACAAGTATTACGGGCTGGCTGATTCCTAGCAAAATTAAGGTTAGCATTATAGTGGTCAAAAGCAGACTGCTGATTTATGGGTAGTCAGCAAAATGTCATGTTCCAGAATATTAGCCTTCCCTGCTACACACAATAAAAGTATCCAATTACACTTTCTAAAGAAATCACATGAAGTTAAAGGTATAGACACCACAAAATATAAAGGAATGCAGAGTGACAGCCTTTTGGAAACATTAAGATTTCTATTAATATTAATCATGGCTAGAAGGGCTTAATCATTTTGTAGTTCATTATTGAATAAAACCAATATGAAATTACCATTTCAGCTAATAATCAGTAGGTTCTTCTCTAGGTTGCCTACAAAACAAACCTGAATTCTGCTTTTAATTACAAAATTGCAAATCCAGTTACTGATTTGGGAGATAAAATGCTACTATGAGAATAAAAGGCTACCATGAGTTTGAATTATAATTTTTTTTCTTGCTGACCTTAACTGATAGGAATTAGGTCACTGTTTTGATGAAGCCTTCTATCTGAAATGCATAGATGCAAATAATCTCACCATAAAAGCTGGAGGGGAAAAGTTATCGACAAATTTCAATATATTCTAAACAAAATAGTCAGGTCTTGCTTTGATCTGCTTTTCAGATTTCATTTTTCTCAGCTACAAACACTTTTAGTGCTTCAAAACAAAATTAAATACTCCAGTCTGATCCCTCAAAAAGGTTTTATAGGCTCAAAATAATTATTTTATTTTATTTGGACCTTCCAGCTACCAAAATAACTAGCTATTTGCACACCTCTAAGATTAGAATGTTAAAAGTATATCTTGATATATATATATACAGATACACACACACACATGTAAATACATGAGAGGGAGAGAGAGTTGGGTGTATTTCACCAGTTCCTCAAATAGTATGTGCACTCTGTTCCGTTGTCTTTGCAGTAACGCTCATTAGCAAGCAATTTTTAGTTTGTGTGGTGGTAGCAAAGAGTCATGTCAGGTCAATGGCACAACAGTAACAAGTCAGAATTTGTATACAGAACAGCTTTCTAAATCAGAAGCTGCTGCTAGTTAGCAAATATGCTTTCTAAAGTGCAACCCAGCAGGCACAAACATTGCTTACTAGATAAGGCAGCTTCTCCTCCCTTTGAGAGACTGGAGAGCATTGGTTTGCAGGGAAGACTAAGACACATTTCAATCCAGGCAGGTGGTTTTAAGTACCCCTTATTGCTAGCTCAGACCAATGAGCACTTTCAGAAGGCATTTCTTTTTCACAAGGCATTCCTCTCTCTCTCTCTTTCCATGAACTGCAGAAGCCAAGAGGAAACTCAGGGCTTCATGATACCTACAGTTATGTGAGATGATTTGCAGCATGGTTGGATCTGAAGTTCTACAGCTGTCCCAAGCAAACAACTGCACTTACAATATCAAGGTCTATATTTTGTCACATGGAAATGCAAGGTTATTACATTTCATCCAAACCAGTACTTCATTTGTCCATGTTATTCCACCCCTACTCTTTTTGATACGTTTGGCCAAAACCCACAAATAACGCTGGGGTATTTTGTTGTGTATTGAAATTTTTTGCCAGGACTCGGGAGAAAAAGAAAAAGTGAAAAAAATTCAGAAATTATTGGCTTGTGTCTTTAAGAACCATAGGCTTGATTTCTGTAATAATGTGCATTTGTTTGTGTTTCATTGTGGACATCTGGAGAGCAGATACATAAGTAAATAATTAAAATGCTAAAGGAAATGGGGAATTTGTCTCTGATTAATTAAGGGTTACAGTATGAAGTGGTCTTATGAATTGCTAATTTAAATAACAAACCTTAATTCAGTGTTAACTTCATTTCAAATGCAAAGTACAGTAAAAATCACAAGTACCCTAGATTTGGTTTTCCAGAAGTGCTGCATACACCTTCAGTTTGGATGAAAGGCAAAAGCACCTCCCAGCATTAACACTCAGCCATTCGTAAGAAAACCTATTGTTTATAGGGCACTCTGCCCTGTTCACACACCAGGGATATCATTAAGTTCTGCTGGAGAAACACAATGGCCCAAACATGAGCTTTGGCAGCTGAGAGAAAGAGAGCAATTGCAGGAACTATAGCTGTTCAGATGGTGAGAATTACTGTAGCGTTGGCTTCACTGGAATTACAGGGATATAATACACCAGCTGAGGATGTTATCCATTATCTGTAACTCCAGCTGTGCCTGCATTGCTAATCCAGCCAGATCTTTGAGTCAAGACTTCTACGGCATGAAGCAGACTGCTTAATATAATTTAAATACAAAGAAGAGACTCATAGATAATTTCTGCTTCAGCTCACAATGACTCAGAGCTAAGTGAATATGGCAGAGCAAATCAACCAACACCACAGTTCTTGAAAGAACTACTTAACAGCCCACCGAGTGCTCCATGCACATGCAAAAAAGACACTGGAAAATTGATTTGTTGAAATGACTTGTGTTGTGCCATTTGTGAGCAGTTTGTTATAAGCACTGAGCACTCCTTACTCAAGTTGTTCTCACTATGCATAAAGTTCAAAGCTGAAAGAGGAGAGATGGCCAAAGGGTTCCTACCATATAGGTTGCTGTTAACATTCTTTATTTAACCATCCCTTTTTTTCCTCCTCCCTTTAATATCCTAAAGAATTCAGATAAAATTTACAGATTCACCAAACATTTTAAAAAGAAACACATTTATCACTTGTGAGCAAATGTAAAAAGGGAGGAAAAATCTAGGTCTGAACAAATTTTCTCAAGTGAAAGGAATGCACTGAAAAACAGTGAGAACATATGCCTTGCTCTACCCGTCAGCCACCAGCATGAAAGCAGTCAGTTCCTCAGGTACTAGAATGTCCTCTTTCTTCAAGATGCTGCTGTCAGAGCTGCCTGAACAGCTTTGCACTTCATGATTACAGTCTAGGCACGCAGCTGCGCACTCACTTTGCATGACTCAAAACTTCTGGCAAGTTGTACACAAGAAAGTTGCAACAAACCCTCTGAGCAATTCACAGAGGAGTCCTTGCCAGGTGGTTGCTGAAGGACGCTCATGACTAGTCAGCGTGCCATACAGAGGGGACACACAGTGCCCCTACACCAGTCAGACACATTATTATTGCCAGGTCTCCTGTGGCATTGACACAGTTTTGCTTCCCAACACAGAGAGCTGACATCACTTATTAGTGTGTTACTGTTTAGTGAGGAAAGGGGGAAAAAAAAAACACAAGAAAAATGAGATGCACACACCACTGCCTTCCTCCACCTTGTCTTCCAACCCTCCGTACCATGTAGTAACTGCCAGTCTCCCCATACCTCCCTGGTTTCAGCAGCAGCAGCAATTTTCTCTTTATCAGGCTCCTATGGGAACTGGAAGATAAAGTTGCAATGCCACTTTCCATGTCATGACAGTCTGGTGAACTTCCCACTCACTTGAAAAGGGGAAACATAACTCCCTTTTTTCACAAAGGGAGGAAAGAAAACCCAGGGAACTACAGGCCAGTCAATCTCACCTCTGTGCCTGGCAAGATCATGGAGCAGATCCTCCTGAAGACTCTGCTAAAGCACATGGAAAACAGGGAGGGGGTTGGTGGCAACAAACACAGCTTCACCAAGGGCAAATCATGCCTGACAAATTTGGTGGCCTTTTACGATGGGGTCACAGTGTCAGTAGACAAGGGAAGAGCAACTGACATCATCTACCTGGACTTGTGCAAAGTGTTCAACACATGACAGGCTGGTCTCAAACCTGGAAGGATATGGACCTGATGGATGTACCACTCAGTGAATAAGAAACTGGCTGGATGGTCACACTCAGGGAGTAGTGATTAATGGCTCAATGTCCAGATGGAGACCAGTGACAAGTGACGTTCCTCATGGGTTGGTACTGGGACTGGTGCTGTTTGACATTTTTGTCAGCAACATGGACAGTGGAATTGAGAGCACCCTCAGCAAGTTTGCTGATGACACCAAGCTGTGTGGTGTGATTGACAGGCTGGAGGGAAGGGATGCCATCCAGAGGACCTTGAAAGGCTTGAGAGGTGGGCCTGTGCCAACCTCATAAAGTTCAACAAGGTGAAGTGCAAGGACCTTCACCTGGGTTGCAGCAACCTCAAGCACAAATACAGGTTGGGCAGAGAATGGATTGAGAACAGCCTTGAGGAGAAGGACCTGGGTATGCTGGTCAATGAAAAGCTCAACAGGAGCCAGCAATGTGCACTTGCAGCCCAGAAAGCCAAGTGTGTCCTGGGCTGCACCAAAAGAAGCATGGCCAGCATGTGTAGTGATAGGACGAGGGGTAATGGTTTTAAACTGGAAGGGGATAGATTTAGGTTAGACATTAGGAAGAAATTCTTCCCTGTGAGGGTGGTGAGACACTAGAACAGGTTGCCCAGGGAGGTTGTGGAAGCCCCATCCCTGGAAGCATTTATGGCCAGGTTGGACAGGGCTTTGAGCAACCTGTTCCTGCCCATGCAGGGGGGTTGGAACTAGATGATCTTCAAGGTCCCTTCCAACCCAAACAATTCTGTGATATCAGCATTACTCACTAATCCCAACCAGCTGTATGAAACAAGGATAGCACTGAAAATAGCAGCCAAGAGTATTTCTAAGAACAGTCCATATTCACCCCTGCTATTGATTTGAAATGTTGGTCTGGGCATAGACCCAGGCAGAACTACTGTCTTATTTGTAAGTAAACCCTGCCAATAGTAGCTGAAGTAATAATTATTATAGAAGAATAAACACCCAGTATGTAATGAAATAAATTAGAAATTCAAGAATACATGTACTTTGCACATCATTTGCTATCCTTCCAGATAGGGTAAAGCACAAGAAAAAAAGGTAGAGAAGTCACAGTAGAACACTCTAGTCTGAAAAATGCATTCCTTTTCCTTTTAAAGCATAAAGAATCCAGATCCCTAGAGACTGGCACAGATGAAGTTAAAAAGAGTTACAATATTTCATGTACAAAAAGTTCATAAAATGGCTAAAATTTCTTATTCTAAGACACTTGAGAAATCTCTTGTGTATTGTTTCAAAACTCATGAAATGAACAGTTAACGTTGCTGTGAAATTTGACTCAGAGTCAGAACCTTAAGGGTCTGATTTTAGCAGCCCACCTGCTTCAGAAGACGTACACAAGTTATTCAAATGTATAAACAGCATGCCAAAAATCAGCAATGCCAAATCTTACAATTATATATTCACATCCTCAAGGGAGAGTGTTAAAATTATTCTGCTGGAGCACTTTTATACTCACACTTTACAGCTCCATCTTTTATTAGCTGTTAATAGTACAGTTCAACATTACAAGCTGTCTACACACTTTGATCTCACTTTCTATTCTGATTGATCAAATTTAAGCTTATTTTATCATTATTCCCCAGGTATTGAAGGCATAATTTCTTTATTTTTTTACTATGATGTCATAGACTTTTCTTTGGAGCTCTCAGTATAACTGGGTGTTTGTTATTTAAGTGCAATCTCAAGCAAGTAAAAGTGAATGCTGTGTACAGACCAGCCAGGTTGCAAGAAACCACAGTATCTATGAACTTTGGTGGAGTTTGCTCTGAAGCACTTAAGATAAGGCTTCAGTTACTGTAAATGTAAGTATTTTGCTTTAGAAATGGCATCAAACTTAAAGAGGCCTCTCTTATTTCTTGCCTTATGTCCAAAGAGAAAATGATTTTGTTCATAAGAGCTGCATATGAAAGGTAAGAAAATGAATCCACTCTATGGATTTGCTTTATGAAAACAAAGAGCACTCAGGCAATGCAGAAGCTGTTGCTAGTTATGCCAAACCCCATGACTTTTTGTTGAACTCACTCATGTCTCTGACTGTTCTTTGTCCTTCACCTCCACCACAAGTTCTTTGGGGCTATCCTACTTCATCTTTTGTTCAGACAACATCTAGCAGGGCAGGGATCCCCAATTAATGCAAGTAAATGCACTGAAAACTTGAAGTCTTACAGGGATGAGAAAACTGAGAGGAGGTAGAGCTCATATTGCCACACTATCCCTTGGTGTGTCCTATGTGCTGACAGAAACCAGAGGAAGACTTCATGCTTTAGTTCAAGCACACAGGTGCATTCCTCAGCTCAGCTCACCACTGCATGTGGAAAGGAGGAGAAAGCAGATGGAACACACAAGAGGAAGCCCTGCTCAGTCAGATGGCTGATGCCACATGGTCAGAGCATTTCCCAACTTACACTGCAGTCTTTGGTCCTAATCACCTTCTTGCTCTCCTCTAGCCCTGTCTTTCCTGCTGTTCCAAAGTAAATGCAACTCCCACACACTGTGAGCTCAAGCAGAAAAGCAGTAGACATGTTCTCCTTGTAAGGTATTTCTAGCTTAGTCAGAAAAAAACCCCTATAAATTGATAAAACAGTCTTCCACATTTACAAATAATCATGACAGCCTCTCACATCACATCCCAAAATGCAGACTCCTCTGCTGTGCATTTTCTCCATTAACATTTGGACAAACATAATGACACCAGGAGCTCCACAGATCCTTCTTGATGGTTCTGATATTGCTCTGGCCATTTATTTACTTATGAACTCCTGATACAAATTTCTCCAGATCCCTCTAACTTCTGATTTACCCAAAAATCCCTTAACCTATTTGTTCTCCATTCTCATTTCAGTTCCAAAATCTTTCTTAACACTAAATAGTTACATTCACTGTATTGACTCCTTCACTATCATGCACTAGATTTGCTCTAGCCTGTCCTCTTCCTTTCTTACAGTGTCTCAAATGCCAGTTTCCTCAATGATACCAGAATAGTGCCTTGCAGGTGTTGGATTATCCCACTTGTAATTAATGTCTAGCAATTTGTCAGGATTTTACTGCAAAACTCCCGTTTGGAATTTCTTTAATCACAATTTTATCTTTTAATGATCAAATTTATTGCCCTTTGGTCATCCCATAGATAAACTAATGAAAATAATTTTTAAAACCCCAAACTATACAAGATAAAAGATTCAATTGACCATGCAGGTACTTTTAAAAGGTTGTTTCTTACCCTCTACTGTTCTGTTTCTACTACCCCTCCAAATATTTTTCAACATTTCAAATACACTCCTTGAAAACCAGATCTTGTACTTAAGAATACTAAATCCAAGGAAAAGAAAGGGCAAACAGTAAGCAAATAATAAAATACAGTGGGTTAACAACCAGCTCCCAATATGCAGCACTAAAAAAACAACAGGATGAGGTTGTATTAAACAGCATCAGCAGTGAAGGGGAAAAAACTCAAACAAACCCAACCAAAAAAATACAACCACCAAAACACATGCAATCAACTGTACCTCACAGGAAACTGCAGAGATAAAGCAAGACAGGAAGTGTCTGAGTTAGTCAGGTAAAATGTACAATTTGTTTATTACTACACTAAACAGAAGAGAGGTAATTCATAGCCCCTTCCTCTTCTTCAGGGGTGCCTCACTAGAAAAAATATCATATCTTGGAGTCAGTGTACAAGACAGCAGTGCCTTAGTTTACAAGAGACACTGCTGTATCCCTCACTCAAAGCAGCCACCACATTCAATAACCCTGCATGATGATTTTGATACATTACATATGAGGAGCACTGCTGGAGAACAGACAGGTCCATCTAGAGTTGAGTTTGTCCCCTTCTTTCCTCCTCAAACTCTGTCAGGAACAGGCATGAAGCTATTGGGAAGTAGTTTCCTGCCCAATCCATACAGGTTTCTTGGCAAAAATCTTTCTTTCAGTCATTTTTTGTCAGCAAACAAGCTGGTCAAAATTATTGGCATCAGCATGGGAGAAGAGGGTAGTCACCCTACTACACTTCCTCTAGCACATTCCCTTAATTCACAAAATCACAGAATAGTTTGGGTTGGTAGGAACCTTTAAGATCACCTTGTTCTTACACCCCTGCATGGGCTCAAAGCCCCATCCAACCTGGCCCTGAACACTTCTAGGGATGGGGCATCCAGAGCCTCCATGGACAGCCTGTGCCAGTGTCTCACCACCCTCATAGTGAAGAATTCCCAGCTTCCTTTCATGATCTGCTCTGTCCAACTGGGCAAAAATTAAACATGTTATCATAAAATTTTAAACTGGTCTTCACTCCTCGAAGAGGAAAACTCTGAGGTCCTAAAGAGTAAGACACTTTTTCCCATTCCCTCCTCTTTCTAATCTCCTCTTCATCCCTTTACAATCAACTTTTTACACCAGCTCCTCTTCAGAGGACACTTTCAAGAAATGCTTCCTGCCTATACTCTCCTTTTCCTTAGAACTGATAACGTATTTCCTCATTATTTTAGATGTGCTCAGCATTAGATCTTCATAAAATCTGAGAGACAGGGTTAGCTGCTAGCATTCATCTGACCCAAAATGACACCAAAGCTGTCATGCAGAGAGCAACACTCATCCTTTCATACGCTACTTCAATCTTCCAGCAACTCTGCTCAGAGAAACTATCAACTATTTGCATGAACCAGCACCTGGAAGAGCAACCTGACCAAAATCCTGTGTCTGCCTACCTAACCAGAGCAACCAACCTTCACTGATAACCCTGGGCCTTCTCATGCCATATTAACCAACATTCCTGTTAAATGATCTGGTAAGTCAGTCACATGTAAAGCAAGTGTATCACCCTACAAGGATCTCTATGAATAAACATTTATCCAAACAAATACAACAAACAAAAATAACTTGACAGCCACCAACTTCCCAAATTTTATACAAAAGTAAACTAAAGGCAATAAAATGCAAATGCCAGGTTTAAAACTGGATTTTTTTCTTTTCAGAAAAACAGCAGTTTCACTAGAAAATGCCTGTACTTGGGGGTGTATTTTCACTGAAAATTAGTCTATTTGTGTTATCATACATAAAAGGCTGATAATTCATAATATTCTCTAACAGCATTACTGATTTCTAGCAATTTAACAGCATCCTCTTGTAAGAAAGATACAGCAGTCTGTTCTGACTCAGACCTATTGTCCTTTAAGTCAGCTCAGTTTTTGCTTACAAATTTCATGAGTCATAGCCTCACATTCCTAGATTTTTTTTACCTGCATATCCAGCTTTAGAGAGAGTGTAATAGTTTGGAAAACAACAAATGTCAACCAATCTCCTCCCAGGGAAGTAACAGGCTTTTGCCTAGGTGTGGACTGTTTAGGAGTAATTTAGAGGTTTTTGTGAGACAATCTTCATGACTAATGAAGTGCACTTCAGCCACCTGCTAATTCTACACAGCAACCATCAGTAAGACAATAGTGCTGAGATAACTACACATGCTGGTACTAACCTGGTTATGAGAAATAACCAATTTTGGGTCAAAAAGGTGTCCTGATTTCCACACGGGACAGAATCTGGGGTGCCAGCTGGCTAGAACAGAGCCAGCTCTGGTACCTAGAGATGAAAACTCTCCAGTTAAGAATTACACCAAATGGCTTAGCTATGAAGCATCAGCTTCTGCCTTGCCTCTCCAAGCAGCCTCTTCAGTTTTGATGTTTTCCAACAAATCAACTTGCCTACACGTCCTTCTCAAAGGACAGGCTATACTTCCAGCACTAAGGGTAGGCAGTGAAGGCTGCCCAGACTCCAGAGCAGGCTGGGAAGAAGAGATTGTTTCATCCACATCCTCTAGCATTTTTTGGCTTGGAAATCAAGTCCAGCAAAGGCAACATGAATATAAGAGCCAACCCTCCTTGATGAAAAAAGAAATCCCAGTCAGGTTTTTGGTGGGTCTAAAGCACTGCAGTGGGAGCTATGGTGACTCACACCAGGAGACAATCTGTTCCTCTCAAGGATTCCACATTGGTGTTTCTCTCCATTTATCCTTTCCTTCAGTGTCTATTCTAGGTCCTACTGATTTAGTCTTCTTATTGAAATTTGCACTGAAATAATGTTCTCCAATTTTTATTGACAAAAACGTTGCTTTTGATAACAAACAAGCAACTCTTGTCAGATGCTGTATGACTGGAAATACTGTCCATGAAAACAAAACGCCAACAGAAAACAATTTCAAATACTTTTGCATTAATTTTACAAATTCTGTCTGAAAATGATTGGCCAGATATTGTCCTTCTCAGTTGAGAGTGCAAAAAATAAGAACAGGGAGGGGGCTTCTAAGGCACAAGCTCTTGTTGACCAACCTAGCAAACTGTTTTCCTAGCCTACTTTGCTGCCCAGACTGAAGGCTGCTGAAGAAGCCAACATAGAGCCCCTCAACCTCTGCCTGAGATCAGCAGCACTGGGATCTCACAAGTCCTCACAAATCAGCAGAGATCAGCAGAGGAATTAAACCCACCTGTCTTCTCAGCTAAATGATCCCATTCCAAACAATCCTCTCCACTGTTAATGAGAAAATAGATACTAATTAACCTCTCTGCTGTTTTTATATCTATGCTTAACCTAAAGCTTTTGGCCTATGGCTAAGCCCAGAGGATAATTCTTAGAGTCTTGTGATCGTCTCCTGAATTCAGAGGCTTTCTGTGACATTTATGGGACCACACGGCTGCAGATGCCGCTAACAGTGAAAGTTATTCTTTAGAGACAGGAACAAAAGAAAAAGTGAGGATGTCACAATCTGACACACAGCAGAAAAGTAGCAGTCTTCTGTGTTCTTGTTATACGCAGTCTTTTAAATTGCAGGATGCCTTGTATCTTCATTAAAAATAAATATATATATATATATTTGCTTTCCAATAAATATCTGAAAACAGCTAAGAGATGGGATAGTGGTAGAAAAATCTGGGTTAAAGATTAGTTACCTATACAAGGATTAGGCACTTAAAAATCTTTGGGGATGTTACCCCGAAAAAATGGGTCACTCATATGAGACATTAGGTTGCTCGATCCAGCAAAATACAAGTTATTCCACTGACTTTGAAGATACTACTCACATACTTAAACATGAGGTACTTGGGTATGCCATTCCACCTATTGGCAGTAGGATTTAAAAGCTCTCGTATCGAGTCCTACTACAACAATATACGGATGAAAAAAGAGAACCTTCATTAAAAGCTCAAAGACATATATAGCTTTCACATTTCGTGAATCTAATAATGGAAAATCAGACAGCTGGTTGTCTTTCTGTACTGCTGGCAGACTCTCCAATACAGTGGTCTTAAGAAGACACCAGGAGGTGGGGAGGAAACCCCCAACCATACACCAAAAAAAACCAAACCCAAAAAATCCCCAAAACAAAACAAAAACAACCTGAAAAGCAACAGTCTTCCTGCAAAGGCTTGCCAAGAAAATGAAAATGTGTGAGACAATGTGTTAATGAATATCAGCACATATGGGTAAGCACTGGTGATTGTGGTAAGGCAAAAATCTGCAATTAAAATGCCACTCACAACAGAGATAACTATTATTATCATCAAAATCCCAGTGTAAGCTAGGAGACATACAAATGCTTATGTTGGATAATGCATCCCATTCCTCTCCAGTTTTGCAGTAAACACACATTAGAATTGAAATCTGAAGACATTTCAATGAGAAATCCAAATGGATTATTTTAATCCTGGTATCTTCTTCTCTCTGCTTTACAATAATTACTAATAAAACATTTCTTTTTGTTTAAGATAAAGCATCAAACTATGATTTAATGACATTTCATTTCTAATTTCTCATTTCATCCCCTTATCACTTAGCCCTTTAAGTTACTGTAACATGGATACTTTTATAAAAGTTCTCTTTGAAGTTCTTCCTAATATCCAGCAATTGATTTTGCTGCTGAGCTGTTGTCCATACCCCTGGGAAACTGTTACAGCTCTACTCAGTCTTTCTGTACTGGTTTGAGCCAGGATGAAGCCAATTTTCCTTTTACTGATTTTTTTTTTTTTTCCAGCAAGCTCTTTTAACTAGCAACAGTGTGTTCTAACTAAAGCTGATAAAATGATGGAAGTCAAACGGGGACACCTTCCTTCTTCCTTCTTCTCTCCTTTCGTATTACACAGATTTTCGTTCTTCCTAATATCCAGCAATTGATTTTGCTGCTGAGCTGTTGTCCATACCCCTGGGAAACTGTTACAGCTCTACTCAGTCTTTCTGTACTGGTTTGAGCCAGGATGAAGCCAATTTTCCTTTTACTGATTTTTTTTTTATTTCAGCAAGCTCTATTAACTAGCAACAGTGTGTTCTAACTAAAGCTGATAAAATGATGGAAGTCAAACGGGGACACCTTCCTTCTTCCTTCTTCTCTCCTTTCGTATTACACAGATTTTCCTCTCAGTTCTCATTTTCCTAACCCAAAATTTCAGCCCATTTTTTCTTATCTCATCAACAACAACTGACATTTCTCTTTGAAGCCACCAGTACATTTTAAGACATCTCTAGATCCAACAGTCGTCTCCTTGGGGCTTATGCTTCTTAGATCTCTTTCTTCCTGCACTTTGCAGTTGACACTCCATGTTTGGCATTTGGGATTTTTTTTAACATCTGGCACCAAAACTGAGTACAGTTCCCCAGCTGAGACCACAGTTGAGCTTAAATATATCTCTTCATACATTACACGTACCTAGATAACCCAACACAGCATTTGCTGTTATCTAGATGGTTGGACATAGACTATTCATATTCAGTCACTGACCTAACACCACATGCTGCTTTTCAGCAGAAATGCCACCTAGCCAGTAACTCCCACAGCTTTTCCAGTACTGGCTCTATAGTGGGAAGATAGATGCTTTCCAGTGTGATTGATCTATTGCTATGATTTCAAAAGCTGACTTAAAAATTGGAGCTGTATACATAGGGTTTAACTTAAATTAATTAAAGCATTTGGGAATATTTGATTTGACTGCAAAGGAGTGTTCCACATAAGTCTCCCTACACAGGTTAGGATTTCTAGGTCACTGAAAAGTATGACTTGGCAACCAAACTCTGCTACTTTTAAAAGGAAAAAAAAAAAATAAATCTAAATCTCATCTGTAAAGACCAGAGAAAAATACAAAACAGATTAACCATTTTTTTTTTCCTAAGTATTCTAGATATTCTTCTTAATTGAAAATAGATTATAGACACTGGAAATTTAGGAGAGAGGGCATAGATATGACAGTAAAAGCCATTTGTTTAATGGCATAGCTATAATAGCATCAAACTGTCCTAATCACAGCATGGCTTTGCTACATATTTCCACATATTTCAGTTGTGGTAACACTGGCAAGTCCTCTGCATCACTGCATTTTTGCCTTCTTTTTCTGTTGAATGAGGACAAAAATAGGTGTTCCTCACAGAGAGAAACCACGGCTTCAGTTGTTAATAAATGTAAAGCTTTTAAAGGAACTTTGTATTAGAGGAGAGAAAACATTATCAACAACTGGGGCTCCAACCAACCTCCTTATACAGGAGGGTTTATTATAGGCTTGTCTCTAAAGAAGTGCTTCCCAGAAATTTTGGCCCCTTGATGGTGGCATAGACGTTCACAGTTTTTGTAGAAGAGCACAAAAGGGCTGCTCTGCAGTGTAAATTCAAACAATTCTTCTTATAACTTTGGAGTACTTTTCAATAAAATAACCTGAGCTATATCTAGATATCAGGAATGAAAGAAGAACGTCTATGTGAAATATTTAAAATCTGGTGACTAAATGACTTCACAAGGAAGGATCTTCTCATCACCCGTCTCCTCAAGAAAGGACAAGATCAGCACAAGGGGTTTTCCTTCAATAACTTATTTTATGGGTGGATTTGTTTCTTTCTTTTTCTGATCTTTTGCAATTACCAAATTACAATGTAACTACCTAGGAATGGGATATTTAGTTTTTACACAGAGACATAGTCAAGAGGAAATCTCATGTATCATTTTCCTGAATGTCAACAAAGGGCTTAATATTTTAGATCTGTTTAATAGAAAGTGAAGGCACCTTTTAGAAAATTAAGTAAGTGCCTCAGTTTCAACTTCTTACTCTTAACAGCTTAAGTCAATTGGATTCAAAGATGTCTTCAGGACTAGGTCCAGGAAAGATTATTAGTTGGCTCTAAGAAGCAGAAAGAAATGGAAAGCAAATTTAATCCCACTCAAATTTTGTGGGAACCTAATAAACAACAGCGGTATTTAACTGACATTTCAAAGCTCAGAGGCAGAATCATTTCATTTGTTAGCCGTTAGTCTCATTCCTTCATCTTGCTTTAGTGCAGGAAACTGGATGCACCAAAAACTTGTCAAACATCACAGAGATCAAAAAAAGTAAATCAGTTTAGTGAAAAAAAAAAAAAAAGTTCACATTCAAAGTTCCTAAAGTTCCTACTGAGCTACAAAGTGTAACAGCTGATCCTAAACCTGGTTATCCAAGTTTCAGTTAGATTGTTTTCCACTGGCAATATTATACAACTGTTGAGAGATCCACTATAAAGATTTAAACAAAAATATCCACATTTTGAAGAAGGAAGATTGACACCACCTCAACTAACCCCTCATTTATTTCTGTATTCAAAGCAACAAGGAACGCTCTAGTAGAAACGCTCCAGCAGCAGGAACATGGATCACCTACACATTCATCCTGTCTCTGACAGTGCAAGTATTTCACAGAAAGCTTCATAATTAATCCAATTAGAGTAACCTCCAAAGCCTTAATCACATACAGGGATCACCCGGTCCTCATCCAAGCGGATTTACGTGCTGAGGGGAGAGGATAGCAAAGAGAAGCATCAGAGCTCTGCCTCGGCCTGGCTCTGCAGCCTCTGCGCCCATAAAGCTTGTGGGGACCTGCGCAGTGCCAGAGTGGCTACGGAGGAGAGCTGGAGGTGTGGACAGGCACCTTGGCCCTTTTCAGCAGAGGAGCTTCTCCTCTCCTGCTAGACCAAGCAGCTTCAGTCTGTGCCTTCAGAGGCAAGAAGGAGGCAGCAAGGGCTTTCTCCAGGGACAGGAGCAGGTCTTATTACTCATTATACAATGGGCAGTAGCCCCAGGTCCCTCTTCACCATCTGCTCCTCAAGCTGAAAGCAGCATTAGTAGTGCCTGGAGCAGTTGCATGTGTCCTCCCTCCTTCCAGCACCATCAGCACCCCGAAAATGCAGCATCAGGAGAAGTGAAGGGGGAAAAGCTTCACATAATTCAACTGATTGTCGGATTATGTCCCAAGGACAGTGTTGGGAGGTGAGTGTCACGTACCTCTGGGGCTTATGCCAGTTCTGAATTATGGCAAGTAAAGAATGCTGCCAGAATCATCATGCCATTTTCTAATGAAATGATTTCTACACAGGTCAGAAACACACAACTTCTGGAAGAATACTCACCAACAAACAGCAGTCAATCTGAAACCTACTGGATGCTGGGAAGCCATCTATTTGAACTATTATATTGACATGAATGGTAATGTATGTGTGCATGGGTTAGACAGAGCAAGCGGACACAAGAACTCGAAAGGAAGACTGCTGCAAACAGCATTCATTTGTGGATTCAATTAAAAGTTTAGACAAAAGGTAAGAGTATTATTACATGACATCTGCAAAAGCTGTTGAAGATGATAAGAAATTGCTAGAATTTGCTTCTCTGAAACAGCTCAGAGTCAGAGACTTCAGAAACACGTAATAGCCACAGCCCAAACAAACTCTTTGTATTCCTTCATCAAAAATATTAGGCCATTGATAAAAAATCATCACTACCAATTTAAGCATTTTTATGTTCACATATGACCCACTGACTATTTCCTCTCCAGAGCTGTGGACAAGTGTTCTTATTATAGAAATAATAATTGTAAATTACATAACCTTGTTGATTTTTCTCCGAGTCTAAAAATGGTTGTAGACACGTCACAGGTCTTGCTACTGCACTGTCTTTTTCCTAGAAGAGACTTAACAGCAGCTACTCATGGAGAGAAAATATACACCAGGACAAATACAGAATAATCTTCTGCCTACAGTGGTTCCCTACAGTCAAGGCCAAGCTGACTAGGGTGGTAGGGGAATGAACTGGAAACATCAAAGATAGCAATCTTTTTGCAGTCCCTCAACAGTACAGGGGGGGTGGAGGGTGGGAGAGGTCACAGTGGCCCCAGGTGTAGCTTTATGCAACATTTCAATCCCAATTGCAACTTCAAACCAGGGTTTGACAGAGATAAGTTTTGAATACGAAGTGAGAAAAAGAATTTTACACAGGCTTGAAGGACTGTGAGTTTCAATATTAATTGAAGGGAAATGCTTGTGAAATGTTTTAGACAGAAAAAGAAACTGGGGCAGTCATCATGTGTCCGTCCTCTTATTCAGGAAATTCTGGGGAAATTCATATCATGTCAATTGTCAGTACTTCTGTATTATATGAAGCAAAGTTAAATTAGGAGATTTCTCATCATTTTTCAAACCCAAATGAGAAATTAGCACATTATTTTACAAGTGAAAACTGTACTACCTGCACAGTCACATTTCCCACTGAAAACAGAATACAAACTTGATCTCTTGAGTTTTGCAAAAGACAATGTTTAGAAGGCATCTTTAAAGTCAATGTACTCCCAGATTAAAATCATGACTCTGCCATCCTAAGGCTGTAAATCTGGAGGGAAACAGTGGTATCTCAGGCATCACTCTGCAATAATTACTGCCAACAATTTAGTTTTATAAAGGCAGTAATTCCAGTTTTAAAACAACACAGTAAATTGTCTCCATATCCCTGGTATAAAAATTTTGCCCTATATAAGATGCCTCATCATAGATTATCTGGTAAGGATATATCTTTTAGAAGCCACGAATAGGGTTGCAGGACCAATTCACTAAATCTGCCAAAACACACTTGAGAGATAATTGAGATGTCAAGCCTTATCAACATCAACCTACTTAAAGTAAGGACAAGAGGAGAGGGGAAGAATTATAATGAATAATACCATTATGTGAAACTAGTTAACTTACAGCTTAGAAACAGATACATATCAGTCACCAATCTGAATGTCCTTGAATTTCAAGAAAGTCTGGACTTATAAGCAGTCTTAATTCCTTAAAAAGCTTCTTTCCAGATAAATTTATTATTGACATTCCATAGAAATTGACAGAGCAGTAGTCTTTTTTTTCTATTTTAGCTTCCAAGATGTAACACTTTTTTCCAGCTCTAACTTAACACACAGGAGGTAAAATAATGAGTTTGGACAGCACACAGGAAGCATTGGCAAAATATTATGTAAAAAAAATAATGTACCTGACCAGGCAGAGGAAGTGAAGTGTCAGATCTCTCAAAGAGCTCCAAGCCTCAGAGGTTTCTGCCAATTTTCAGAGCTATGAATTTGTGCTGTCATTCTCAGTTACTGGTTGTATTTCTCTTCCTAATCAATACACATATTGATGTACATCCCACATTACTTTCTCATCAAAGGTCTTGCATCACAGTTATCGTCCACTCATTTTGAAACACAATCCTGTTTCCTGTTCCCCATCTATTCCTCCTCCCTTTCTCTTTTCCCTCCCCTCCAGACCTCCTTATGATATCCTGCTCTCACAAAGTAGCTTCACACTCACTCCATCTGCTTCTTCAACCATCTGCTCATTCTTTCCCTTCCTCCTTGTTGGATAACTCCACAGTTTCTCTATTGTAGCTCCACAGTCTCCCTGTACCATCGCTAAAACTCTTTTTCCTTTTCCTATTCTGTTCAAAAATGCTAAGCACAGTGGGCTTTCCTCTCTAGGCCTTGATAGATGGGAGGGTGCAAAATAAATATCCGTGAGTTTAATAATCCTCTGCCTTGATAACTGTAAAGCTCTTCATAAACTTCACGTTTCATACTGCTCTTTTTCATTTTATGCAAAATGCCATGGCCAAACCAATCTTTTTTCCTCAATGAGATGTTCTGACCATTTAATCCCACTTAAATCAACCTCATTAGCCATCTATACCCCACGGGATTTTCAGATTCCACATCTTCATGTCCACTGCCCTGAGCAGCTCCCTATTCT
The DNA here is from genome assembly GCF_000747805.2 of Chaetura pelagica. NCBI lineage: Eukaryota > Metazoa > Chordata > Aves > Apodiformes > Apodidae > Chaetura > Chaetura pelagica. The sequence continues at coordinate 5,234,064 of NW_009954185.1, read as the reverse complement.
TGCCTACCACCTGGTGCAATCCTCTGCCAATTCTGCTTGGTTTGCTTTTATCTCATCCCAAAAGCACTTCTGTGCTGTCTCCTATTCAGTCTGCCTGCAATTAGCTCTTGAGGCTGAGTACGATTCTGTTTCCCCACCTGCTCGCCCTCTCTTTTCTACTGTCAAAGACTGTCATCTTTTCCATACACAAAACTAGAGAATCCTTACATTCCTGATAGAGAGGAAAAATATAATCAAACATCCATTTCCAAGCCTGTGCCTTTCTTGTTTCTAAAACACCTGGCTTTCTATTATGCATTTTATTTCCTGCTTTGCTTCCTTTCACAATTCTGCACATCCCAGTTACCTGCATTATATATTCCTTTATGCCTAATCATTTCCTGTTCATCCCCTTGGTTTGTGCCTTTTCTCTGTGTTTTCCAGGGAACATGGCAGGTTGCTACCAAATCTCATTCTGCCTGAGAACAACTTAACTTCATTCCAGGTGATAAACAAATAACATAGCAATTAAAATTCCAGAAGGCAAAATCAAGTGAGATGGTGCTGACTTTTTTTTTTTTCCCCTCTCTCATCAGCTACTGACATTTGGAAAATTTCAACCAACTCTAATACACAACAGCAATTTATCCCAGTTTCCTAAGAAAGTAAGGCTTGTATGATCACCACCTGCCGATCTGTTCCATCCTAACCACTTCTGTACCCCTAAGTCAAAGACAGTAAGAACCCAGAGGTTATCAGTGGTGACAGAAAGAGAAACCCAAATTAGCATCTTCATTAGCTGTGGGATGCAGCAACCAGCTGGCCTGACCAGCAGAGTAGTCTGGGCCACTCATAGTAGTACATGCCTGGCTTGCAAGCAGCCAAAGCACCTCTGGCACATGCCAGAGCATGTAAAGGAAGAGAGCTGGAAGCACTGTGGGAGGATATGGTAGAATAAATTGCTCTGTAAGAAGCCAGCCTCCCTTAGCTTCCCTGCTTACAGTGAAAGGATCAGAAGTTTAGCCTTGCGTTATTTCACCTAACACCAAACCATTGCCCATTTCATCTCCTCCAGTTCCTTTTCCTGGATCAGAAGATCTGAAAGAACATAACTCTGATGCACAAATATCTATAACACAGATAATATAATAATAAGCATTTTTCTTTTTGTTTTCCCCAGCCAGAGAAGGAACAATATGCTCTCTACCTTTTCTGAATTATACTGGGATTTGCAGTCACCAGCTGGGTTTTCAATCCAACGTCCTTGCTGTATTCACTGGATAGAGGAGGAAGGTTGCACCTGTGCACAGAAAGACAGTTGAGATTTTAAATGACATTCAGGATTGACAGGCTTCAACCTCAGTCTTTTTTAATCAGCAGGCTTGCAGGTGTTTATTGTTTGTGGTTTATTTTAAAAAAAATAAAAATACAACAAGCTACCAGAAAATGTAAAAGTGCTGTATAAATACTAGACCAAACTATAAATGCTCCCTACTGTACCATACATATAAGCACAATAGGACATCTTTGTACCAGATTGTGGGGAAATGTAGAAATAAAATATTTTTCAGAGATGATCTTATGTAACTACTAAGCAAAACCCATGTTTCCAACAGGCTGAAAAGCTGCAGAAGAGGCTGTTATCCATCACAAAGTCTTTTCTCCCAGATTATTTTAAAGTTCTGTTTTTCACTCTGTTCTGTCTTGATTACCAGTACCAGGCTCCAGACTGTTACCACTCTGTGGCATTACAAGCATTACACATCTTGCAAACAACAGGTAACTGGCATTTTTAATATTGCACTATGGGGTATCTTCAGTGTACAAAATTTACCAAGAAAACACAGAAAAATTTTAAGTGTGTGTTTTAAAAGTGTGCATCTCTGTTCCACCCACAGCCTTGTTCTGGTGGGCAAGGTGAAAAGGTAATAAAGATAAATTGACTGAGCAAATTTACTTTGGAAAGCAGAGACAAGACTCCAAAAAAGAGAAGCAGAAAGAAACTTCCAGGCAATGAACAGTCCTAAATGCTCAATAGTATAGATCAAGGAGAAAAAAGAAGGCACAGTAGATAAAGACAGTATGTTTGATAAAAATACATCCAAACCTATGCACTGCTCCAAAAATTGCAGTCAGCAGAAATCTACTCAACACAAAGCAATTACACCAAAAATTGGTGCCAAACATTTTTCAATTAAAATTTGTCAAACTTTTAAAATGAAAGGTATGAACTATACTTTTGATGCTTAAAAGGCAAGAATGGAAGCAGGATTCTTGGAGGCAAGCAGAATTTGGATATTTTCCAGGAAAATACTTTTTTTGTTCTTTTGTTTTCAAGTTTTTTTAGAGGTTGCAGGCTCTACCATAACCAAATCTACCCTCCAATTTTTAAGTTCAACCACTGAACAAAGACATCCCCCTTTGCATGTGCTGGTTTCATTGGTTTTCTGCAGCAGGCTGGAAAAGTGCAGCATAGAGCCAGGAGGCACAAGGTAAGAGAGAGTGAGCAGCATGCCCAGACACCAGCTCCTGGCTCTTCCTGCTTCCAGCAAGAATTCATGCTCAGCAAACGCTGACCCTGAAGAAGAGGGTCAAGGAGCCCCTGGTTGCTTTCAGCTCTGCAAACAATGATCTCTACGGAGGATGAGGCCCCAGCACTGGAAGAGAGCAGGCAGTGGCATAATGAAAATTCACACTAAACAGAATGCTACTCTGAAAGAGCAAAAGTAGAGTCCTCTATGGGGGGAAGATGATGTGAAAAATCTGGGGGAGTTACTGGCTAGGTGGCATTTCTGCTGAAAAAAAGCATGTAGTGTCAAGCAGAGGTCAGTGACCGAGCATGAATAGACAATATTCTACCATCTAATTAACAGCAAATGCTGTGTTGGGTTACCTAAGTAAGTGTAATGCATGAAGAGATATATTTAAGATCAACATTTGTTGTACCTCCCAGTACACTATGGAGACATGGGCTCCTTTGCTGCAGGTCTTATGCCTGTGAAGTTTGATGCCATTTTTTTCATCATTGTCTCCAGTAAACCCTGCAGCAGCCCTCTTCTTCTGCATGCATCCTCCAGGCAGCTGGCTTCAGTCAGGAAACCCTTGAGTCCAACAGCAATGAGTTGCTTATCCAGTTTTTTTATTTGAGTAATTCAGAGGCCTATTCCCTACAGTAGTGAGAGGCAGGAGCTGGGGAAGTGAGTTACAGTTCCCTTTTTACAGCAGTTTCCAGGGGTTACGGCAAGAAACCCTTGGGCTGTTGCACTACAGGTTGCCATACTCTTCTGCCATGCTGGGAACATCAGTCTCATCAGAAGGAAAGCCCTTGCTTGCACAGCAGCCACTGCCTCTGTTAGCATTCACTGACCTCTGCAGGGTTCAGAGAAGAGAGCCAGGCACTTGGAATCACAGAGTGCAACAAATGAAGCTGCACAAATTCCTGGCCACACCTCCATGTATTAGGGTTCTCTGCAATGTCAGTGTCTGGAGGGGGCACTAGTGTGCACAGTATACTCCCTGCAATGTTTGTTAATCCCAAACATCCCATATTCCCTAAGAGAAAACACAGTGGTGCTAATTTGCATGTATTTGCATGCAAATACCAGCTCTCAAAACCATATTCTTACATTCATGTCATCATGCCAAGGAGAAGGACAGCAAAGTCATACCTATACAGAAAATAGATTCATTCAACCCTGTTCACCAAGAAAAACAAAGTTTCCAGGAACGTTTTCCCCTTTTCATGACTGCATTTGTTAATGCCTGTCCCAGCTGCATCATTTAAACACATTAATTCTTTCCATTCCTAAGTCTCATTCCCAGATTATTCTGCGTTAAGCAATGGTGTGAGTATCCTGAGGAAACTCAGCAAGAAATCAGTCAGTTGACAGAAATTTCTTGGCCTGTCAGATTATTTTGTTGACCAGGTCAGCAGAGTGCTGGGGAACACAGCGAGACACAAAAGATATACCCTAAAAAACAGATGCAAGGGTAAAAAAAAGAAGGATCCTTTAACCCTCACCAGGCAGATAGATAATCCAGGTAACTTGGTTGATGCATGTTGATTGGGTAGATGCTAGGAGACTATCTAACAATTTTAGAATATTATATATGTACATATAGTAAACAATGGAGCACTAATACGAATTTAAGATGCAATTGCAAAGATCCATTTTTGTTCCTTTGTGGCCCGCAATTGCAAAGATCCATTTTTGTTCCTTTGTTTTCTCAGCTAGTGTCAAGACAATAACTGCATAAGGCAAAGACATATTTCTCTGGACTTGTCTACAAACCCCAAACTGCATCATACCTGCAAGTGGGTTGGTATGGCCAGATGGAATGGCACAGCCATGACGAAAATGCAATAGCTTAGCTTGCCCAAAACAGGACAGCCACTACCAGATTGGAAATAGTGACAAGTTGCTCCTACTTTTGGAATAAATTCAGCAGCAAACAGCTTGGAGAACTCCCTGCAATTCCCTGCTATTTTACAGAGATAAATCCCCTCTCTGGGAGATGTACAAGCCATAGCAAGGCATGGGAAGTGGTTGGGGGAAAGGAAGAATTGTGAGATGTATAAATATTTCTTCAAAATCTAATGCCAAGAAAATGTGTCTTCTGTCAAAATACAGACAAAAACATCACTTAGTGTTTAATACCAAAAACTTCTCCCTTCAAATAAGCATTAGCAGGAAGGGAGAGGGCAAAACAATTTTTTTTTTCTTAGAAATAACGATTACAAACTTGAATGCCAGCCAGGTGTCAGAAGAAGAGCCTATATAACCACAGTACCTAAACATGTAGACCATATGCCATACACCTTTTTCATTGCAGATGCAGTATGCTACACCTCAGGGGCTGAAAACTGCTGCTCTTTTAATCTGTGTTGGTACAACTGTGTTTGTAGAAGATGCTCAGTGATGAGATGAGTTTAAATTCATTAATTAACCTTTAGTGATTACAATACATCAGAGAAGATGGCTGCAGTCATATGACAGAGATTATGCAAATACACAAAAGTGAAACCAAAAACCAAGTGAATGGGAGACCAAGGACAAAACCTGGCATGGTATTTCATACTACAGAAATACTTTAAAGCTATTACAAACATGTCTTTGTAATAAAAGGAAACATGTTATGCAAGTCACTATGTGCTCTTTCTCTCTCAGCTCTCACATTAGAGGAATCAGATTTAGAAAAGATCAGCTAAATCCTATCTTCCATCTGCTATAAGAATACTTTCTCCCAGTGGTATATTAGTGATATATTAACCTAAAAGAACTGAAACATTTCCCATAAATATGGCTGCACATCACTGATATAATACAGCCTGTAGGCAGCTACTAGGGTTTTTGCAGGATTTTCTCTATCACTTATTTCCAATTCAAAATAAGTTCTGTACAGATAATGGCTGCTTTATTCTTCCTGGAGAGAAAAGGATTTTTCTGATGAAGGTACAACAACTGCTGTTTGGCTTTGTTGTATTTGTTGGTTTTTCTAAATGAAAGTTTCTATTGTTTCTGTAACTGATTGCTCCTACAGCATTTCCTATTGCTTCTAGATAATATTACTACAGTAATAACATATCCTGCAGTTTCTTATATTTAGTCTGTGGAACACCTAAGGACTTTTATAGTAATGGCAATCAGCACACTGCCCCTCTCCTTCTGTGCCTTCCATCTTTTCTTCTGTGAAGGCTCTAAGTATACATTTCCTTTTGCCTTTACTTTGTTGCATTTCTTTGCTTTAATGTTGAAAGGCATTTTCGGTCTTTGAGATGCAAATTAGAAATTACAGTAATACTGTTTGGTTTGCAGCAAATTTGTATGGCTTTATGCTGTATCAGGATCTAACAAAGAGACTTGTGGAAATGGGTGTTCATTATGCATCCATCTCAAAACCCAAAGAAACTCCACTTCTTATATCTTTGAGAGCATTTCTCTAGTTTCTCCCTCACAGTATTTTTCTTGCTCATGTTTAACAGGGAGGAACTAATTTCTGACTTTCTTCCTTAAAGAATGCAGAACTAGAATGTGCCAAATTCAATCATGAAAGCAGTAGCTGGTTCAACAAACCTCCTGACAGGTCCCTATAACTTCAGGAAGGCTGGGAGGAAAGGAAATGCAAGGAATCCTAAAAATTCTGCATCAAGGAAAGAGGTTTGGCCTTTCCTCAGAAAGGTCAGCCAGAAATCACTTTTGAGGGATGAAAAACACATAAATAAGCTTGTTCCAACTTATTTCTTAGGTCTCATAAATCAGGACCTGCTTGTCTGGAGTTCAATGGGTTGCATATGACGGCATTTAGAGTTGAAGAGGACAGAGCTCGTTGCAGGATGAGACTCTGCCTAACACTGCATAATTAAAGAGAAAAAAAGCTCTTCAGCACCTCTCTGTGACACTACACAATCTGTCACAACCTTAACCCATCCATCTGCAGATTGCCCCCACAATGCACGTTTGCAGAAGCCAGTCAAAACTCCATTTTTTGCCTCTCTCTCCTTGCACTTTTACACAAATCACTTGTTTAAGGCATCTTGTTAGGGGGATGGTTGGGGGATACATAGGGCAAGTTATAATTGATTAACCACAACTGAATAGCTTTGAAAAGTCTAAGACTTAGCAGAGAGAAGGGGTGACAATGCATCATTGAGGTTTCTGTCTTACCGCATGACAAAATCTGCTTGATCTATTTGTTTGCCACAGCCACTCTTTTTCAGGATCCCACCGTTTCCCACCACGGAGCATTTCTTCAGTGGCAGCTGGAAGGGAGTAGCCTAGCAACACAAAACAAGGATCAGTTTTACAGAGGAGAGAACACATGCATCTTTGTAGCAGCCACTCCTGGAAAGCCCAGGGAGCTGGCAGGGCTCAAAGTGCTGAAAGAAAAGGGAGAATTAGAAGCTAGGGGGGAAAAAAAATTAAAAGTACAGAAATAAGCCAGTAAGTAGACATAGGACAGGTCTTATCCCCACTCCCCAAACCAGGAAGCAACAAACATGAGGCAGAAGGTAACATCTCTGCAAAACAAGAACTGCCTAAAGTCCCTATGCAGGTACTGACCAAGCCAGGCAGTTCATGCAAGCCTTCTAGCCAAACTGCATGGACACAGGGAAAAGGACAACCAGAGAAAAAAAGGATTAAAAAAAGAAAGAAAAAAAAAAAGTGACCTTCCTGAGCTGATATACAAAAGGCAGCTCCGGGGATGAAAGTAAGGAACAGGGAATGGGGTGATGACAGAAAGGCACTGGGAATCAGAAGTCACTCCAGCTCCTGTTGCTGGGACAGGTTGCTCCAAAACCTTAAGAAAAAATAGGCTGCTTGACTGCAGCTCCTTAAATACTCAGCTGGCTAGACACAGCATAAATTAAAATTAGAATGGACCATTTTAACTAAGCAGCTCTTGTCACAGCTTAGCAGGGCATTAAAGTGCAAGGTCAAATTGTCATGCTATCTTATGCATCAAACAGAGTAATAAACTGGATCTGTATAATCTTCATTCCAGAGGACCTCAAAACTATGGGTGAGATACCTTCCTGTCAGCCCCAAGTCATTCACTGTTAGTGAGGTCAGGACAGCCACTTGAACAGCACACAGTGCATCAGTGCAGCCCAGGATATTTAAGAAAATAAATAAATAAATAAATAAATTGATAGTGGTAAAAGGCTATGAATTTAAAGCAGTGTGATTTAAAGAACGGAATTTGTCTAGAATATGAGAGTTAATATTCTCCTCATGCAAAAAAATTGTGCAGGGATTTTTTATTTATTTTTTACATGCCTCTCAAAACCTGAATTTGCAGTAGAGACAAAAGTTACTGCACAAGCCTCCAAGAATGCAAATGCCATGGTGACAGGATGCAGCATCACAAAACAATTCCCTTCTTCAAGAGGACAAGGTAGAACATTGGCAGTACTTATATTCACTTTCATGCATAGAGCCACATCTTACATTGCATCTGTATTCAGCAGGCATTACACATGGTCCAGAAAACAGACCCAGCATTACAGCAAAACCTGCGTGTACGTTAGGACTTATTTCTAATGTCTTACTTCCTTTCTTCCTTATATTTAATTGCTTTACCTTCTTTCCTCAGAAAATAAGATTTCATTCAGCTACTATAAAGCCACAGCCTGCTTTCTAATGAAAAACATTAAAGCCTTCTGCTCATCTTAACTCTGGATTAAGACATGCTAAAGCAGAAAAATAGTTCTAGTTTCCTGAGGCCTGGCTACTGCTAGGAACCCAGGAATAGCATATTGGAAGAATATTGGGCATGCAGATACATTCTTATCCTGCATCTGCCTTCTCAAGAACATTTTTTAGTTTACACAGTTATTGAACTAGGTGCATATCTTGACATTCAAAGGACATCTCATCTTTGAGATGACTCTGACCAAATGAGAGTTCATATGCTCACTAAGGGGAGTTGGAGCAGTGGAAATCAGAGAAAATGTAGAAGAGAGATGCTTTATAAATAACAGTACCTTTCTTATTTAAGATATATCAAAGCTTCTTCCAGGAGAGCTAGTTATACAAATGCAGGGCTGTGACAAACCACAAAGGCAGCCTCCATTAACTCTTGCTTTTAATAGTGGACACACTGTCACATAAATTGTATGGCTTTAGTACACATTGAGTGACTTTTAGTTCCCCAAACAAGCAGTTAGGAGTTACTAAATGCTTCAGGATTCTCTGAGTTGCAAAGAGCCTTTGATATTGCTTGAGATGACTTGCATCCTGGCACATTCAACGTTGATAATATTAGTTGTCATTTGCATACCTACTTTTGTTTCCAAAAGCATGTGAAGCTTTGAAACACTTGCCTTGGAGAGTCCAAGAAACAACCTAACAAGATCAGGGCTACCAGGGTGATTTGAGGGAGTCAAAGGAACGTAGAAAGGGCAGGTAACATCACAATGGTGGTTGTCCCTCTGCCTAATCTGTGAAGAAATGCATTTGCTCTGCAGACATAGGAGGAAAAGCACAGTACTCTGTGAAAAGCCACCGTGCCAACAAGAGCCCACTGAAGCTTTTGCTTCCCCATGCAAAGTACTGAAAATTGAAGACATGGCACAGACATCAGAGTCTACACATCACCTTGTAGCTTAAAATGTTCAACAGGTGCAGCTTCCAGAAGACCACACCTACACACTATCTACAGACATTATGAAGAAGATCTAGTTTCAGTACTGTAACAGGGGTGGGAGAGGCTGGTTGTAAAGACCTAGGTGACCTTGCTGCTTGGTGAGATTTCAGCTGCTTTCAGCTCAAGGAAGAGCAAATGCTTAGGATCAGCTGGGAGAAGCCTGCATTTGTTATCTTGCATAAGACTTTCCTTCAAGCATTTAAATCACAGATCTGTATTGTTGCTCAAACTTCTGGGGGATTTCAGGAGCCTGTTTGTCCAGCAAAACTGCCTGGCCATACACAAATCATGCAAGCCTTAAACCCAGGTGTTGCCCATAGGAAAATAGAAAACATTTGGTTTCCTTTTACTCTCTGCAAAAGGCATTCTCTTTTCCCTCTTTCAAAGGAAGAGGGAGGGTCCTGGGCTTTGAAACTGTTGGGAAACCACCACCCTGTAATCTAGCCAGCAGCAGCACACCCAGTCCCCTGCAGTGGACATCAGTGTGGACCGCATGCTCCCCTCCCTCCTCCAAGGATGCTCATGAGACAGACAACACAGACAAAAGCACTTTGAGTCTCTTCAAAGCTTAAGTGCTGCGGGTTTCATTCTGTGCCTTTCCATAAGCAATCAACTCATTTCTTCCTTTGGGCTGCCCAAAATATGCAGTGAAGACAGGTTAAGCAAAATTGTTGAATGACACAGCTTGTCCCTCGCTTTCCACACCATTAATAGACTTTCAGGATGTTTTCCTGCATCCTCTTGCTGTTCCTACCACTGCTTTGTCACTGTGGATGTAAGGATTAATTTAATACTTCATTCATTATCAAAACCTGGAGTTATCTTTTTTCCTGTGAGGGTTAAAAACATCAAAGACAGAGTCCCATAATGATTTGTTTCCTCATGTCAAGTGATCTTATGCTATGCTCTTGGTGTGGGTGATCTGCCTTTAGCTTTTTTTAATTGTCTTCAGATATTTTTTTTTTAATGTTATGTTGGGCTTCTAGAGTTAAAAGAATGTTACAACATGCTGCAGAACTAAACTGGTTTTACTGTTTTTGTAAAATAGACTTAAGCATTACTTGTAATTTCACTAAGAGGCAATTTTCTTCAAGGTGACTGCGCTATTTGGAGATAGTACTAAACAGTACACCCAAACTTGCTTGTAGGTTTCTATTACCACCAAACTGTGTTTCACAGGACTTATAAAAACCCTCTCATGCTTTCTTTCCCTCTTTACCTCCCGAAGGGTAATTCTTTGCTAGGCAAATTGTCAGCTCACAGTTAACACCACATACATTGTCACAGTGTGGGGACCCAGCTGTCATTTATGCTAAAGGCTCACAAAAAGCTCAGTTGTTTTTCTCCTTAGGATTCTAAGCAGGTCTAACAAATGCTAGGTTTGGACTGTAAAGTTGTAACAAAAGCATTTCAATTAGTAGTAGCTTCCTGAAACTGTTACTTTCTTTGTCAACACATTTGTTACTTTCTTAATTCATAAAATTTTCATGAACAGCTGGAGTCCTGTGGGTGGACTAGAGAAAACAGCAATGCATCAGTTCATCTAGTGTAACAGAGAAAATGGGAAAATAAGTGACCAACTCATCCCCATTTTAAGCAATTATTACCACAGAATTTGAAAATACTGTTAACTGAAACCATCTTGCACATTGGAAATGAGAAGGATGAAAATCCCTTTAAAAGTGAGTTACAAAAATATTTTAGAAAGGACTCCATAAGGCAGTTTTTAAAAGGCTTCCCCAAAACAAAACCAAAGATGGAAAGGCCCCATTGTCTCATTTTCCCTGGTTTAAAACAATGAAACTCCACTAATAATCAATGAAGATGTTCAAGTTTATACTCCTGTAAATGAAAGAACAACCTGCACACTCCCCTCCCATGAATTCTATGACAAATAAGCACACAAAGCAATAGATCAAAGATTCCCAATTGAATATGGGACTAATTTAACAAAGCATCTATCCAGCAATTCACTGATTAGTTTCATCATTCATCTAAGCAGAAATAAATCATTCTTATCTGTTAAAAGAACATTATGCAGCACTAACAAAATATAATTTATTTTCAATAATGCTACTCTAATTCACTTTGATTTCATTGTTAGGTTGTTAATGCACTAATTTTTGCCCACTCCCTGACAAAGACTTTAATCAGCAACCAGGAAAACAGGAAAAATTACAGTGTTCAGCCTCTGATTTCATGCTGAAGATGTCAAAAACATTGAAAACACTGAGAATATATATTAGAATAAAATGGTGTTTTAAATACACTTTTTTGAACTGCAAGAGATGCTGTGATTTTATTGTCCCTTTTAAGAAGGCAGCATCCTGATGAGAAGGGCATTGTTCTACTGATTTTTTTAAGGAGCCAGCAAACCCCTGAGAGCTAACAAGAAGCCAGATAGAGCTCTTAATACATTTTCTTGAACCTTTGCATAAGGAAGTAACTGACATTTTAAAGGATAACCTCTGTGTGTCAGCCAGAGGTAACATGGTGTTGGTTTTTTAAGCTGCCAACCATGGCAGGGTGGCAAATGCTCCTTCTTCATTGTTTACAAATCATCTTCAGTCTGATGGGCCTTTTGTTCCTCCTACAGAGCTGTCAAGACAGGACAGCTTGACGGCAACAGGCTCCAAAGAACATCAGAGTCAGGGATGACATTCTCTACAGGGAGGTGTGGAGGGTAGCTGTGCTTCCCTGCTTTTCACCCACTGCTCTCCACCAAACTGCTCCAGTCCCCTGCCCTGGCCCGGGTGCAGGGGCTCAGAGCAAGGGGTAACCACTGACAGCAAGGTGATGAACATCACAGTGCTCCTCCTAAAAGAGGGGACTTTTCAGCCCACCTCCTACACTATGTCATCGCAGGGAGACAAGTGACGTTCGTCTTTCTCTCCTTTAGAACTAATTTTTATTTTGCTAGGAAAATAACTGGTTTTGCAAAAAAAAATGCGTAGGGTTAGGGTTTGGGGTTTTTTAGTGAAAACTGAAAGTTTTGAAAAATAAAGGGTGGGGGATTTTGGTGAAGATTGAAAATTTTGAAAAATAAAAGATGGACTTTTTTTTTTTTTCCCTTCCCAAGAAGCTTACCTTTAAAATTGGGTGCCTTGTTATCTAAAAGGTCTTGTATCTATTAAATCATAACTTCAGGCATTTTCTACCTTCTATTATCAGCCTGGTTTTTCTGTTTGTAGCTAATGACTGAAATAACTGCATAAAGTTTGAAATGCATTTAAAACATTAACAATAATTTAGATCTCATTTTTGTCTAGAGAGGCAGAAGAAACATGGATCAGAATGAAAATGTCTGTGTGCAAGTACTGGAAAGAGAAAAGTTTTTCCACGAGATAAATCTTGAGCAAATGTTGTGGGCTAGAAGATGCATGCATTTTAACACATTAAGAAACCACAGTGATGCTTCACTGGCAGATTTATTCAATGCCATTTGATTCCTAAATTGTTTTGTGTTCATGCAAAGCTGTATTACAAAAGCACATTAGTGGAACGGTTGAAAGCTGAACGTTGCATGTGCAAAACCTGTCAAAATCATAATCTGTGTTCCACTGAGACTTGCTAAATGCATGTGTTAGCTACAACTTCCACAAAATTCTCTATATTACACCATCATGAAATAATGTGTGAAATGCTAAGCAAGAAGGAAGTCAAAAACCTTGCCTCTAAGGTAATGCTGTCACAAAGCAGAGGGAGAGGAATAAGGATATTCAAGAGTCATTTTGAGGAACAGAATCAGATTTCAGAGGGCAGTGATAGGACAAGGGGTAATGGTTTTAAACTGAAAGAGGGGAGATTCAGGTTAGAAATTTCAGGAAGAAATTCTTCACCATGAGGGTATTAAGGTGCTGGAATAGGTTGCCCAGGAAGTTTGTGGAAGCCTCTTCACGTGGAGGTGTTTAAGGCTGAGTGGGATGAGGCTTGTGCAGCCTGATGTGAGGTGTCCCTGCTCATAGCAAGGAGGTGGGAACCTGATGATCTTTAAGATCCCTTCCAACCTTAACAATTCTATGATTCTATGATCAGAATAGAGCCCCTGCCAGACTGATCCCCAGGTATGCAGGACAGTGCCCTTTTTATGTATGGTCATTATTAATAAAATAAGCCGAGCATGGTTTTTCAAATTCTGGACTCGGATACGGCCAAACACCAATATTTGATTACAAAGCACTTATTACAGAAAGAAACTGTGAAAGTGACTATGAAAAATCCCTCTAGGAGATAAGAAACAGATTTTAAAAGGAACCTCCAGCTTCCTTCTGTAGTTTCTTGGTTTTTTTAGTAGTTTCCTTGCTCCACAGAGGCACAGCTAACTAACAAATTTTCAAACCTGGAGCTCTTTGCTCATAAACAGAGAGTGGTCCAGCTGGGGCAAGCTTCTCTGCAGCAGCACACAAGCATGCCTTTGTCAAGGATTGAAGTGGAATTAAACATTCAAGCTTATGTAGACTTTGTGCTCATCACAGATACGTACTTCAGGCAGCATTGTTTTTCATGAGATTAATATCTTATGAAATACTTAAAATGGGCACACGGGACAGCAAAAGACCACTTAGGAGACTGAACACATCACTCTGCAGCTGCAGGAAACCCTCTTATACCCAAAAGGACACACAGGCTACTATCTGCAAAGCAACCACACACAAAAGAGAGAAGGCTTTGCAACATACCTGCATATTCACAAAAAAACACGGAGTACCAGTAACTAGCTGGCAGTCAACTTTTAGTTCAAGCTCTACTTTCAATAGGAACTTTGAGACCGTGTGCTGCCTAATCACTTTCCACCCAGCATGAAGTCACTGCAAGTGAGTACTTGCTGTGAATTAAAAGGACCTTTCAGATTGCTGCTGTGGCATTTAATTCAATGGAATCAGCCTTTGTACAGCCAGGATAGCACAGTATAGCAATTAGGAAAAAAAAAAAATTACATTTGCAGAGTGTAACAATTTATTTTAGAGAACAGATTCTTGATGGTATACCGTAAAGAGTGTTTTAAACAATGAATGCTCTTCAAATTTATGTGACTTGTGAGACAAGGACATGATAATGGGTGGGAAATTCCAAAGCTCTGGACGATCTCTGGATCCAAAGTTTATGGCCTGAAACGTTCTAGAACTCCAAACTTTGGGTTAAAAATGAGAACAAGGAAATACTAGTCCGTGATTACTCAGAAAAAGGAACTTAGCCTACTGGGAGTGAGGATGGTGTCCCATCCTCTGAAAGATGTCATGATTTCTACCGTTCCCTGAATTGAGAAGCCTCATAAGGACTTAAGTTTCCTTCCAAATAGCTGCATTTAGATGTTCCATGGAGGAACTCAGTCCCATGTAAACTATACAAAATGAAAAAATAATGTACAAATTCCTTGAAAAACTGCTTGACTAGAACTTGTAAATAACTGCCTATGTTGGCTTCCCTAAACACCTTCTCATACACTTGATTTTTTTTTAAATATTTTTTTTCATCCTTTGTGGTAACAAGGATAAACTTTGATTCTTAAGTCAAATCACTAAACTCCACCCACAGCCACAGAAACACTCAGGAAATTCTTCCTTGTACCTTGACCACCTCACATCACAAGATGCAGTGATGAGCTTTGAGGAAAACCCCATCCCTTGTGTGTGGGACTCTCAGCCCTGCTCTGCTTTGCCAGCATCTCCAGAGGCAGGTACACAACACCATGCCACTTAGATGTCAACTGAAGCAAACTTCTATGCTTGCACTGTACAGCATTTACACCCCAGGCAGCAATTCATCTCCCAGCTCACTGGCACTTGGTGGCAGAAAGACATTCAGGCACACCAGGTATTCCAGTGTTTATTTGCTTAGCAGCAACCCTGCATCTTTTGGGAGTAGAAACCTAACTTTCAGGTGCTGCTTTTGAACAGTTTGCCCACGCCCTACGTTTTCTCTGTTTTCCCTAAGCTTATGTAAAACAAAGGACATTGAAACATTTTTGAGTTTTGACTGGATGCTTCATGGAAACAAGGGTAAGCACAAATAATCACTTCAGGGGGAAACACTACTTTTTAATGCCATGAATGTCTACTAAACAAGAGTAGTTACTATTTTATGAGTTTAACAATTTATTCTGCAGGCCTGGGAAAATGCAATATAAACTTTTAAATTAGCCTCCTGCATTACAGGGCACAATTTCCTAGCTGAGGAAGTTACTGTAGATGGAGACACATTTTAACCTTTATGCACAAAAGTTTTTGTTAAAACAACAGCAACAAGATGCAACCAAGAGAGTAAGGAAACTTGGAGGGTATCTGCTTACATATGCCTGGGGTAAGTGTATGTAGAAAATGAATGTTCATGTTGAATTAATTTCTTGTGAGAGGATGGGACAACACAGTCAGGAAAGATAGGAAAATATTCAGAAATTTTGCAAGACCAATTACTGTTTGAGTAAGGGGTACTACTCACTCATTTTCCCAACTTTATAAAGGATTTCTCAACACAGCTTCATGGACATGCAAGGTTATTGCCAGGACCAATCCACAATCAAACACATAGCTCCTAAGCACTTTAAGATCAATCCTAACCCTGCAGAACTGATGCATTATGAATGTTCCTACAATTGCATGAACAGAATACAAAGAATTGTGAAATGCAAAAACAGCTTGAATTGAACATGGGTGGGGGCAGGAAAGACAGCATGGAGGAGGAGGAGGACTCAAGAAGGTGTCAGGAGACTCCTGCGTTTGATTTACTGAAAAGCTCAGCCAGCTATAGAAACACAAAGTTCTCTATAATCTTATTAGTAGCACACCCTACATGCAATAAATAAGGTTAGTTTCAGCTCATAAAAAGTACAAAAGGCTTCCAGTTCTACTTGTATCACAGACAATAACACTTAAACAAAGGAATGACTCTGAATAGCTGAGGGCCCTCTGATCCCTCTGATATGAATAAGAAGCTGCAGCAAAGGAAATCAATCAGCTTACACAGGCACAAAAATACAGATTTAGTTATCATGTGATAGACACCAAAGTTTAAAGCTTTGGCTTTTATTTTTTCAGGCTATCTTAAAAGCAATACACTTCCATTTAGCTAGTATTTCAAACAATGGGCTTCTAAAAGGAAAAGATCCATGAACAAAAGAATGTTTCTTACCTTTTCGTTACCTCTAAATAGTTCAGATGAATTAATGACATCTATTGAGAATCACTTGTTAAAAACCCATCAAAGACAACTAGCAAGGACTGATCTCTCTAGGAAATTTGCAATTAGAACTTGAGTGGCATTTAAACACAGATTGGTTTCTAGCAGCATGGAAGCACTGTTGACTTTCTTTAATACTAGCAGAGTATGTTTTTTTCTTCTCTCTCAATCAAAAATTAAGCCTCTTAAGAAAGCTTTCCCTATAAGGAGGGAATCTCTTTTTATTGTAAGATTAATTTTAGACTTAAAAATTCCAAATTTAATAGAACAGATGCAGATTTATTGACTGATCTTTCTTTTGATTAAAAAAACCAAACAATTCCCACTCATCCCCAGTGGATGAAAAAGCCTTATGATATTGAGCTGCTCAGAAACATAAAAAAATCCAACATGTACTATCATCTTACAGATACAGTGGGTTCATTTAAATGCACTACTGAATTGGATGAAAGAACAGCATGAATCCAGAGAAGTGAGCAATCGCTTTTTTTCCCCCTCCCATAGCAAACAGTCAAATCAAATACATAAAATACACTAAGAAATAAGAAACAGTTTGGGGAATCAATAAAAGCACCCAGCTCCAAAGAGCCATTATATCTGGGCCAGGTCAGGAATCTGCATGAATTTGTGTCTTACGCCTTTAGCATTTCCTTCATCCACAAACCTAGATGGCACCGAGTTGGCCCATATAACTAACCACACAAGAAAACCTGAACATAAGAGTTGAAAAGCAAGTAATAGTTTGGGGAAAAAAAAAAAAGAAAAAAAAAAAGTCATGTCTAAAGGTTATAAAACCAGAAGTTTAGAAGTCCATGGAGGCAGAGGAGAAAAGGTATTACAATTACAGAATCAATTTCCTTTTCATAAACTATTTTTTCCAGTAGTGAAAATAAAACTCATTAAATTGTATTTTCAAATCGAGACATGAGAGTAATTAATGAACTTGTTTGAATAACTTAGCATAAACTGAGTTAAATAAATAACAACTGCTTCTATACCACTAATGAAACACTTGGTAATGTAAGACTATAAAGGGGAAGTGTCATTTCATTATAAAGAGTGTAGGCCCCCCAAAAACCAATCAGAAAGTGTCATTTCTTGTAAGCCTACACAGAAGTACATTTGGGACTTGCTTCTCTAGTGCAGGCACAGCAAAACAGGAAGGCTAAGCTTCAGGGACCAAATCCAACCTCAGACTGGAGCCTCAGGAGTGCAGTGTACACATCAGAATCCGAAAATTGGAAGTCCAAGTAGATTGTGCAGACTGAGGCAAATACCAGCCTACTGAAAGGCAATACAGAACAAAACTCATTTTTGATGTGCCTGTTTTTCACCACCTTGGTGCTTCCCTCGGTTTTAGCATCATATGATTCAGGTAATCCCCTCCAGATTCCTGCTCCAGGTAGGGCCACCCGTGAAAATTAGCCAATGCATCCTGTTTCTCAGTGTCCCTGCATCAGTCAGGCAGTCTTTTAACTTTAACCTGTTCCATCCTTTCCACGACAGCACCAGCTCGAGGCCCCGCCGCTCCCGGCG